>NW_008357047.1:516766-546676 GCF_000622305.1 Nannospalax galili
CTAAATATAGTTAAGATATATTATTTGAAGTGCATAAAAATTAAAAAAACAGAAACCCAAAATACCCAGTTCCATGGGGCTAGAGAGATGGCTCAGCAGTTAAGAGCACTGATTGCTCTTGCAGAGGACCCCAGTCAGGTTACCAGCACCCACATGGTGTCTAACAACCATCTCAAAATTCCAGTTCCACAGGCTCTGACTCTCTACTCTGCCTTCCTTGGGCATTGCACACACATGGTGCACTTACATATATTCAGGCAAAACCCTCATATACATAAAGTAAAAATTTTAAAAATTCAAAAAGTATGATCCCATGAGAGAGCTTTACACATGGCAAATGATTTAGTTTTCATTTTCATAGCCAATGAGAATTATCATACTTTTAAGTAGAGATTTGAATCATTTATGTTTGACTCCCTACGGTTATTTTAATCTACCCAGAATATCACTGATGGATTTTTCAAACTCTCAGTATTTCTCATACTAAAAGTGAATAACTTTATTCTTCTAGCAGCTTTGGCCTGTACAGGAAGAGTGAAAGGTGGTCTGAGGCTGCCATCTTGTACAGTCAGAATGGGGGTGCCACAAGTTAGTGAGGAGGAATGAATACTGCCAAGCTGAAAGTTCTGCCTTAACTAAAATCAGTTTGGCATTCACTGTAGAGTCCCGACTCATTGCAATATGCATATTCTGCAAGGATTTCTGTCTTCTCTAACCTCTGCTTTGCCATTTGTTGACCCATGAATGAAAACTGTCTCAAAGTGCATTTAAGCTACAAGTTGTTATTTTTATCTCCCACAGAAGACTCTAAACCTCCATTTGAAATATGTCTCAAAGAAAACCGTCACTTAATCTCTTCTGAAGAGAATGTGGTGACTAATTCCGAGCATCCAGTTTTTGCTTATGTTATCTAACTATAGATCTCTGTCCTTTGTCTATTAAATAAAGGTCACAAACAGCCCGTCCTTTTTCCTAAGCTCGTCTATGGATCCCGGGAAACTTGATTTGTGGCACATTCTGTGTAGTTTCTTAATTTCCACTAGCAAATAGGATGCATACAAAGGTTGTATCAGAACAAGAATTCTTAGAAAGTCTATTTTTCCTGATACAAATGTTCAGGCCAAGGCAAGCTCTAGCAAAAGAAAGTACTTACCATATTATATGATTCTATCATGAGTTCTGTTCAAAAGTACTTTTGAAAAAAGCAACCTTGAGTTTGGTACATTTGATTTCTTTGCTGGAAGAGGGAGGGATAAGCTGACATTTCTGAGAGAAGTGGTAATAAATAATTTTGTTGAAATTGATCCTGGTCTGGGACAGCAAAGACACTTTTAAAATTGTTAATTGATTGATTAATGATTGATTCTTAAGATAATAGAAAGTTAGAACAACTCTTAAAAAACTTTTTGATTCTGAAGATTTGTTTATTAACATCTGCTTAAACTAAATAGCATGAGAATAGGAAGAGAAGAATAAAATATGCCTTCATTTAGCATGGGACAAATTCTTTTTATCATTGTTTATGTTTCCAAACAAGAAATTAGGGTAGAAAAATTTCAGTCTCATTTATAGGACACCATTAAGTTAGTATACAGAAAACCATTTAAAATTTGAGAAAACTCTGCTCAAATAAAAATGTAGATGCATTCATCTTTGATAGAATAGAGGGAAATCAGTTATAGTGGAAAAAAGCAAATTATTCTAAATTATTCTTATAAAATGAACATGGGGAGGAAATGGTGGATGCAATTTGCCATTCAATGTCACTAAAAGCATTTTTAGAAGTGTCCTGATGCAAAATAACTGAAGTTGTGTAGGAAATGATTAGAGAGGGAATTTTTTGTAGGTCTCAACTTTTTGTAATGAATTAATTCCAGTTTGACATGGAAGCTCCCGACTGCAGCTGCAGTGTGCTTCAGTATCCTGTGGGAATCATGACTATTGACATGAATGAGCACGGACAAGACGTGCATTTCAATGGCTCTGAATGACCTTCTGAAATATTTAGGATTTGAAATCTGGGTTAGGCACTGGCCGGTACAGAACTAAGTTGGAAATTGATTCATCTTAAGAAACAGATGAGATAAGGGAACCTGAGTAAGGAGGGACATGTGAAAAGGGTCTGGAAAAACATGTCCTGTGTCACAAGAATTCCAAGTAGATTATAACCCATGTTTCTTTCTATCTCATGATAGAGGCCAGGCAAGCCCAGTCTCAGAACCAAACCAGAGACATAGATGTCCTGTTCTCCCCATAGTCACTGTAGGGAGACATGGGAAATGACAGCGCCCTGTATTATGTGCAATTTGCTCTGTCTTCCCCAGGGAAAGATCGAATTAACTTGAATGTTTGGTAATATCTAAGGATAAAAATAGGATTATTTCAGAGTATGAAACATGGTCATAAAATATAAGAACCAGTGTCGTTAGCTCATTCATGGAGCATGGTATAGGTTTTGCTTGAGGATCTTAAATATAACATGATGTAGAAAAGACAAAAAGACCATTGGTAGAATGGTCAAAGGAGGCAAATGTGCAAAATAACCCCAGACAGCGGTAGTGCTGTGTGAAAGTTAGAGTCAGCTCTCCCACAGGAATTATGAAATGAAGCAGAAGGCGCGTCTCTGTATTTCACATTACATTAGGTGTTGGCCTCTTATTTCTTTTTCGTTTTGAAACGTAGCACCTTATTTTCTATAAGGTCCGTTAAAACTTTTATACTTCCCTGATACTTCTGATCCAAGGGAAAAAATGGAAGATGGGCAGTTGGATATGGTCAGTGTCTACTGGATGCGTTTATGAAAATGCTATGCTGAATCCTGTTAGCGTGTGCAGTTAATTTGTGTTAATAAACAGAAATGTTTAAAATAGGTTTATTGCTTAGATATGATTATTTCTGCTTTTTCCTTCAAAATTATTACTCATCTTCTTAATTCTTACCTGCAATACTTTAGATTTTCTATGCAAATAAAGTACCTTAGATTTTCTATACAAATAATGTAACCCCATCTAAAATCTAATTATAAGAGTACGTATGTAAACATGCCAGTAAATTTTGGGGAATGAATAATGTCTTTCTCTTCAAATCAAAGGAAGAAGAAGCAATTTGGACATTCAACACATCAACTCACAGCAAATGGGTAAAAGCAAATGTGGTCCTACCAGAAGGTCTGAAGACATTTAAGGTATACAAGGAGATCAAACATAGATTTACCAAAACTTTAAATTACTTTCCTATGGAGAATTTGTCAAACACTGCTAAATTTAAGTTAGCATTTAAGTTAGAAAACAGCTTTGCATTGGTGAGAATATTACATTTTTCATTATGCCTGTTCTTTAATTGCCACGATTTCTGTGGGTAAAGGCCCCTGCTCACTCCCACGGGGTCTACCCTGCTTCTCCCAGCACTCACTGCACCTAGGCAAACACTTTTCATCATAAAGCAGGTAGAAAAGTCTGCTGAGACTCAATTGTCTATACAGCAACATTTAAAGTTTCTGTATGTACCAATATATATCTGAAACATACATCTGCTCTGAGAAGGCTCAGTGGGTGATGTCTTTAAAGATTTAACTTGAGATTTTATAGTACATACAGTGTATATGTTGGAAAACAGATTGAGCATTTGTATGACTTATGAAAACAGTTTTATTCCTTTATGTTATTACCATATTCTTACATCCCTCACCCTAAATACTGAGGTATAATCATGTGGGCTTTTAGAATCCCATGTGTTGTGAGCCTGGAATTTTTGAACCATAGCATTTTTATATCAATCTTGCAAGTTGAGGTCAATTGTCTATACAACAATGCTTTAAAGTTTCTATATGTACCAATATACATCTGAAGCATACATCTGCTCTCAGAAGGCTCAGTGGGTGATGTCTTTAAAATTTAAGTTTTAAGTTGAGGTTTACAATACACCTTTTTAGGCTAACATTTTGACATTATTGTAATATTTTATCAACTGGTCTTTATAACATCTAAAAGATATATTCAGAAAGTTAATTTTTCCACAAACTGAAAATTAAAGTCTGTCTTGTTTTTTGACTAGAGGATAAAATAAGGCAAAATGTAGGCAGAATACATTTTGGAGTCACAGGTTTCTAAGTACATAAGAAATGGAATTAGAATATGAATATAAAATGGTGGATTCAGAGACCCCAATCTAAACTCATCAATTTTGAAACGTGAAGTGATCTATATCTATTTCTTTCTATAATATATATAATATATATATATCTTGCTGTCATGAAAATACACAGCTATTGGCCTAATAATATATGTATACATGTGATATTGATTATGGAACATGATGTAACAGCATACATAGTTTTCTTATCACATGTGATTTAAATTTAATATTATCTTCTGAAATACAATTTTAATATATTTTCCAATTGAAAATTGATCTAAATTAATGCCTAAACAGGAAATGTATGACTTTCTGTCTTTGAAAAGCTGAAAATCTATGCAGAAAACTTAAACTGTGTGAGCCTGAATGGAGTCGATTTTATTTCTAGCACTCTATGGACCTGGTGCATGTGGATCCATGGAACTCTTTTCTATTGTGGGACTTTTCCTGGGGAGATGTGAACAAACATCTACTCATCCCAGATAGGGCACTATTTTACTAAATTTTTCCCTTTTTGCTGAGAGCCCCCAATTCAGTGTCTCCCAGTTGCCTTGCCCATTGACAAACTGACATAAGGCATCCTATTTGGATTTTACATAGTTTATATGACATTTGGGAAGGGGTGACTTACAACAACACAGATCCTTATAGGCTTTTCCTTTTCCATATTTGAAATCCACGTGCCATCGGTCTCCTCTCACTTAGCTTTGGCCTGTGCTCAATATGGCAGTGGCTCCACCCCTTATTCCCAGTGAGCTCCATGTGCCTCATCGGCCTCACTGAGGAGACCCCTAGATGGGCGGGACATCTGCCTCCCTGGCCTTTGGCCGGCATTCTATTCCAAAAATGGCAACTACCCCATTCACGGCTGTGCTCAAAAGTCCACACCAAAACATAAGTCCGGCGGCTTCCCAACAGCCACACAGAATGGCAAGAGCTGAGTCTCATGGTTTTCCTGGCTTATATCTCCATAGCCCCACCCCTTAATGGGCTTGACTCCTTCCACAGAGTGCGGGAGGGAGGTGAGACAACTTCTGGGTCACAGACACCAAGAACAGAACAAAGTGATAATTGTACGGAGGACCAACTGGTGAACCGATGAGTTCATTGGGTTTACTTGCTGGAGTGTGGTTGAGGAGTTACTTACAGGAACATGGATGACTCAAAGGCAGCTGCATCACAGGACTGACAGGCAGCTCAGTGGGTCAGAGAGTCTCTTATAGGAAGCTCTGTTTGGTGGAAGTACCTCCTTTTCCCAACCTTTATTTAATGCTTTTATTAACTTCAGGAAAGACCATATGACTCATATAAGTTTCAGCTTTCCCAGATTTGTGAGTTTTGTATACATCCTGGGGTCCCTTGAGCCTCCTTTCTTCCCTCAGAAGTGAAAGCTTCAATTCTAAGGAAATTGCTGCTCATCTATCAATATCTGTGCTTGTCTACCACAGTGGTCATTTGCCTTATGTGTGTGTTGAACATTTGAAATGGAGATAACGTGATTCAGAAACTGAATTTTAATCTGATCATAGGTTATTTAAGTTAATCATATGTAGCTAGCTGCTGCTAAAATGGACAGTAGAAAATTAGCTGCTATATAGTGAACTATTTATACTGTGTTCTCCTGCAGTTCATTAGCCTCTAGCCTTGGAAGAACCTCAAGGAATTCTAAAGCTTTGACTTTGCCTGCATTTGGCTGGTAATGGAAACTGATTTCACTTGATAATATTACAAATCTCAGGAAAATGTGTGGCTCCTCTTCTTGGAGAACTAGTACTTTTCTGAAAGTTTTATTTTTATGTTTGTTTTCATTCTTACATTTTATCTCTTTTGCTTTTCCTGATATTTCCCTTCAGAGTTTCAAATATTAATTTTAATAGTTTTATCAAACAAAATAGCTCTTGTGTAAGTAATGATATTTTTCTTTTCCTTGAAAAGCAAAAGAGAGCTGTAAAAATGATACTCATATAACACGTTTATAGTCAAATGATATTTGCATAATTATGTGGAGTGTTTTATTTTGTCTGATCCTGAGTAGTTTCTCAGAAAGCTTCATGGAGCAAATGTGCTTATCAACACAATCTTAGGAGTGTAGATCAAATTTATCAAGCAGGAACTTTGTTACCACTTGCATTTGGCTGGTTTTTAAATGTTTTCTTTAATGACTTATCTCTATTATTCTTCTTTAGACTTTTTTGTCTTTTCGAAGACTCTAAATTTATAAATTAATCAACTTTTCCCCTAAAGATAGTTTTCGAAGGTGCTGTTTTGAGCCAGAGAAGTTTTATTGGGCTGAACCAGCTGTTGGTCTGTGCCTGTGGACACGCTCACTCCCTGCAGCTTTCTTCTGCTAGTGAATTCACTTGTGCCAGTGGCCAGTGCCTTGCTCAAGCATCAGTCTGTGACTCTGGACACAACCACTCTAAGGGGAGAGATGAAGACCCAGCAATATGCCGTAAGTCAACCCATGATATACTTCCTTGTGTCTTGCCTACTGTCATTCATGATTGTTGGATTTTAAGTAGCATTTCGTTACACCTGGGGAAGCTCATGTGTTTGAAATAAACTAAATGTGCATTCTTACTCTGAAACTACTGACAGTCTCTCCGTTAATGTTTACTGCTTGGTGCTAATGTTGGAAAATGCCTCTCTTTGTTCAGGAAATTATGACTAGTGATGGGTTTTTTCTTTTGTGTGTGTGTGTGTGTGTGTGTTCCTGTAAATGTGTGTACTTTTATTAAAGAACAAAATGAGTTTGGAAAGGATCTCTTGGCAATTTCCTCTGCTGACATATTGTGGATTGGCAACTTCTGTTAAATACATGTTTCTCTTCCCTCTTAGCAATGATCTTGGAGGCTAAGGAGGAAGAAAGTGGACAGGGGTACCTTGTTTCCAGGGTAGCCATGGACAAGGGGTACCTTGTTTCCAGGGTAGCCGTGGAGAATATAAATATCACTTCCAGCCAGCAAGGCCTTCATGAGGCCAAACTAGCTCAACACTTTCTTTTCAGGCCTCTGTGAAGTGTTTCTGATAGGAGGGGTGACTGGAAGTCTCACGATAACGCAAATCTAGTCATATTGCAAAGAAACAGGATTTACTTTATGAGCCGCATAATGGTTCTCATGCGAGGCAGGTTAGCAACTAAGATCCATGAGTTCACAGAAACCATGATTTCCAACTAAATGAATCTATTTTCTGTATCACATATGAAAAGCTTTTCAAAAACATGAAACATTTGACATTTATTCTCCTGTAGTGTTTTATTTTCCTGAGCTATTTTGTTATGTAGGGCGAAATAGTGCAGTAAGTAAGATAAATGTCATCCTTTAATGAAAAGATCTTTGCACGACATGCCTCTCTTGATGGGCAACTGATAGTTTTATTAAGAGCATTTGAGACACCGAGGGAGGGAATGGGAAAAGAAAAACCTCCCCTGTCGCCCTGATTATAAATAGAACGTCAGTTAATTCCTCAAGCACCTCGCGTGAAGCCATGTGATCTTGTATCCAGTGTGATCTCAGTGGGGCTTTTAGTTGCCTCTCTTTTTCATTCAGCCAGGATAAGGAGCATTTACTTTCTCCAGACTCAGTGGAATCCTTTCTTATGCTTTATTTTTCAAGTTGTAATGACAACTGGGTTCATTTCTTTTGAGGAAATTTATTTTTCTAACAGTTTCTATTATTTTTCATTTAAATCCTGAGAAAATATATTTTCTATTGTGAATTTGTAAGCTGGTGGCTTCTATTTTGTTTCTTCTGTAGCAAATGATTGTCATTGTAATAAAACTTATGACTAGAGTATTAGCAGATATTTCGCTCTTAATTTTGGACATATTTTCCTACCTTTATTGAAGTTTCATGGATTACTCACTGGCATTTTTATAACACAGTAGATCTCAGTACTATTCTGCCAATTCCTTTGGGTGAATCGAGAGATATCTGTGCTTATCCACAAATACTGCTACATCCTTGCTTCATTATTTCCAAATATTTTAAGCTCACCTGTCCAATGAAAACTCTTCAATCTTGGTTGAGATCCACTTAATAGAGGTGATATGGCATAAATATGTAGCCATGCTACCTATATCACATATAAACATATGTATCCTATATTCTAATTCCAAACCGATTACGTCTTGGATTTGAATGATTACTGTGATGGTCGATCTTCATAGCCATCTTGGCGGGGTTCTGAATCCCAGTGGTGATTGGTATGGCACACTTCTGAGGGCATCGGTAGAGAGGGTTAATTAGGGTGAAGGTTCATGCTGGTTGTGAGCAGCACCATACCATAGGCTAGGGCAGAAATGACGGAATAAAAGAAAAAGGAGAAAAACGAGCTGAATTCCAGATTTTCCCCCTCTGCTACTTTATCTGAGGTATCTATCTCATCTCTGTGACATGATGTTCAGGCCAAGCCTACGGGACCATGAACTTGACCTTCTGAATCAAGAACCCAGACAAAATCTGCCTTTTATTTATTTCAGGTATTCTGTCACATAACAACAACACTAATACAATTATATTTGCTCTGAGGAAATTATTTATATTACAATGAATTATCACCATTGTTATATATTCACAGCGATGCCTTCATTAAAGCATTTAATATATTTGCGCACGTAAATGCATGCACATATTTTTAGAAATGGCATCCTTAATTTAAAACAGTTGAAATATTTTACACATACTTTTAAGTTTCTGTTTCAGAAATTTGGATTTTAGTACAGAATTAGTTTTAATAAAGTTCCAAGTTCATGGAGCACAGACAAAACGCCTTTATATCTTCTTCAATGTGTATATGCATTTCCCTTTTATCTCCTTCTTTGTGTGTACGGTGTATGAGTACATATGTGTTTTCTCCTATATATACATTTTTTTTTTGAGAAAGAGTCTCCCTGTAGCTCCAGCTGGACTGGAACTTGCTGTGTTGATCAAGTTGGCTTCAATCTCACAGAGATTCATATGTGGAGTGCTGGAATTAAAGGCACACACCACCATGCCCGGCATCATCATATTGTTTGAGATAGGGTCTCTCACTGATTTGGTTGGACTGGCTAAGCTTCAGGGATCTCCCAGCTCCACACTCCTTGCCCCAGCACTGGGATTATAGGTGCCCACTGCCATACCTAATTTTTCCTGTGGATACCGGTCCCCACACTTGCATAGCAAGCAGTTTATATGCAATCTGAGCAACTTCAGAAATACTTATGCTATCCTGGAAAAGTATCAAACATTCCCTTGGGGAGATTTCCAGTTGATATTGTATAGGCTGTGTCCCTTTCCCAGAAGGCACCCTCACTTAGATGCTCTATAAACTGCTGTTTTGGTTGCTATTTTAGTGAATGAATACTGAGCTTTGAGTTCAGTGCATTGTTAGAGACCGGTGATTGTAAAGTACCTCTAGATTTGTTGGTGTTTTTACTTTTGGTCCTTTTCACTGAGGACCTACCTGAGCAGTTTGAGCTAGGACCTCTTCAAAGAGGCAGACCCTTGGGCCTTACAGAACCAAATCCTGCATCGTAAAATTGTCCCAGGTGATTCCTCTGTATCTTAAGCTTTGTGAGCCACTGTGCCAAGGAGGTTTCTAAAAAATATAGACAGCTGATTAGAAACAGATGGCATATTTACAAAAAATTGTCGTAAAAACTAAATGCCAAGTACTCAGGGACCTCCCACGATTGATTCCCCCAAAGCTTTAGTACTTCACCACTCCCTTGGCACACCGTTGTAATACCAAAGACATGATTTTATCACTTATTAACATGATCTTTTATAAAATAAGCACAGTGTAGATTCAAAAACATTTGCATTCTGTGTTCCTTGCAACATATGAACAACAGCCAAAATAGAAAAACCCATGTCTATGCTGATGGATGGATTGAAGTAATGTGAGCTGTATCTGAACTTTATTGAGGAATAAAATGAAGGAGCTGCTAATGTGTGTAACAAGAATGTATCTGATAAATGAGAGAAACCAAAATAAGGTGAATGCTGCAGGATTGAACTTGTATGTGGAATCTAAAACAGGTCAAGCTCAGAGAAAACAGAACAGTGGTTACAAGGGAGTGAGGCCAGTAGATACAGAGGTGTTAGCCAAAGGGCCCAGACTTTCATTAGTAAGACAGATGAGGTCTGTGAACCCAATCCAGACTGGTGGCATAGGAAATAACAATGATTTGAAATGTGCGAAGAGAATACTAAGAGCAGATCTTACATATCCTTATCATATGTAAAAAAGACATGAGAGGTGGAGGATAGGTTCACTACCGTGTTCATCATCAGCATTTCACAGTACACACACATATCAGACCATCATATCGCACAGCCTAAACGACTCAGATTCGTTAATTATGCATCAGTAAACTTGACATTTCTCTCCTGTCCTCTCATTCACTCCCTTCTTTTCTCCATCCACTTCCTTACCCCTTCCTTTTTACCTTTCCTCTTCTTGCCCTTATATGTTTAATGCATTTAAAATATTTCTATCGTGCACACCTTTAATCCCAGCACTCGGGAGGCAGAGGCAGGCGGATCTCTGTGAGTTCAAGGCCAGCCTGGTCTACATAGTGAGTTCCAGGACAGCTGGGGCTACAGGGAGACCGTCTCAAAAAGCCAAAAAATATATATTTCTATCAAAATAATTGAAATACAACATGTGCCAAACATATCCTAAGTGAGATTCATAGACACAGAGATTAGACTTCTGGTTTTTGAGCTGAGGTAGGGAAGTAATGACGGATGTTACTGTTAAATGGATGTGAAGCTTCACCTTGGGATGATGGAAACCTCTGGAGATGGTTGGCAGTGACGATTTATTCACACTGATCACATGCTTAATGCTGCCTTACTTTGCAGTTGAAAATTGTAAAGAAAGTAAACTCTGGTTAATATATTTTATCAAAATACACCTATCTTCTTATTTATACTTTTTATTACTTTTATTTTAGGCGGATGAGTGTATTGCCTGCATGTATGTAAGTGCACCCGTGTCATGCAGTTCCCGAGGAGGTCAAAAGAAAGCATCCCTGGAACTGGAGTTAGGGATGGTTGTTAGTTGCCATGTGGGTGCTGGGACTTGAACCTAGGTCCTCTGTAAGAGCAGTCAATGCTCTTAATCACTGAGCCATCTTTCCAGCCCCCTATTTACACTATTTTCAATAATGACATACAGATAAAGATAAATCTATAAAATCTTTTCTACTGTGGTCTAAAAAAGATGGAAGGATGGATAGATCTGTATTGAAAATGATATAATTTAGGAAATTTGATTGGGGGAAATTTTTCTTTTTCAAAAATTGTAAGCCATATAATAAAATTTAGAATGCTAATATACCTGCCTGAAATTCCAACCCTAGAGAGGCTGAGGCAGGAGAATGGTAATTTTGAGGCCAGTCTGGGGTGTATAAACTATTAAAGAAATAAATAACACGCTAACATGAATTGTCAATGGTTGAGGGTTTGGTGTATTTAAGTGAAAGGTATGTGAACTGAGGATATTGTTTTTATTTTGATAGTGTCTCTAGCAATCTTTGAATTTTTAAAAAATTATAGGCTAAAATATCCCCAAGGGGAAAAGTTGTAATGTACTCATACATATGTGTAATACAACAGTGATCCTCATAGGTTTGCATAAATGCTAACAAAGGATGTAGAGTCTGATTGTTTTAAATATATATTTATTTATGTTATATGCATGAGTGTTTAGCCTGCATGTATTTAAGTGTACAACATGCATAAGGTGCCTGAAGAGGTCAGAAGAGGCAGTCAGATTCCCTGAAAAAGGACTTGCAGGTGGTGGTCCGCCTCCACAATACAGCTGAGAATTGAACCTGGGTCCTCTGGAGGAGCAACAAGTGCTCTTGACTGCTGAGCCATGTCTCCAACCCCTGTAATCTAATGGTGTTAGAGCCCAATATACATGCAGTCGCTAAACGAGCTGTCTGCTGTTCGCCTCCCATAAAACTTTCTACTTAAAAAGAACTGAAATGAAGGATTCATAAATATATTAACTTCTATGATTCAATTTTTTTCTAAACTTCCAGAATGAGATTCTTTTTCTTGTGCCCGTATGATAGCACAGTTAAATATGTAAGAGAAATCTGTCATAATCTGAAAATTTTAGTCTACCAAATGAACTCTGAGAGAAATTTCTTTGAAACAGTGAACAATACAATATACTGTGTTGAAAGTTAGCAAAATATACCCTATAATTAGAGAAACTTAAAGTAATCAAATAATCAGAATTCCTATGCATAATTAATTTGCTTTAATTATGAGAGAGGTTTACTATTTTTTATTTTGCAAACGTGTAGCGTTTTTCATTCTTAGTACGACAAGGCATTGAACACTTGCCAGTGTGGCTCGCCCTTCTTTTCTTAGATGTCTATTACTTCACCTCAATTATGTCGGGGAAACATTATTAATAAAGACCTCAGTTTAAGGGAGAAGAATTTGATTTCTATTCTACAGTGCAGTTAAGTTGTAGGATATTTAGTTATGAAAAAAAAATCCTGTAAATGTACTGGAACAAATGTCATCAATAAAAATCGCCGAACAGCACACCAGGTTTCCAGCGAGATCAGAGCATCATATCACTCTCACAAATCTTTATGGTGATGGATTTGAAAAATTAATTTTCATTTTCAAAGAAGAGTGAATGTTTCGTTTTCTGTGGAAAGCAAGTAATTGGCATTTATTTTTTATTTATGCATTTATTTTGTTTTTGTGTGGTGTATATATGTGTATGTGTTCCTGTGTCTGTGCACACATGCATATAGTTGTGTGTTGGGGGCGGGTGCAGAGGCCAGAGGTTCATGCGGTGTATTTTCCTCTATTGCTCTTCACCTTATCTTTCTAGACAGAGCCTCCTAACTAACCCTGGGCCAGCCAGAAAGCTCCACAGATCTGCTGCCTTCATCTAACTGGTGCTGTGGTTTCAGAGGCATGCTGCCATACCCTGCTTTTTACATGGGTGCTGGGTATTCAAACTCAGGTCCTTATGCTTTCAAGACAAGCACTGTGTTCACTGAACCATCTCCTTAGCCCAGCGATTTAACTGCTAAGATATCTGAATGATAAAAGTCATGATTTGAATTTTTGTCCTGAAACCAATTTCAACATTTATGCAGCCCAATGTAATTTTTATTTGAAAGCTTTTGGCATCTTTGCAGTGGTCCAAAGGCTTGGGATGCATTGATCATGTAGTTATTTTCATTTTTCACACTCATTGGTTTTGTGGCTATTTTCCATCACTGCCTTGTGGGTATTCAGTGGTTGGATCAGGAGCTACCGACTGCTCTAATGAGAATATATTTGTATGGACTTGCTTCTTGGACAACAGTATATAATTTACTGCTCCCAGATGGTAATATTGAATCCATTACTCAATTAGGGAAAGTAAGAGGAAAAATGAGAGTTGTTCATTATTACACAAAGACAACAGTCATAAAATGAGGTGATCCTGGACCAAGCAGATAGGCTGTCACACTCCCCACGGAGGATTTCTAGTGTAGCAGACTGTGTCTCCGAATTTGGGAACATGCTTAACAATAAGTGCCAGGGTTCCTTGGCCTAGTTGATGGCCAAGAATTTAGAACTTTAAAGCTTTTTGGAAATCAAGTATGTATTTTAAGTCTTATTTCTGCACCCTGCCTCCAGACTGAAAAGTGCTACAAGTGACTAAGTTCACAAAGGACCAAAAAACTAGTCTAAAGAATTCTCTAAGTGGCCAAGGAGATACAGCTAGTTTACAGGTCTTTTATGAGTGTGTCAGTAAACATAATGGACTCCCTTTTTAGGAGTTACTGCTTATCAATAACCCTATAAACTGTCTAGCTAGAGCCAAGAAAAGGAAAGAATTTTCAGAAGGAAGCGGTTTCTGGGGAGGCAGGTGAGTGAGCTGCACCTCCCTGTCTTGTGGGTGCACACCAGGTTATGGGCGGCATGTTTCTTTTTTTTATTCTAAATTATTCTTTTGTAGTGAATTTGTTTTCATTTGAGGAAAAACACATTTAAAAACAAAATTATTTTCTTATAAATAAGAGTAATCTGTTACCATGTATCCATTAAATGATTCTCTAAACAAGTATGGTTACAGAAATATAAATGCTTCCTTTTTAATACATGCAGAGCAGCTTTGGTAGCACAGTCATTTGCATACTGTACCTCATTGTGTTAGGAGCTGACCTATTAATGATAAAATGTCTTCTTGATCTGAATATCCTTGGTTATTAAGATATAACGAGCTTTTCCACATGCTGGTTAAATGGGCAACATTATTTAAAACCGGAAATAATGATAACAAGTAAGCATGTAGCAACAGAGTTTTTAAATTGACTAATTTATTTTTCATTTTATGTATATTAGTATTTTGCCTGTATGTATGTAAGTGCAGACCATGAGTGCAATGCCCATGGAGACCAGAGGAGGATGTCAGATCTCTGGAACTAGAGTTATGGACAGTTGTTAGCTATCATGTGGGGGCTGGGAATTGAACCCAGGTCCTCTGCAAGAGAAGATAATGCTCTTAATGGCTGAGCCATCTCTCCAGCCCCACAATATATTTTTTAAATAATATATTTTTATTGAACTTGGTGGCTTTCATGCAATACATTTTAGTCATGTTTAGCCCCCTCTTCCCTATCTGTAACTTCCCCATAGCCCCCACTGCATTTCATGTACTCTGCCATATATGTTAAGGCCTACCAAGTAAGTGTGTGTACCCAGATGCCCCTCAGTGTGAGTTCATCCACTGGACCTGTTCAGCATGTCTAGCATCACTCCCTTAAAGACCAATGCCCTCTCACTCACCAGTGATCAGCTGCCAATAGTTCCTCAGTGAAGTTGCGACCGCCTGCCTATTTCCTCAGTTCTATGCTGGTTTTTATCTGATTGAGTTTGCATGGGTCTTGTGCATGCTGTCACGATTGCTGTAAGTTCATATGAGCAAGGTCCCAGGAGCCTGGAAAATTCTGTCTCCTTATAGTCACGTACCTCTTCCCCTGGCTCTTTCAATCTTTCCACCCTCTCTTACACAATAGGGTTTTTTTTTTTCAAGAGTTAAATTCTTGGTTTAGAGAAGCTTCATGTATTAAGTTTTAGAGTCAGAGAGTCCCAGGTTCAAAAGATTAGATGTTCAATTTATTAACACATCACCAGGAAAATTGCTTAGTATTTTGAGTTCCATTCTTTTACTCTATTATGGGAATTTATATTTACCATTTAGGTACTTGTAGAACTAAGGTTAATATATGGAAAATTCCTGGAAAGTGCTTGAAAATGAGTGATAAATATCTGCTTTTATAAAAGATAGGGTGATCTTGAAAACTTGCCAAAATTTTGAAATTTTCTGACTCCAATTTTTTAATTTCTTCTTCTCTATGCCATAAAAAGTGTCCACATAATGAGGGGTGTCTGTAAGTCGTAAGTTAGTTCTATCAACCTACCTCCACACCTACAATCTAAGGTAGTTCTGATACTGTGCTTCTCATTTTAGGAAAAAGAAATGTATTTAATTACTATTGTGTGTGTGTGTGTGTGTGTGTGTGTTGACAGAAGTGTGTGAGTGCAGGTGCATGCATACCAAGGTGAACATGAGGTCATAGGATAACCTGAGAGAGACTGTTCTTGCCTGTGAATCCTTGGGATGGGATGCAGGTTGTCAGGCTTATGGGACAACATTTTACTCTGAGTCTTCTAGCTGTCCCAGGAGAGGGAAACGTACAAAATCAAAACTAGTTTCTTAGAAGCACAAAGCGTGGATTTTCTTCCCAGTGTTCTGAAACCTGATACGTACCTGGTGAATTTGGTGTAAAAACCAGAAAAGATGGTTAAGAACCTTACCCCAGAGCCTGGAATTGCCTAGTACTAGCTCTCTTGTGATAAATTTAGTGTTGACCGCTGATCAAGGTTTTAGTCATGTATTAAAGAAGGAAAAACAAAGTTAAGAACATCTAATTCACCTGTAATTCCAAATAGGCGAGACATTTAATGCAGAACTGCTCTTAAAAATGGAGTCATAATTGCTGCTGGATGAGGAAGAACTGATTTTCCTAAAACAATGGACTCTAGTAGGCTGACTAGACTCAGCAGATGGACTTGCACTGGGGACAGCTGGGGGCACTGACAACACAGTGGGCAGTAACAGGGATGACAAGAGTATATGAGTTCGGGGGGGCGCACGGACGATGACGACGACGACACGGGGCGGGGGCACGACAATGACGGGGGTGGTGGTGGCTATGGGAGTGTGCCATTTGGGATGGGGGTATAAAGATAATTAAGATTGGGAGGTTCTATATGAAATACACAGACACACAAATCAATAAAAAAATGGAGTCATGAGTTCATACTGAACCGCTGACCTCAAGTCCCTCATGTGTTTTGGATCATTTAAATTCCCTCTTCAAATGGATGTTTTTTTCTTAAACTTATTGGCTCAGCAGGCTTATACTTGGCATACGAATTACTAACGATGCAAAGTTCTGCAGTCTGCCTGCTGTCAATGGGTAAGGGCAGTGACTCTGAAAAGTGCCAGACCAGCATGCAGCAAGAAGCCTACAAATGCCAGGCCCCATGCAGAACACGGGGTATTGACGAAGCTGAAGAGAGGAAATATTCCTGTCTCAGAAACCAAAGCCTTGCGATTATACCATCACCCAGGTTTACTGGCTACTGTCCATGTTCTGCTCCTTCCTCTGCTTTTCACGCCCCTCCTGGTTTCCTTCTCCAGCAGATCATCTTACCTGGGACTTCGAGTCTGGTTTCTGTGGCTGGGAGCCACTTTCTGCAGATGACTCACACTGGGAGGTGGCGAAAGCGGTGGGCAGTGGACAGCACGGTTTCCCGGAAGCTGCTCACACAGGGAATGCAGGCTCAGGTAGGCCATTTTTCCCTTAAAATAGTTCTCTTTCTAAAAAAAATAAAATAGAAGTTCTCTTTCTTTCATGTTGCAGAATAATGATACTGTGTATTTTCTCCTGTACTCATAGACTGTACGAATGGAACTATGGTTTGTCTTGCCTTAATCCTTCCTGACCAGCTTAAAAATAAGTGCTTAATTCAGTGACCCAAAAGGAACGCCCTGCTATAATCAACAATTTGTTATTTTTTAAAACTAAGTTTATTAGTATTTGCAAAAAACTACCATCTACAGAAATGTTCAAATAACCATAAACACAATTTAAAATTCAGATTTCCTGAGCTGGGTATCGTGGTACATGCCTTTAATCCCAGCACTTGGGAGACAGATGCAGGCAGATCTCTGTGAGATTGAGGCCAGCCTGGTCTACATAGCGAGTTCCAGGCCCAGCTAGGGCCACAGGGAGACTGTGTCTCAAAAAAAGACAAAAAATTCAGATTTCCTTGTCAGATAATAGCTTTTCCTAAAATCACATGTGGACATTGCCTATTTAAGGACTTTCTCCACATTGAAAATGTGTTATATCTTGAAAGAACATTCAAAGTACTTATATGAAGTATACTACATATGTGAACTCATTAAAATTACCCTTTCTTATTCTACTTTCTAGATGCTATAGTAAACCCCAGCATGCATATGGTCTCATATGTGCATGTATACATCGTAGGCTGTGATTTTCATGTGAAGGAGAACATAACTTTTCTTTTTCTTTATTAGATTGGGTGATCTTTTTAAATACTTTACATTCTAGGTCCATCAGTTCTCTTGTGAATTTTTTATTGCATTTTAGTAGAGCTAAATAATATTCCATTTTATATATGTACCCGATTTTCAATATCCATTCACTTGTTGATGGACAATTAGGTTGTTTGCAATTCCTTGCTATAAGCGATGAGAACAGCAATAAACATGGGGTGCAAATATTTCCATGGTAAGGTATGTTAGAAGGTTGGGTTGACGCCTAAGGAGGGAGATAACAGTACAATAGTCCTGCCTTCTTTTTTAAGCGTTTTAAAATTTACAAAATTGAAAGAAAAATAGTCTAAACTTCTTTCTGGAAACAGAGGACAAAGAGCTTGGCACCACCTCCAAAAACCTGAAAATACTTTAGCCTTCTTTACAACAAACACTTGTACTTCTCATACATATTTTGAGCCATCATCACAGCTTTTATGTGTCCTTTTAAAATTGAGGAGCCATAACTGCATGTGGTGCTCTGAACATGCTTTATGAGACTCCGAGGCAAGCACAAAGCTTTGCTCTCTAATTGTCCTTTGCTTTGGTTACATTTATGAGGTGTTGTGCATATAACCTAGTGTCACATGAACTTTGTAATCACACAGCTGCAGTTTAGACCCTCTTTTAATCTCATCCTGCTTCTCTTTTGAGAATTCTCAAGACGTTTGACAAACATTAATCTTGCCTGTATTTTTAAATTTCGTTTCCTTTTTAATTTTTATTTTATATGTATGACTACATTAGTCTTCATGTATGTAGTGTACCATATGTGTGCAATGCCTGCAGAGGCCAGAAGATGGTGTTAAAATGTATCAAATGTTTTGGCTTCTGTTGTGCTAGTCATGTGGCCATCAGATCAATCTTTTGGTTATAGTGGAGATTGATTTTTGAAATATTGTACCAACTTTACCCATTCCTGAACCAACTGTATTAAGGTTGATGCGGTTTCATCTACTGTATATTTATGTAGCAGCATGTTTGCTTATGATTTTTCTGCCTATATTCACTAAGAGACTGGTATTAACATTCTTAGAACAGGTACAGTATAACTTTCAGGCCATTGCCTGTATGGTTTCCAGGTGAGGTGAGATGGATATGGCCATTTTTACCCTTTTTTGGCTAAACATGTGAAGGCATCTATACAATAGCACATTTTGAATATGAAATCCTTTCCTTTGGGGCAGTCAGCATTGACAAGCATCCAAGAAAATTACTACCCGAAGATGGTATTTTTCAGGCAAAACAGTTGGCTTTCTAAATTTCCCGTCACTTTGTGATTACCAAAGGGCAGGATCAGACTTCAACGTTGTTCAGCACAGCTCTCCTTGTAAGTTTTCTGTATTCAAAGCTACCCCTGATGGCAGCTCAGAGTGTGGGATCTTCTGAGCTGCTGAGAGATGCCATCCCCTATGCATTTGCTGTGAGTGCATCCGCTGCAGTTAAAATCTAAAAGCAGTTATTTTGTTAATGTTCAGATTAGATCTTTAATTAAGCTTTCTTCCCCTCCAGCACAGACAACAATGTCAAACATGTAAGCCCCAAGAGGAACCAACTCATTGCATAGGCTCTGCTCCTTCAGTACTCTGTGAAGAGACTTCCAAATAAAACTCTGGAGGGAATTTCCTGAGGGCATGTTGAATATCTAATTGTAAACTTAGAAGATTCATTTAATTTGATTTCAAACTCTGTGACATGAGTTAAAGCAATAAAAAAATGTTTGTTTAGGCAATTTGGACTGAGAGTTTGTTTTTAATCAATTAAATTTTATTTTAGACATTTAATGTCATACATCTGAAATGCACTGATTATTTACAGAGCTCAATGGTATATGCGGAAACTGTCATTTTTCTTCATCTGACTGACAGTTGGGTGTGGGCAAGGAGGCAAGGATAAGATGTGAGAGCAGAGAAGCATTAATTGGATGACAGGATTGGTATCCATGAGACTTTGTTTCCTTTCGCAGAGTCATTTCTTTATTTCGGGCCACAGCCGTCCCCTGGGGTAGCCAGGCTTGGAAGTCCTGTTCTCAAGAAATTGCACACCAGCTCTGCTCCATGTCAGGTAATCAGTTTTTTTGGATTTTCATTGCTCTACCTGTGGTTATCAAGAACTGAGCTCAAATTGCATTGTTAGTAAAAACCCAACATGTTTTATTGCCATTTTCATGATGTATTAAGGGATTTATGTGCACAAGTTCAGCATGAAATGGCATGTCCTTCCAGAAGATTGTTTACAACACATTACCTCCACTGTCCTTTGGGGGGCCTATTAGAGCATTCACTGTTTTACATTCTGTTCACATGTTCCTGTCTGTGGATACATGTTGCCTAATTTAATTGAGTAGGATAAAGTCAGTTAAATAAGTGCTTGTTGAGAGCAAGGCAAAAAGAATGAGAAAAAGATGTGTATAGACAGAAAAAATACTTATATTTATTGAAATTTTATTTTGAGTTAGTTTGATAATGCCAACTAAACACATAGCAAGCGGTAAGCTTTTTACTCCTCTTCAGACAATAGAGAGGAAAGCAGATTACACGGGGCAGCATGAATTAGAATCTCACTTTTGCCACTTCCAGTTGTGGTACACACTGCTTGATTATTACTTTTGAGATAGTGTCCCTAAGGAAATAATAAGCATTAATGTACATCCCTCACATGGCTGTAAGGATGAAACTTCAATTAAATAATACCCTGGCAAAATACTCGGCATATAGTAGGAGGTATAATACTTAAGCTTCATTGTCGACCTGACAGGATTAAGAATCACCATGGCAATGATGATGTTTCTAAAAAAGCTCAACAGAGAAGACCCACCCTGAATGTAGGCAAAACCATCCCATACACTGGGGTTCCCAGTTGAATGAAAAGGAGAAAACAAACTGATCACCAACATTGATCTCTGTTTCCTGGCTCCACATGCGGTATCACCAGCTGTCTCCTGCTCTGCTTTGCCTACTCTGCCTTGATGAACTGCAGCCCTAAACCAAAATAACTACCTCCCTCTTAAAGTTACTTTTATCATGTAATTTGTTACAGCCATGAAAAAAGTAATACTGAAAATTAATACCAAGAAACGGGGCCATATGGTTCTTATTGGCATGTGGGGAAAATGTGCAAACTTTTGGTGTTGCCAGCTAGGGAAGCGCTATAGTATTTTAAGTAGAAACTTATGGATCATTCTAGTGTTAGTTTGGACAATAGAGACTTGGATCATGAGGCTTAAGAGGGGGGACAAAGACTGCAAGGAGAGGTCGGCTGGGAACATTTGGTATTGTGTCCTGAGAAAGAGCACCGCTGCGTTCTGTCATGTTGTGTCCTGAGAACTTGCATGAAGCTGACTTTTACAATATTGGGCTAATTTGGGACAGAAAATTCCATGACAGAATAGCATCGAGGCTATGCTATGTTTGCTGCTCACTGCTCTAAGCCAGATCTACAGTGAGAGAGCAGAAAGATAAGAAATGTGCAATTTGGAGACGAAAGCAGGGTGAGCAGGTTTGAAGTTGGAGATAAGGTGAGTGCTGGAAAGAAACTTTAATTGTTAAGGAGGTTAGTACCATTCAAGAGAAATCAAGTGCTCTGAGTAGGTAGAATAGGAAGGGTTTCCAGGAGTCAAGCCTCCAGATTGTGAAAAATACAAATTAATTAGGAAGGAGAGAACAGAAACTGAGGATGCTACTGAAGGGATTCTCTGCTGAAAAAAAAAAAAAAAAAAAAAAAGACTGCATAAGAAAGTGCTTTCACAGACTCATTCACTGTGGCCGCAGAGGCTACTCTGACGATAATAAAGGGAGCAGACTCTAACTCAAGGTGGCAGCAGAAGCTGGCACATCATCTGAGTGGTGCTGGTTTTACATTCACACACAGGTGCAAGAGTGAGGGGGGTCATAGAGGCTTACCCTAAGGTTCCAAAAAGCTACAGAGGACAAGCAATGTATACAAGCTCATATTCCCTGCAAAGAAACCCCAAGAGGCCATTGCATGGAGCTAAGAACAAAGCCCAAGTTTGCAAATGAGACTTCAGGTTGTTGGAGATACCAGGATCATGGGATGTCCATTGAGGAAACTGCAGGCATGGCATAAACTTATCCCCAAAGAGAAGCTGTGTATGCTACAGACAACAGAACTGGATGAATGGGGCTACTCAGGGCTGTTGGAGCCCAGATGATTCCATCATGAGACCCAGATGCTACACATGGAAGTGTAGAACTTGGTGTTTGCCTTGCTCAATTTTTGTCTTGTCTTTTTTTTTTTTTTTTCTGATTTTTCCTTGCTGTGACTTCATTTCTGTATTTTGGAATGGTAACATTTGCTATCTGCTATTTTGTGTTGGGAGTATGAATTCATTCTTATTCTTTTTATTCTATAGGGTCTCATAGTTAAGAGATTACCTTGGGTCTTAGAAGATATTTTGAACTTTTGACTTCCGAGCAATGTTAGGACTCTTAAGAACTATGGAGATGGAGACATTTAGAGATAGTCTAAATTTATTTTGCAACACAAGTTGAAAAAAATGATACTTTAGGGGTCAGGGGTGGAATTTCATGGTTTAAGTGATGTGTTTTGGTATGAAGTTGGCAAGGTTTGGAATTTCAATGGTTCATCTTCACTATTAACTTGATGGATTTTGGAGCACCATGCAAACAGAGCTCTGGATGTGTCTGTAGGTATGTCCTCAGAAAGGTTTTACAGAATGAGGACTGATCCACCCTGAATGTGGACAGTGCCACCAGTGGGCTGGGGTCCCAGACTTAAAGGAATGAGTGCAAACTGAGCAGTAGCACTCATCTCTGTCCTGCTTTCTGACTGCCCCTGGAACAGATGCCTCACATTCTTGTCACCATGACTCCCTGCCATGATTGACTGTAGCCTTAAACCATGAGGCTTAAATCAAGTAGACTCTACATGCTTTTGTCATGTATTTCATCACAATGAGAAAAGTAAGTACTGCAATAGCTGTTCACAAAACAGCCTGTTTATTTTCTGTAATACCAACACTCACATCAGATATTTCTGTTCATCTCACCTTATTTTCAGGCCTTTGCAGAAGCTCAGCATTCCTCTAAGTCTTAAGATTTCAGTTCATTTTTAAAATCTTTACTTACCAGAAAATAATGAATAGATCAATACTGGTGCACAGAAAATTCATGGCCTCTAAATATAGGGCTACAGCAGTTTACTCAGGCATCCTTGATGATAAATTACTTTTCATTCAGAGGTGTAAACCTAATTAGGCTTTCAGTTTGGTGTAAGTCCCAGTAGAAGTGCCTGGGGCTCCTTATATGTCATCCTTATTTTTTTTTTAACCTTTGTTTTTCTCCCCTCATTTCTTTGTGGGAACGAAGATTAAAACCAATGCTTATCTCCATTTCCACCTTATCCAAATGCCCTCAACATATTTCCACCTTTCCTTTAATTAAACCCTATGTGACAAAAAGAAAGATATAGATTTTTTGGGAACCCCGAAGCACTTCTCTGCACTTTAAAGAGTACTTTACAAGTTAACTTAGCTTTCATTCAAGGTCATATACTGAGTTATATGCACACAAGTCATTGAATGCAAGGGAACAGAATGTGTTGATTTTTGTCTTCATTTCTTGCATTTGGAAACAAGTACTGAAAGTTTATTCAACATTGTTTGAACTGGCTGTCACTGCAATCACACACACACACACACACACACACACACACACACACACACTTTATGAAGATGATCTGTGTCCCACTATTGTATGCTTGTTGATGGCCATTATTTGTTTTTGGTTGTAGGGATTTCAGATGCCATCAATTATTTTTGGAGATGCTTTGCTGTGTTTTGCTTAAGTTTAGCTTTGCTGTGGGGAATATTTAAATGGATCTCCGTGAGAACATCTTTCTGGGCACTTCAGGTGCTTAATACCTGACCTCAGAAGCAAAGATTCATTCTCCAAAGTCTTCAAGTCTTAACTTCATGGACTGCCCTATTTTTGTGAAAACAAAGAATGCTTCAAGGGCCCACTATGGACTTCCAGAAGCGTTCACTTTTCCTTTTTGTCTGCATCTGCTTCAATTTTCACAATCTTTGAGCTGGACAGATGTTTAGGTTACTTAATAAAACTTCTAGCCTAGTAACTGGAGGCTAAGGGGAGGCCCTTGAGAGCCAGAAATACAAATAGCTAATGTTCTTCCTCAAAGGATTTTTCTCGGAATATAATGTGACCTTATTTATAAATTTGTGATAATATATGATATATTCATGAAAGTTACAGAATAAGCAAACAAACTGAATTCTTATCTTTTTAGGTAATTGGAGAATTTAGCTGATTTTCTGATTCAGAACATAGTGATAATAGTTCTTTTATGGAACAAATGTTCTTCATTCTAAAATAATAAAGGAGAACAGTGAAGTGACCCATGTTGGGCACTTTTATATGATTAAAACCTTCATTTTATGAAATTATGTGATTGCCCCTGAACAGTCATATCAACCTAATATTGTTAGGCTGATTTTTTTGAAAGGACTTTAAAGGAACATGAGCCTTTTTTCTGAGTCACCTTTTCTAACAGCACAGGTTAGGGTCATTTTACATGAATTACCTCGTACATTATGTATGGTCAACACATGGCATCAACATGTACAGCTGTCCTTGCAGCTCATCCTTGTTCACAATGTGGACTTTAATTTAGAAGTTTCAAAAACCCCTTCAGCAACTGGTGGACACCTGGTACATTTCCTTGAAATAGGATGAAGATGAACCGAGCACATGTGGACCTGGATCTATTAATTCTCATTGATACTGAAATGCAGTTACCAGTTATAAGAAATGTAAAATATGAGGGGCTGAAGAGATGGCTCAGTGATTAAGATAACTGTCTTCTCCTGCAGAGGACCCAGGTTCAATTCCCAGCACCCATATCACATCTAACAACCATCTGTAACTCCAGTTCCTGGGAATCTGACACCTTCTTCTGGTCGCCACATGGTGCGCTTACATACAAACAGGCAAAACACTGATGCACGTAAAATAAAAAAGTATGAAATATAAAGGATGTTAATATGGGTCTTAATATCTTCTGAGTTAATATTTATTGCTTAACAAAAATCACAGCATTTTGCTTTTAGGAATTTGAGATTAAATGTCAAAAATGGATTATATGAACCTTTAGCTTTCAGTGTTTTTGATTTCTTTTTTAATTCTCCCAATTATTTTGCAATTATTTTAATGTGGTCTTATTTGAACAGAATTCATAATTTTCTTTCTTTATAACTACATAAGAGGAAGCCAGAACAAAGGCTGACACTCTGAAAGGCAGACTGGCTCTCAAGTAAAGTTCGTAAGGATTGGAAGGCTACATATTTGAGCCTAGGTTTCTCACTTCATGCAAGAGACACATGTGGTTCAAAATCCAGGAAATCAAAAGAAAAAATGTCAAAAATAGTTCTGTGCCTAGAACTCACAGTTAAAGCAACGTGAATATTCTCTCTAGAGGTTCAATATGAAATTGTTCCTATTATCTGAGCTAATCACAGTTCTCAAGGCTGAAATTTAGGAGCAGCAATCTAAACACATGCTTGCTCTAGCAAAATGTGAATGCTTGTAAGAGCCGCTATACTTGTTAGGCTTGTTACTGCTGTGACAACATATCTGATACAACTTAAAGTGATGGAGAATGTATTTGTTTAGTTCAGGCTGTCAGAGATCCACCCCCCCCCCCCAGGTGCTTCAGTGAGCAGCAATGGAAGAAGGGTTAGGCCAAGTTGATTCTCCCCTCATGGTGGACAGGAAGCAGAGGAAGTAAGGACTCACCACAAGACCTTACTTTCTCTAGCTAGGCTCTACCTCTTGTGTGATGTTATTCTTGGGGAGATGTGAACAAACGTCTACTCACCCCACATAGGGAACAAAAGACCAAAGTGAAGATACCACCACTCTCCACTCTCCACTGTGGTGAACCAGTTGGTTTTACTGGGATTACTTACAGGAGTATGGGTGTGGGTTACTCACAGGAATGGAAATGACTCAAAGACAGCTGCATCAACAGAAGCCCACCCCAGCTTGGGTGGCAGTTCAGGAAAGCAGGAACCTGGAGCACCCTGCATACCTTGTAGGCAGCTCAGTAGGGTAGAGAGTGTCTTTTCCAGGAAACAGAGCTGATCTGAGCTTCTCCAAGGCAACTGACTCATCTGAGCAGTCCTGGGAAGGGAGGGGCCTAGTGAACATGGTCAATTTCAGGGACTTCTTGAAGCTATTCAGTTGTTTACTTTCTGAGCTTAAGGAGCTTCCCTGCAGGACTGAATGTCTTCTCTCCTCCCAAAACCTGCCATTGACGGAAAGTTTTATCTCAGAGGAAACCCCTGCATCAAGACCCCCAAGCCCAAGCCTTTGGTGAGCAGGAGCTGGGGAGGGAGATACTTCAATTCTAACCTGTAAGTGATACAGATAGGAATTCAGGGTACAATTTGACATTAGGGTGAGAATGCATAGTAGTAATTACAAAGCTCTCTCAGTTTGGACATTTTCCTCAAAGTAAGGTGATGGAAACTTATCGAAGAACTACTAGGAAAATAATTGTAAAGTGTGTCTGAGACTCATGCAGTCACATTGTTCCCCATGGTGGTTCTGTTCAGATACTAGATTATTAGATCTACTCTGGAGGCTAGTCTGTGGATGAAGGGCCGAGCAGGTACATAGTCCAATCATTTTCAGATTAAAGAGTTTAGTGGGTAAAACAGAGTCAGATCAATGCTAAACTTCTATTTAAGCCTGTTCCAAGAAAGAATATTAGAAATAAGCATAATTAGACAAAGAACTACAAAATCACCATGGGACCAAGGATCCTTTTCCCAGAATGGGCTTATTCCCATTGAGATTTAGTGCTATAGATGCCTTCTTTTTGTTTCATTCTCTTTGATGGTTACACTTGTTCTTCCAGATGTTTACATTCTGAACCTTAAGATATAAGAGGTATGGCAAAAACCAGAACAAGCAAGACTAGAAAGTCTGGTGTGAAGCAAGAAAGGCAGAAAAGCTGAGGGTGTGCATATGACTGACAAAGGACGTGAAGTCCTTGCTGAGGAGACCTGAGGTCGGCAAGGCATAGGAACAGAGACTGTAAGAGAGAGAACGGAACAAGTGGAGAATTTGAGGAGGAGAATTTTAAATGAAGACAGGTCAAAACTGGGTGAAAGGGCGAGGGCATTATTATCATTACAACTACTTGAACAAATAGACTGACTCTTAAATTACATTTTTAAGAGTGGGTCCAAACTCGGAGGACTCCAGGTCCCCTCGATACCTATTAAAACTGTCTGTTTCCTAGAGCTGCCCTGCTGGATCTCTCTTGTCCCCTCAATCTGTGAAGATGGAGCTGTCTTTGTCCTCACCCTGTGCCAGTGGAACTGACTCTTGAACCCTGTTTCTCACACTGTCCCTCAATCAGGCCACACCCATAATTTGCTCAAAGTGGTTTATTCCAACTTCATGTGGGTGGGGTGCAAGGTTCAAGTTCAGCTCCACCCTTAACCTCTATTGACCAACCAGCTGGTCTTTTCATCTTCCAATGCCAAGCATTTCCACAAGTGGGTGCTCACATTACTGCGTTTTGAGGCTTGATATGTTAATTCTCAAGCATACCCACATTCATTCATTCTCTACTGGGGTGGAATACCAAGCTGAGGTTGCTGAGGAGACGTCCCTGTCATCACACCCAAGAGTTGATTAAATGTCATTAGTGCAGATTATGTCTATTAATAAAAGTCGTTCCTACCAAAAGGAAAGCAAAGAGGAAATGACTCTAAACTTCTAAATAATATTCTGGGCTGTTCTCCTGTTTGCACAGCAAGCTTGTTATCCACTGACCCATCAGCCCAGCCCTGGTTGGTACACTGTTTAAGCATGCTCTGTAGCTGACTATAGCATGCAACATTCTGGAATGTTGGAAAGTTTCCTCTATTCGGTTCAGTATTGTGATCACTAGGTCCATACATCTGTTGAGTACTTAAAATGTGATGGATAATATCACTGATATGCAGATTTTTGCTTTAATTTATATTTAAACAGCTATATAACACTTTTTGAAATAAAGTTTCCCTTTAGCCCCATCTGCTCTGGAACATGTTATGTTGACCAGGCTGACCTCAGTCTCACAGAGATCCACCTGTCTCTGAAGCTATGCTATTTAATGTCTTTGGTATTTTTTACACTCTAGTGTTCCTTATTGTTAGATTTTTGGAGAATTAAAGGAAAGATAGAGGAGTAGGAGACAAGAGACCAGAGCCAGACCTGCAACAGGCAAGGAATAGATCTTCCTTTATTCAAAGAAGATACAGTGAGAGGTAGAGGCTGTCCGCGGGAACCAAGCATCTACAACTAGACAAAGAAACCAGGGGGTTTTATACCAGGGTTGTGGGACACGACTGCACTTAGTGGGGAGTCGAGTTAGTGCCCGGGCTTAAAGGTCTCCTTGTCAAGATTGTTTCCCCAGGAACTGGCAGGAATGTTATCTCTGGCCTTAGAGGAGACTGGTGGGCTCCACAAACATTTCCTCTTGGGCTTGGGAGTGACCAGCTGATAAGGGATGAGCAGAGCCAGGTCTTTAGTCTACAGCTGTTAGGTCACTGGAGAAACTTTGTACATTTACAATTCAGAGCCTTTCGGCCGCTCTGATGGTTTTTATGCCTTTATGTCTTCCTCTGAGGAAGCTCAGGGTTGTTCTGAGGTTTGCATATTCTATCACTTATCATGGCTTGCTCTTTTCCCCTAAAGATTCTATATTCCTAAGGACACCTAAATACCTTAAAGCATTTTCTGATAGAGACTACCTTCTTTCCCTCCCCCCCTTCCTCTCTCCATCTTCTGCTTGCTTTCTCTCTCCTCCTCTCTCCCATCTTGTCTCCTCTTTCCCTCTAAATGCTTACAGCACCTGTAAATGGTCCACACAGCCCCTTCTTTTTCAGTCAGCATACATTTGCTAACACCCACAAATTGCTGCAGTAGGTTCTGCAAGGACTTTACAAACTATGACTGACGTGCTTTTGAGTTTAAGGCTTAGTGTCCTACTGTTAATGTTTACCAGATCTAGAGCCTCAGAATTTTCACCCTTGATGACTATTTGAAATCATAGCTGAATTAAGTTTTGTTTGATGATTTATCCCTTAACAATACTAAATTTGAAAAGACTGATTTCTTAGTCTATAATAAGCGAAAGGATTTAAGTCTGTCCAAAGCAAATTCTCTTAAATAGAACGTGCAAGCTCTTCTGCTGTTAAATATGAATCTCCTTGGCATCTGTGCTTAGCACACTATTAAAATGACTTCACACTAGTGAGGTGCTGAGTTGCTGAGTGACAGTTTGACAGCTCAAAATACTGATAGGGTATAGCCATCCTTTATACAACTAGGTTTAAAGCTCTCTTTTGCATATTTACAAGCTGGGAACATGGTGAAACTTCCAGGAGCGTTCTAAAACTTAATTGCAATTGGGGAGCTTGAGCCTTCTCTCCCTGGTATTTAATTAAACACTTCTTTTGGACTTTGTATTTCTAATTTACTGCCCAGTCTGAACTTAGGTAAGCATAGCAACAAAATCTAAAATGTGGAGGAAAATCAGAAAGACTGGTTTGATCAGGTAGTTGCAATTACATATACATACACAAAAAGGGACTAATTGGGACACAGAATGCTTAATACTATGAACTGAAGGTTTTTAAAAGCATACTTAAAACATATTTTTTTCTTACCAGCTAAGGAGCTTCATGTATGAATGTTCAGTTTTCCTTTAAGATGTTTGCACAGCTGTAGTGATCTCTGTATGATACCAGATATGATAAAAATTGTCATGTATCTGAATTTCATATTGTGGAAACTATTTGAAATATTCTGTAGAATGAATTATTCAAAAACTGAAGAGATTAATCTTTGCCTTACATGAGGCCTAAGGTGCTAAGTAATTGCTTGTAAATACCGGTAGAACAGAGAAGTGCTGAATTCTATGTTGGGGTTACTAAGGCGAGGACTGCAAGGAATCCTCCTATCTCCTTCACTGTAGTTATGTCACCACATCTCTAGGTTACATCATCCTTAACGATGAATAAAGAGTGAAATTATTAAAAACTGCTAGCCTCCCAAAGACTATTAAATA
>NW_008357047.1:546790-567073 GCF_000622305.1 Nannospalax galili
TTGCCTCTGCCTCCTGAGTGCTGGGATTAAAGGCGTGCACCACCACGCCCCACCTTATATTTTATATATTTTTAAAAATTTGTAATAACTGCATGATTAGAAGAAGCATTTCATTACAGCTTTAACATATTCAGTAACACACTCCAGAGCAAGAGTACATCTCTTTCAAAGGTGGCTGTAAATTTCTAGGTTCACAGTTGAACTAATACAGTTATACAATATTGAACTCAGTATAAGCCCTGTAAGACATAAAATTGAATGAGTTTTTAACCTTTAAAAAAGATCTCCATTTCATTTTAGAATATTTTGTTCCTAGCAGAAAGACTCCCTGTTTTTGCTGCTAACACTGAGATATTGGTGCATATATCTCTAATCTATATGTATCTGTTTATTACTAGTCATAATCAGTTGCACTTAGCTCCTTGGTGCCTTTATGTCTATAAAGTCATCGAGTAGATTTCAGTGGTAATGTTTATCACCTCTGTGAATTAACATGATGTAAATTTGTATGTTTCCTTCTCAAATATATTTTTAAAAATTTGTTGATTTTGTGTGTGTGTGTGTGTGTGTGTGTACATCACACAGAACATCCCAAACCATTTTACTCAACTATATACCCACTTCCCAGATGGCACCCTCCCATAGCCTCCCTTCCCCAACTAGAACCCTTATACTCTTCTATCCCTGCTACTGTCTGCTGTGTTGTTGGCACCCCCAGCCATTTCCCACTACTTGCCCTTCTGGTGAATCTAGTCAGCCTATCTAGAGGTCTTTGTTTTGGGAAGGTCAGCTGTTCCTCATCTAGCAGCAACCGTTGTCAATATTCCTTTAGATAAGATTGGGGTCTGCTGTTCATTTTCCCAGTTCTATGCTGGGTTACTATCTGAGAGTCCCTTTGGCCACCCTGGCCAACAACTCAAAAGAAGGTATCTCCTATCTGGCATTGTTGCTTGTTATGTAGCCTTTAGCTATACATATGGACTCTTAAGAAATTATATTGACTCTTTAATCTTTGGTTATAGTTTCCATTTGAGTGTTTAAGGCCATACAGTTGGCCCAGATAAACCAACTTATTTTTACTCTTAAGGTCATTTGAGGATCTGTTCCTCAGGGGTCACATGGGCTTGGGAGGAACCCCTGGCTCCTTTCTTTTACCAGTTCCATCTATGTGAAGATAAGTCAAAGGTCCTGCTCGACCACAGCTGGCTTCTCTTTGAAGCATGGAGGAAATGATTCCTCTGTGTTGACCCTCCTCTTTGTAGACTGGACACTGGTTCAAGTCCATCTCATGGGGTCTCCTTGGCCTCCTTGATCGAGAAGACAGTGTCCCTTAGATTACTGATGGAGAGTATCCCATGAGCTCTCAAGTACATCAGTAACAGAAAAGAAATTAATGAAAATTACTCATTATGATATTTCTTTAGTTGAGAAAGTATTTCCTGGTTTGGTGTTTGAATTAGCAAGCTGTGTGTATTGTGACACCCTATTTTGTAGCTTTGAATCATGATTTGTAGCCCCAAACATATAGGAAGAAAGAACAAAGACTCCCAAGAGCATTCCTTGGGAGCAGAGTAGTAATATCCATGACAGTGTTGGTAAACAACATAACCTCAAACCTATCTTAGTGTAGCATCTTGTTATCTATTTATATACTTACCTTTTTGATGCATTTCCCGCAGAAAACTTGCATAGCTGCCTGGTTCCCTAAGGGAAGAAAAGTTGCAATAAGAAAACTAGTATTTTCTGGGGTTGACTCATTAATGGAGGAAGAAATAAGAAAGTCATGTCTGTCATTGAACTAGTATGGGAAATTTTAATTTCTAATTTGTTTTGGGGGTCTCATTGTATACCAGCTGGCCTGTAGACCATACCAGGCTGACCTTAGTCTCACTGACTCTGACTCCTAAGTCCTGGGATTAAAGGCCTGTGCCATCATGCCTGGCTAAATTTGTTATTACATTGATTTATCTGTTTATTTATATGGAGTATATTCATGCATGTGGGCATGTATATGCATGTATGAGTGCCTTGCTCTGAATGTGGTGGTCAGAGGATAACTTGTGAGGAGCCAGTTCTCTCCGTCCACCGTGTAGGTGCTTGGGATTGAACTCAGGTCATCAGGCTTGGTGGAAAGCATCTTTACCCACTTGGGTCATCTCACTAGCCTGATATCATTTCAAACCTTTCTTAACAGGTGCAGTTTTGGTATCTTTTGTCTGAGCATTCCAGACTCTCTGTTTTCACAAGAACATCATTAGATGGCAGTTTGCAAAAGCAGAGTGAAGTGACCAGACTCTCAGAATCTCAGTGGAGCCAAGCAAAAATTGATCTCTATGCAGAAGATGGAGAATCTATTCTGCCTTTCCAGGTAAGCTATTAATGCACCTAAGCAGAAGATCCTTGTTTAATGCTAATCATTTAGACAGCAAAGTAACACACCCAATGAATATATTCAGTTTTAATAAAGCACAGAAATGTTCAGAGAGAAGTAGATGGATTACTTTGACTTAAGTGCTCAGACTTATGTGGGGCAAAGTAGCAAACATTTGAGATGAGTCTTTCATCTGATGGCTGAGAGGAGAGTGATTCGGAGAGAATTTCAAAGCTGGAAGATGAGGAGGAGTGGCATGAGTTTCTGCCCTCCAGGTGTCATACGGCAGCCTCTACCCTGAACTCACAGCAGCTATGGCTAGCTGTACCCGATTTGTCCTTCTACACTCCATCCTTGATGAAAGAGGTGCGCCTGACCCCCCATACCTATGACTGTTAATGGTTGCTGGAGGAGAGGGGATCATTTTCTCTAATGGTGTAGCTGCTGGGGAATTAGGTGAGAAGAAGACAGGGCTCCGAGGGAAAGGAAGGAGGAAAACAGGGGTATTGGAGGGTGAACATTGTCAGAATACATTCTGTATTTATGGAAATGTGAAAACTAAAGATAAAAGAGAATGTTTTCCTAAGGAAATGCAGTATGTACGAGGCTCAGTAAAGAAAACTTATGTGTTGTCCTTACATTCTAATCCTACTGCTTTTGTCTAATAACACAAAGGATTTTTTACTAACCTTTGGTATAATTATCTTGCTGAATCATAAAAGATGGAGACTGTGGCTCAGTAAATGGATGCAGCAGTTCCTGCCTGCCTTCCTTCTGAATGGTGTTTGATAAAAGCAATTTTAGAAACTAGGTCAGGTGATGGTATTGGAAAGTGCTACCTCCGGAGTCCAGTGTTCTGAGTTCTGATCCTTGGTCCCACTCAGAGAGCTGAGCTACTGCAAGTATTGTCTTTGCACTTCCTGTTTCTGCATCTGCGAAAACCAAGGTGATGGTAAAAGCAATACTACAAAGAGTCTGAGCACTGAATAGAGTGTGTAAAACGGAGGCTGTGGGCATGAGTTACAGAGTGCGGGTTCAAGCCCAAATATCTGATCATAGGGAGCTTCTTTAAGCCTTCTGAGTTTCTGTCTCTTCTAGAATGGGCTGTGATACAGAATGTTGGGCTGGAGTTGACAAATAATACACCTTTATCTAACACTCATTTCTGAACCAGTTGAGATAAGTGTAGAAGGGAAATAGAGAAAAACATATTTTGAAAGCGATGCCTTTAGAATATACAGTCATGCATTTAAAATAAGCCTTGAACTCAGACTAAATGGGATCAATCAGAGTGTATCTGACTGCTGAGTAAATAGCAGGCTCCTGTTGTAGGCAAGCCTTTTATCATAAACAATAAATAATATCAGAATGCATATGTCTTAATGTCTTTTCCTGTTGCTGGGATAAATATTCTGACCCAAACAACTTAAGGGAGAAATTGTCTATTTTGGCTATTTCCAGGTTATAAACCATGATGGCAAGGAAGTTGTGGCAAGGGCTTGAGGGAGCTGGACACATTGAATCCCCAATCAAAAAGGAGAGAGAGAGAGAGAGAGAGAGAGAGAGAGAGAGAGAGAGAGAGAGAGAGAGATGTAAACTTCTACTCAGCTTGCCATCTCTACTTTATGGAGCTCAGAATCCCTGTCCAGGAATGATGCCACCCATAGTTAAGATAGGTCTTCCAACAAAGTCAATTAACAAAATCAAGACAATCCCCAGAGGCAAGCCCAGAGGCCCATCACCCAGGAGATTCTAGATCCTCTCAAACTGACAGTTAATACTGACTATCACAGCTTGTCTCATGGGGATAGGCAGACTCCCAAAAATGAGCCTTGACTGGGAAAGGGGGATGAATTGAGCATGCTCAGTGAATTCTTCTACCCTCACCCATCAGTTAAATGCTTAAACCCTCCATAGGAAAGAGAAGTGTCAGGTAATAGCAGTGTTCCTGTGGAGGAGGTCCTCCCCATAGAAGGAGAAGGAATGTGGAACAAATGCCAACTCTTTGACTGTCCTCTACTTCCTAGACGCATGGTGAGGATTAAGTGTTTAGAAACATACATACTCTTTCGCTGTGGTTATATTGCATCGGAACAATGAATACACAATAAATATTAGGATTCCTTCATATTTTGTCCTTTTGATCAAAACTCTGTTTTCAATAATTAATACTTCCTTACCTTGAGGAAATCTCCTGATTTGATGCCCACATTTAATGGGGAAAGCCACGTTGGTAGCTGTTATTGGGGGAGCGTTTGGCATGGAGGATGGCCATGGACACATTGGTATCATTCTCCACTTCCTGTGACAGGAGATGAACATAAGGGCAATTCTGTTCTTGGCCTCCAGTGCTTGTATTCTGCTAAGCTGTCTTCATTAGGCTTATTTCTTTTTGCATGATGAACGTTTGTCAGAATTTGTTATAATTGAAGTATTGTAGAGTAATCAGAGTGTCTCTTGATAGGACTAGTTATGAGCTGTAATGGGTGCCATTCTTTCTATGACTGGAAGTGCTCAGTGCCTGTTGTTAAAAGAATCTCAGTACATTTTTGACTTTTAGCCAAGAAATTGGCTGTTTTTCTTTGGGGTCTTTTTACCCTAACTGCCTAGCCAATTCCGACCTCCCATTCTTACCACACCATTCTCTGAAGCGGTTACCCAAATTGCCAATAGGGAGTCGGGACGCAGACCACTCTGGCTTCTTCCATGTGCAACAGGAAGTATTTGGGAGCTTTTATCTAATCCTAAAAGATTTTAGGGTTATCTCTTCAGAGGTTAGTCATTCAGAGGGAATGTTAGAGTAGCCAAAAGCTTCATAAAAAAGAAAGAAAGAAAGAAAGAAAGAAAGAAAGAAAGAAAGAAAGAAAGAAAGAAAGAAAGAAAGAAAGAAAGAAAGAAAGAAAGAAAGAAAGAAAGAAAGAAAGAAAGAAAGAAAGAAAGAAAGAAAGAAAGAAAGAAAGAAAGAAAGAAAGAAAGCAGGAGGGAGTGGGCGTGGATTTGATCAAAGCACCTTATATGCAGGTATGAAATTTTCAATAAATTTTTTTAAGTTAAAAAAAAGGAAATTTCAGGATCATCCAGCTGGTAGGGGAGGCATTTTAAGGAGACATTAGACTTTGGTTATGCTTCTGAATTGTGACATGTTTGTGGCCAAAAAATTCAGACAGTGGAGAGGCACGGAACTGAAGGTTGGAACGGGTTATGGAGAGTCCTGTGTCTTATTTCCCTGTCAACTTTGTCCTCGGACATGTGGAAAGCGGGATGTCACTCAGTGGTAAAATATCAAACATTAAATTCGAGACTTCTCAAAAAAAAAAAAAAAGAATCTCAGTACAGTGTAGTCTGTTACCTTTCATTCTGCTTGTCTGGGGATTTGAGTTTTCGGATTTGCTTTGGAAGGCAAATTGAGATTTCTCCTTGTTATGTGAAGTCATGTTTACTAAGTTGGAGATTGCACCACTTTGTAATTTGTTGACAACAGACTGTGATAGTTTCTGACATGACCCTGAGTGGCTGATCTTTCCGTCCCAGTCCTGTGACTAAGCAGAATGTGTTAGTTTTTCTTTCCAACCAGCCTTGATATTGGACTTTTGCTGAGTTTTAGCCATGTCTAATTCACCCAAAGGTAGACAGGAATTTTCCTCCTCACTTTTCTCCCCTTCCTCTAGCCCTCTTACAAGCTGCGTGTAGTATAGATTTGTTTTGGAAATGCAAACAAATAAAAAGAATAGGGGGGGAAAATTCCCTTAATCTTTACCACCAAATTTTGTCATAACATTCTGTAATCTCTACTCATAAATTCAGGAAATTAAATTTGGAAGGCAGTAGCTTTGAAAATGAATTGATAGGGCAAAAGTTAACCTAACTTGAATTTATGTGAGGTCTTTTGATGGTTTATTTAGCTGTGGATTTGACTTTACTGTGTTGTATCCATATCTTGGAGTATATCCATAAGAAATACTCTTCAGGCTGTATTAATATACTTAACTTTAAACCATATAAATCCCATGCCCATCTAATGCCATACACATTGGATAGGAGTTGTGGCCTTCTGTTAAGTTTTATTAGTGAGTCAGTTCAGATTTTATACAAGTATACATATATTCACAAGGTGTATAAAAATACACACAGTCGGGGCTGGAGAGATAGCTTAGTGTTTAAGAGCACTGACTGCTCTTGCAGAGGACCCAGGTTCGATTCCCAGCACCCACATCACAGCTAGGAACCGTCCTCAACTCCAGTTCCAGGGGAATCTGAAGCCCTCTTCTGACCTCTGTGGCACACATGGGTACTCTCACATACATGCAGGCAATACACTCATACACATAAAATAAAAATAAATAAACACAGTCACATGGATATATCAACATATTTTATTTACTACATCAGTGTGACATAATTTTTTAAAAAATGTTTTAAGCTAGTAGTAAACAAAGAGAAATAAACACACATGCATCTCAGAATTATTTAATGTCATTTATTTTCTTTTAATACTAATGTTGACTGTGCAGAAGCAGTTTTGGTCTCGTTCACTTCTTTGTCCTCTGTCAGAAGAAAAATACTAATATTATGTTGGCTTTAATCTGGTTCCTCTATATTTTAAAATTATGAAATTACACAGGCGAATTCAAGCTATGTGTAATTCATGTATCAACAATAAATAAAGATGATATTGTGCCAACCAGTTGTCTATCTAGGGTTTAAGTTTACAAATATTTAAAGTGGATTTTTTTTTTTTTAGAAACAGGCCAAGATTTGGGCACCTTAAGTTTGGTTGACTGCATCATTTAAAGGTGGCCTTAATCTTGGTCTGGTCATCAGCTCAACATGGTTAAGCTGTGAACCTATTTGTACAGGGTCATCAGGGTGAGCCAATCCTGTACATGTACTAGAAAGAAGAAAGGTACTGGATTATGAGACTTATGCATTTCATTTTATCCATGAAATTTGGATGCAGTGTGGTGCTTTGATGTGAACTGGAGACCATAACAGATTACAAATTGTTTTGTGTTTCCTAGGAAATAAGCACCCGTAGTTGATAGGACGTTTGTTCTTCCTGCTGGGAAAGGATTAAGCTTTCTGTTGATTCTGTAAGAAAATTAAATAAAAAGCCTTTCAAGATGCTCTCCATCACCTGGGTGGAAGAATTGGAAGAATTTAAGTCAAATAGTTAATTATATTCCTTCTGTTCTGTTTTAACTTGGTCTGTTCATGCTCAGTTGCTCTGTTGAGCTTTTCATACAAATATATTCATGTCATTTGCAATTTCATTCTTTTCATAATGGTGGTTCTAAGTTTTAATATCTAAAAGGGCTTTGAATAAATATTGTCCATTGATTTCATGTTGATTTGCTTTCTCCAAGTTCCCCTTGAAAACTTCGTTGTATCACTTTTTAGGTTTGATCTTAAAATGACTCTTTGTGATATTTTCCACAGTGATTTATTACATTTTCATTCTTTATTAGAGTTAATGATATAAATCAATAACAATTTCCTAGCATTATCTGAAGATTCAGTGAGGGGCAAGATTTATAAAACAGAAGTAAATATCATCTGTGTAAATTTGCTGTGTCCTCAGTCCTCTGTGTCTAGGACCTCATTGAATCAGGTCTGGATGGGTGTGAATCAACCACTGAGGAACAAAGATTTCTTTATTTCACTGAGATGCAAGATAATCACCACAGTTATCAGTGTCATATGTTACATATTCTTACTAATTATGTGACTTTTGACCATTTCTATTCTCTAAACTTCTTTTTCTTTCACTTTAAAATAAGACAAAATGTAGTCCCATCTCCACAAGACCACAGCATCTCCACAAGCATCACCACATCTCCACAAGCATGGAATTTACCTTGCACAGAGCAAAGTCTCTGGGATGTTTTGCTATTCATCCTGTTATTGATGCAGCCTTTGTTCCTCAGAGACTACTTTATTCTAGTTTATCTCTTCCTAACATGTTCCCTTTTCTGTTGGTTGATTTGTCTTGATGTCACTGTATATAACACATATTCAGGTATGCACCTTAAATGTTCTTTCTGGGAATGCTTTTTTTTTCAGATATATAACATGATCACTTGGTTGTCAGCAACATTATGCAGTTTGTGAAAGCAAGAAATTATTTTTCTCTTTCTTGAATCAAACAAAATCAATGATACCTTGAGAATAATTTTTGAAGGGGAAATAAATGTACATTTAACTTGAAATTTGAATTCCTTTTTTTGAGAATTCTTAAAGCACTTGAAAATCTTACACAAATATTTGCCTTTTCCACATTGAAACATTTCTTCTCATAAAACTGTTCCTTACTTGTTAATCATGATCCTATAGTTCCCAAAGGCAACAGCTTTTAGAACAGTAAAAATCTGCTCAGTAAATACAAGTGATTATAAAAACAGGGGGTCAGCAAGATGGCTCAGTGGTTAAGGCTCTGGCTGCCAACATTGAGGACTTGACTGCGATTCCAGAGACACACAGTGGAAGGACGACCAATTTGTATTGGTCACATTCTGCTGCTAGTTCCTTTTGTGTTGCTCTCATGAAAAATCCATGGTTCCTTACAGAAGGAAGAATTTATTGGGCTGATTGGATCCAGATGGATCAGAGCTAAGTTGGGGGGGGGGGGTCTGGCAGCAGGAAGCAGAGAGACCAAACTAGAAAGGGGATGAGTATGAACTCTTAAAGCCAGTGATGTGCTTCCCCCAGCAAGGCCGCAACCTCCTAAACCTCCAAGAACAGTGCCACCAGCTGGGGCCAAAGTGTTCAGAGCCATGGAACCCCTGGGGATGTTCTCATTCAAAGCACCACAGAGCTCTGTGGCTGTCCTCTGACTTCCACAGAGGTGTTGTGGCTATACACATACACAAACATAACAGGAACCCACAGTAAATTAATAAATGCCCCAAAACAATGAAAAAACAGAAGTAGTCAAGTTCACGAGTTGATGATTACTTATAGTTGCATATTGTCCAAGAAATGAATCATTTTAAAAATGGATGATTTTAGTAAATAGTAGAATTATAACTTTGCATTATGTGATCTTGAATTTTATTAGATGGAAGTAAGCAAACTGGGATTGGAAATGACTGAATCTAAGTTCTTATTTGCCTTTCGAAGTTAAGTTTAAACTATATTTTGATAGTGTAAATTACTTATCTGGTGTTTTCCTTCAGACAAAATAAAATCCCAATCATCAAGATCCATCTCAGTGTTCCACTTCACGTCTTCTATCACCTACCAGTTCCATTCAAAGAGTGAAAACACACTTCTCTGGAACACAGAGAGGCGTTCCAGGATTCTGTCTTCCTAGACGCTTTTTAATAGAGACTTTCAAATATGGAGATAGATAAATGTTGACCTAATGACTTTGAAGAATTAAGCATCTTTAATTTATATCATCAATGAATACATATTATAATAATACATGAAAGGAGAATTCTTTCAAGTTTTAAGCTGCCACAATAAATAACAATTAATTAAAAGTTTTTAACAGTTTCTAAATTATAGTGCTTGTATTTATTATACCCAAACCCTTTTCTAAAATCTGTGTTATTATTTTCTGTCTCTCATATTAAAAACAAATTTCTTTGCCAACATTTTATAGAAGCCAACCATAACCAGAATTTTACAAATCATTATAATTATATATATTTGCAAATACAATTGCAAATACACTTGTCTTCTGTATTTTGCTTACGTAAAGATACTGGCTTGTTTTAACTTCCAGTCCACTCTCTATTTATGAACTATGCACACACACACACACACACACACACACACACACATCAAATACATCTAAAAATCTAAACCATTATGTCATTTCAGCCCAAGTAGTATTGTATTGTAATATTCTATTTATTTTCAAACCTGGAAACACATGCTGAAGGTCTTCCTGCTTTAACACACAGAGACAAATGTTGTGAACCTAGGGGCAGTGTTTGTGGTGGCATCTATGTATCCTCACTTATTTCTGGTCATTCACCATCAAAGCTGGATTGACACCTGTGAGCATCAGGGAAATGCTGGGACATGGGTTTAACGCCTGTAGTCCACGCTGCTTTTCTTTTTTGCATTGTTTAATACCTTTATACTGTATTCTGCTCAAATACATCCCCATTCCATACACTTCAATCCCTTTCCTACCCACCAGCATTTCCCTCCCCAGCTTCATGTGTTCCTTAATTATTTTTATCAGTATCTTAGTGAATTTTGGTGAATTTCATACAATATATTTTGATCCTGTTTAGATTCCCTCCTTTCTAAACTCTCACCAAATTTCAGGTCTGTAGAGTCAGACCTGTGTTCCTTCCCACTGAATCCACTCAGTGCTGCCTATATGTCCTTGGGTGTGGAATAAATGCCATACAACTAGTTTCTAAGGACTGTACTGACTCATGCAATTGATCATTTCAGTCTGTTATCCAACTGATTGGTTGTTGTGTAATGCCCACAGGTTTCCTGTAATGCCTGCTGTCACATCTCATTGATTTGGTTGCATTGTTACCTGTTTCTTCAGGGGAAAAGAAATCTTTGGCAGACATTATGACAAGGATTTAAAATTACCTATCCACCAAATATTTGCCAAAGCACTCCCATGTTCTTGGCATAGTTAACAGAGTGATTTTGATTCTCTTAGACTCTTACACGTGTGTCCTATAAAGAAGTTCTTATTTCTAATGTAGCTGACTTGTTCATGTGTTATATCATGTGTTGGGGAGACAATAGCCTGTCTTCACTGATCACAAAGTTTATTGCTGACACCCTATCATAAAATCAGGTTAATAAGAACAGAAAAGGTGCCCATTTAGTTTGATTTCACACAAGCCTTAAAAATGAGCTCCTAAGGATAAAGGTAAACTGTTTGGGTGCTTAGGTTGAGTGAAGAATAGACAGGTAGGTAGAAGTATGTTTGGACAAGAAAGATAATCTAATGGCAGTATATTGAAAGGAGCTTCACAAAGACTCCTTGTTCAGATTTTTGACTCTGCTGTTGAGGAATCTTTTCTCCAGGTATGGGGCAGGTCACCTGACACATGAAAGTACAAGGCCCTATTTTTAGAAGTAGCTCATAGAATTCCTTACCTAGTTAGCTACCTCACAGAAAGGCAGCAGAAAGTCAAAGGAATTCCTGAAATATACCCATGATCTGAGCTCCAAAGTAAATTGTGAGGTTCTGGCTATGACACATCCACAGTGACAGGATGGAGCTGTGCCCACCAAGTATATCCAGGACTAGAATAAGCGAGTAAATTGTGAGGTTCTGGCTATGACACATCCGCAGTGACAGGATGGAGCTGTGCCCACCAAGTATATCCAGGACGAGAATAAGCTGAGTATTTCCTAAGGCCCTAGGAATATTTCTCATTCTCTCTCTCTCTCTCTCTCTCTCTCTCTCTCTCTCTCTCTGTCTCTGTCTCTCTTTCTCTCTCTCTCTCTATATCTCTCCCTCCCTCCACACCTCCCTCTCTCCCCAACACACACCTCGCTCTCTCCCCCTCTCTCCTTTTCTCTCTCTCTCTCTCTCTCTCCCTGTCTCTGTCTCTCCTTCTCTCTCCCTCTCTATATCTCTCCCTCCCTCCACACCTTCCTTTCTCCCCAACACACACCTTGCCCTCTCCACCTCCCTCCTTTTACCTCTCTCTCTCCCTCTCACCTTCTCTGTTTCTCTCTCAATTGTTTTCTCTTTTGTGGTAGAATAACAACATAATTATGTGAGTGATTAACATGAAAGAAAACAAATTGTACCAGTCACTATTCAGAATTTGATATAAATTACGTTTAAATAGATACCTCCCATTGCTTTAGGAGATGAAAATGATTAACCACTATATGTGGTTAATGATTCTATTCTTTACCGCATTAAAGTATGATCCTACATATGTATGCATAGTATTTATGCATATTTAAGTATTCAGATATGGAAATGAATCATAGCACCCAAACATTACAATGAATTCATATCTCAATTAAATTGAGTTGTAAACCACACAGTTGCTTACCCCAAAGAGCTCATTTTAAATGCATATGAGTCTTAATGGCTCCAATGGGAAGTGAGAACTTCACTAGTGATGAATGTTGCAACTTTTAATTGAAACAAGGTTACCTAACATATTAAGGTTATATAAGAGGCTGTCAAAGCAGTTATGACTACATACATTTATAATTTGAATGTTCTGGTCAAAACAATTTTGTAAAATTACATTGGAAAATGGAACAGGTGTGAGTTTCTTTGCAGAAAGAACTATTATCATGAGATTCTATCTTTATGGTATATTTTTAATAATTTTATCTTTCTGGAATTATAGTTAATTTTAGAAGCTACTGTTTTGTCTTCGAATGCTACGGTTGCTGTAGATGACATCATTATTTCCCAGGAATGTGGAATTTCCTATAAATCACTACCAGGTACCAGTATAGAAAACAAAGGTAAGATTATTTCTTGTGGTTATTGCAACTTTAAATTCTGAATTAATTAGTGCTTACTTAATAAGATATATGTTAGAGCCACCAGTACTTAATACAAGTTGTGGATTATATAATATTTTTGCATGTATATATGCATGTATTTCAGTCTTTTTGAGATAGGCTCTCCCTGTAGCCCTAGCTGGCATGGAACTCACTATGTAGACCAGGCTAGCCTCAATCCTACAGAGATCCTCTTACAGAGATCTGCCTACCTCTGCCTCCCAAGTGCTGGGATTAAAGGCATGCGCCACCACCCATGGCTTGGTATATCTTTTTAAAATGGTAAAATTTATCACAGATTTTGGCCTTTCTTTCATTAATGGGGAAGAGAGCCTACCCTATAGGTACATTTGTCACATACACATTTCTTTTAACTATAGAACTTTTGAAAGAATTTAAATATCTTTGTATAATTTAAAGACATTTCTATTACAAATTCCCTTCCCCATCAATTTTGTTCAGCACTTAAATGAACATGTAGTGGGATTCACATTTCAGTGTCACACACAAATACACAAACCAATCATTTGGAAAAGTGAAAAAGTCCAGCCAAAAGTTGAAAACTTGACCTGAGTGTTCTGCGCATTCTGGACACAATATTTTCTTTTTTTAAAAAAAATATTATTTTCATTTTATGTGTATGAGTGTATTGCCTGCATGTATGTGACTGCATCCGTGTTGTGCAATGCCACAGAGGTCAGAGAAGGGCTTCAGATTCCCCTGGAACTGGAGTTAAGGACAGTTTGTAGCCTCCATGTGGGGGCTGGGAACTGAACCTGATTCCTCTGCAAGAGCAGTCAGTGCTCCTAAACTCTGAGTCATGTCTCCAGGCAAGGACACAATGTTTTCATGTAACAGATGCAGCTTAGCAAATTCTTGGCACTTTTTTTTTTTTTTTGTAGATAATCTCAGTTAAGTGATAGAGAGACTGCATAAAAATGCATGCCTGGTGGTCATACAGGCATTTTGGAATGGGACAGGCCAGTGCAAAGACTGGGGGAACCTGAGGAGGTGATGCCATGCTCCTGCTCCTTCACAATTCTAACACCTGTGGTTGAGGTTTTATTATTATTATTATTATTATTATTATTATTATTATTATTATTATCTCTACGCCTGGTCTCCATTCGTAAGTAGACAGTTAGGAAAACATTTCCAGAACACTGTCACTCTTATCTCTTTATAATCTCTATATTCGAAATACTTGCATGTGAAGTCAGCCACACCCCATATTCAAGTTTCGTTTCCTTAAGCAACACACTTTTAATGAGCGGAAAATTTGCATTCGTAGAGGAGCTAAATAAGGCAACTAAAAAAATGTAGAGCTGAGCATGATGCTATGCCTGTGTGGTCTCCCCCAACCCCAGCTAGTTAGGAACCTGAAGAGAAACAAGTACTAGAAACCACTGAGTTCAAGACCAGCCTGATCCACCAGAGGCAAAGATCAAGCTTGAATACACACATTAAAACAGTGTATTATTCAACTGTGAACCTAAAAATTTACAGCCACCTTTGAAAGCAATATATCCTTGCTCTGGAATGTGTTAATGAATATGTTAAGGCTGTAATGAAATGCTTCTTCTAAAAACAAAACAAAAGAAAAGCAATGTTCTAAATTACAGAAAAAAACAAGATTAAAGACCTATTTTCAAAAATTAATTTTTTATTTTAAAATTTTGTTTAAATTTATGGATTATGCTGTTGTTCATGTGTAAAGATCAAATCTGAGTGGTTAGCTCTTTATCTTAAGTATTTGTAAGTTTAATTAACACATAATAAATGTGTATGTTTATTGTAGAGTGTGATATTTTAAACAAATATACAGAGCAAATCGGGGTAATTAACATTTCTGCTTCCTTATCACTGGAACATTCAGGCTCCTCTTGATTCACAAAATATAGAATAGGCCAATATCAACTCTAGTCACCCACTGTATTGTAGAATACCCAAATTATGACTTCTACTCAACTATGTCTTGTAGCCATTGTCTATCTAACCTCTCTCTAGCTCCCTTTCCCCCACCTCTGAGCCCATAATAATCAACATCGTATATTCTATTTGGCTTGTTTTTAATACTGTGTGAGAGAACACACAGTATTTGTTTCTGTACCTTATTTGTTTCGCTTGCCTTGATCACTGCCACTTCTATCCATATTTCTACTAACTATAGGCCATTTTCGGTGGCCAAATTATATTCAATTCTGCATGTATACCACATTTTCTAGTCATTTGTGATGGGTATCTAGCTTGATTAGGTGTTGTGAATACTACCTTTAATTATAGGTCATATATTGGAAACATCTTTCATTCTATAGTCTAGTTCGATGTGCTAATACCCTATGCATTAGAATGTCTCTCCTATATGCATAAGCCTTTTAAAGTTCTCTCTCTCTCTCTCTCTCTCTCTCTCCCTCTCTCTCTGTCTCTCTCTCTGTATGCATATGCTTCTGTGGCTCTGATAACTCTGAGGAATACAAAGCTGTGCATTTAATGATGCATTTAGTAATTGATGAGTACTTTAGTTAATCAGTATTGCTTGATTTCTGTTTAATTAAATTTCTCCAAATCAAAGACCATATCACAAGAATTAAAATAATATGAAAGTATCAAAGTTGACATGAAATGCAATAGGTGGAGGTGGAGGGATGAGAGCTGTGACACTTTTCTATACTCATAAAGGTCACACCTTGTATTCTTTATATGAAAGACAGGTTAAAAAGAGAAAAGGAAAGCAATTTATTTAAACAACATTTAAAAAATATTTTATTTATTATTTTTACTTTATGTGTATGAGTGTATTGCCTGCATGTATGTGAGTGCACCCATGTCATGCAGTCCTGCAGAAGTCAGGTGGGGGCTTTGGAGTCCCCTGGTACTGGAGTTAAGGACAGTTCGTAGCTACCATGTGGGTGCTGGGAATTGAACCCAGATCCTCTGTGAGAGCAGTCAGTGCTCTTAACCACTGAGCCATCTCTCCAGCCCCTATTTAAAAAACATTTAACACAACACAAGAAACTCTAGAAATGAAGACATAAGGAACCAGGGAAACCATCTACTGTTATACTCAGCTTCCATAAGGAATGGGCAGTCATATAGAAATATGATTCGATAAAAGGGTATATGATGTAATAGACTAAGGGGAAACTGAGCAAGACTGTGCAACATTCCTTTCTTCTAACTAGAGTTAGGGTCTTATGACCTATTGTCAGGCAAGGTAGGTCATCAAAAGTCTTAATGGCAAGCTCTCACAGATAAAGATGGGGAAGGTCATAATGACTTTGCTTTGGAAGCCCTCCCGGTCTCTCTCCAATGAAGTTAATTGTTATTTCTTCAATGCTGAGAAGCAAGTGTGTTGAGAACAGTTTTAAGCTATCACTAAAGTAAAGCTTAGCGGATCTATGAGAAAACTTGATCATGCTTAAGAATACATCTTCTCATGAATCAATGCAAAATCCTTTTATGTGTATGTCTATCCCCAAACCAAATCAGTTAGCTAGAGCATAGATCTAGTAGTGCCAAATTCTATGAATTAGTCCCAAAGGACCAATGATTTTACACAAAGAAAATGCCATCTTTCTTACTAATTCACAGGTCTGCTATGCAATTATGTAATCTCCTTATGAGTACAGTCTTACAACTGGGCAGAGGCATAATGAGAGATTTGAAGGGGGACTTTAAAAATGGGCTGCACCACACAGACAGTTAATTGTCTGTGCTCTAGCTAACTTTACCAAGACCCTGTACTTGAATGGAAGTATATGAAAGTGTTCCCTTCCATACAAGGGGACTCGCCACTTCAGAGCATTCTTGCCTGTGAAAGGCTTGCCTGATATTTACAATTGATGTATAAGGCGCACTCTGAAAATAGCAAGTGGCACTATACACACTGGCTACCTCTTTATATTTTTTAAACTTCAGAATTTTTTTTATTTTCTCCTTTTACTAGTCATCTTCACCTTCAGCAAATTCAAATACTTGTGCTGAAGAAGCAGTTAAATATTCCATTTATTTCATGATAAGCGAGAGAATACATTTTATACTCTCAATCTTAATTTGAAGCTGAATTTGTGTCACCATCAATCACAGAAAGTATTTCATCTACCAAGATTTGTGATTTCATATCTGAGTGCCCAAACCAGGTGGGTGAAGGTAGTTGTGTGAAAAAGCCTGATTTATGGCTCTGGAGAGACGGCTCAGTGACTAAGAGCACTGGCTGCTCTTTCAGAGGACACAGGTTCAGTTCCCGGTACATACGTGGTGGTTAACAACCGTCTGTAACTCCAGCTCTAGGGAATCTGATGTCTTCTTCTAAATTCACTGTTGGAATAGGAATCACTCTGTGAGGCTTCCAGGATGTCAAAGAGCAACACAGTACATGCTGTCTGGAAGTTCAATGGACTAGCATTGTATAAAAAAAATTGTTAATCCCCTTTTCTTTGTAGCTATTTTTCCAATTTAAAACATATCACAAATATGTAATGATAGCTTTATGGACATAAAAGGAATAGAAAACATGATAATTTTGATAACAGACTCAAGATTATAGTGAATTGAGTTTAAAACTCATTGATCATTTTCGTTTCTTTGCATGTTTTTTTCTGTTTTTGTAGTGATGATTTTGTGCTGTGAAACTGTTTATTAATACAAATGCTAACATTTTATTCTATTTTTATGAATATTTCACTAAAGTTCTGGCAATGAATTAAGAGAAGGTAACAGCATTAGGAAGCACTTAGAAGACTAAGCCTGTTTTTCATGTCCTCCAGTAAAAGCATTAAAAGGAAGTATGCTATGCTGAGAGTCTGAACTAACTAGCTTAATGGTTTCCAGTAGAGAACCCAAACCTAAGTTGCTGAAAACCCAGGACTTCCCTGTGCAGAGGAGAAGACCTTGCTTTATAATAGGCCTTCAAATATTTGATATTTTAGTGCAATTTAATATGTTTTTATTACTTTCACAGCTATCTCTAGTCCAACTAGATTACTTTTTCTTTTATGCCTTATCTCAAAAAAATTATTAAGCATACCAAAAATTTAGGGTTTTAGTAGTTCTTAACTATCTTCAGTTTTTTATGGAAAATACACTACATATGCTCTAACCAAATTTTATAAATAAATGTAAAAATAAATGTTTGAAATATGCAGAAACTATGAAGTTTTGTGGAGTTTTGATAGCTTTAGATAACTGAATATTTCTATATTCATTTATATTGCAGTATAAAAGTATAGCTTACAACTGAAGTGTACAGGCTTAAAGAATTTGCTCCTCTCCCCACCCCTCCCTCCTCTTCTCCAACTCCCCTCCCAACTCCTAGTTAGAGCATCATCTACTGACTATGATGCTTAATTAAACTTCTCCTATATTTGTTCATAGTAATTGAGATAAAATCTTGAATCATTTAATCATAGTAATTGGTTATACTATTTACTCACTGGGACCATCCTATTGTACCTATAACAAATACAAAGTAAATGGATCCAATATCCCTTGCTGATGCAATTTTATAGAACCAACCATAATGATGCAAGTTGTCTGTCATTGAACAGTTTTGTTATATGGTACATAGCTGCATCTGCACAACATGACAGAGAAGATTTATCTCAACTGGACTTGTAGGTCCTCAAAAAGTCTAAAGGGGCAGGCTGCAGGATGAAGTATTGTTACACATGGTAGGCATGGGAATGGCAGTATCATAAGATGTCATAAAAGTTAATGTCAGAGTGCTTTATACCTAAGTATGTTGTGTCTTACAAAGGAGGAGACAAATAATCTGTGTGTTTGAATTTAAGGCAGTGTTTACAATTTTTCTGAGTATCTTAGTGTTCAAGCTAAGCCATATTTCAGAAGGACAAACCCTAATAAGAGGGTAAGTGGGAACAGTCTGCACTTATGCCTGTACAAATAATTCTATTGTTCTGAACAATCTGTTTCTCCTTGATGGGTTCTTTTATGGCAGAACCATGAGTATGTGCCTATCATAATTTCTGACAGCACCTTATTATTTTGCTTAGATTAAGATGCTACTTTGAATAATCTTCTAGTTTAAACTACCAATATATATATACAGAGGCACTCAGTGGTTCTTCTCAATTCCCCAATCACTATGCTATACCAATAAGCAGCCACATGATACAGCTAAAGGAGAAAGGGGCCACTTTCCACTCATTAAAGCTCATTTTTAAGTGTGTCTTCACTTTTCACTGTTCATGAGTGCCTTTCTTTGTCAACAAATAATTTTCTTAAAGACAAACAGATAAAACTATGGTTGGAGAGACAGTTCAGCCCTGTTGTTCTTGCTAGGAAGATAGTTTGATTTCTAGCACCCATATTGACTGGCCTCTGACCCCAGCTCCAGGGGATCTGCCACCTCTGGCCTCTGTGGACACCTGCAGGCACAACCATACACACATATGTACATACACAAATACATACAGTAACATACATCCTTAAAATATAGCTACTCAAGCCTGTTAATATTCTAGCACAGAGGGGAGGAGGGCTCATGAATCCCCAGGTTTGAGGAGCCATTGACAGCGGATGGCTTTGAGGGTGTTTCCCCTGGCAGGTCCACCATCCTCCAGTGGATGGCCCCCACTCATGAGTGTATAGGCAGTGCAAGTTGGACTAGTGGGTAAGTCTTTAAAAAAGAGGACCTGAAGTTGGAGGAGGTACAGTTAGGGGAAGAGTGAAAGCACATTATGTAAAGTTCTCCAAGAATTAATAAAAGTATATTAAAAAAGTAGATACTACAACTTTGCATAGCATTGCTCAGAAAACAATTTACATTTATTAATAAAGATCTCATGTGCCAAATAACATTAATAAAAGGCTTTTCTATCCACATTGGATGAAAAGACATGTGGACGTTATTTTGTTCTAATCTATGTTCTGAGATGCAGGTTGGAAACACCAAAATTTATTTGACAGTTCTGAAAGTTGTAAAGATATTTTACAGTATTTTTCAAACAATGTTTCTGGGTAGGAAAATTTGTTTCTGTTTAAAGACAGAGAGATCTTAAAAAATGTAAACAGTTTCTTACTATGTACTTTCGTATCTGCTCATAGGAGAAACCCACTCTCAATTTAGTCCTTTAATTCAATAAGACTTGAGAAAAGGCAAGTTAGGTGCCTAAGAAAAGGAGGATTTATTATTTTTCTAATGCATTCATCAACCTTGGATGCTGATTTTTCGTTTTCTCCAAACCACTCTATCTGCTCAATGCAGCACTGTGAGCCACACTGTCAGTGAGAGGAATAGACCCAATGCTTCTAGTTGTGCTGGAGCTCTGCAAGCCATTGCATGTATTTATGTATTTTTATGTATCCGTTACATACCAACAGTAATTGCTTCATTCTGCACTGAAATGTACATATTTCCTTTCATTAAATAAGTGCATTGAGAGAAAATTTGCTTTCCCTATACTGGGAAAGATTGACCAAGGGCTGTT
>NW_008357047.1:567134-605333 GCF_000622305.1 Nannospalax galili
TGAAAAATATGCAGATCTATTTGATAAGATTGCAGATATTTACACTGAAGTACAAAATAAAAGGCTTCTTGTAATATGTGTCCCTATAACTTTCTTAATGAATGATGGAAAAACAAGCAGCATTTTCTATCATCTATCTTATTTTTTGTTGGCCAGAATACAAGAGAGAATAAAGGATCACAAAATAAACCTAAGTTTGCTAAGTATTGAGCGTCTTCCTTTTTTACTAAATGCCTACTGGAAACTAAGTCCTGGTAGAAGAAAGCTTGTTGAGCCCTTATTAGTACAAGTGATTCTTATTTTCTTCACCTGGTCCTCGTGTTTAAAATCTGGACACTCGTCTCTAGTCTGAAAACTCCTGCAGAAGGAAGTGGTTGAAAAATGCCCTAATGGGAAGTTGCTTTTGGTGAAGGTTCACCATTTCTATAACATAAAAACCAAGAAATGGAGAAAAAGGCCATTAATTCTCATCTATTGAAGTCACTGATCGCTGAGGAAAAAGTGAAATATGTTTCCGTAGACAGATGTGATCTGCTAAACAGCCCGTTGTACTTTGGTCAATCTCTGCTGCAGATAATTATGCTGCTAAATGAGGAAAATTCAAGATAGGATTGAAAGCGACCGTTGTTCTCAGTGGAGAATTCAGCTGAGGCTAAAATCTTGCTATTTATTAAAAAGCTTTTCTATGATTCTTTAAAATTATCTTTTAATGTTACTTCTAATGATGCCTGAGAATCATTGTTTCTGTGTCATTGCTTTGTGCTCATTTGGGATTTCTGTTCAGCAAGATTATTGCTCACTCTTAAGCTTACAAATTAGAGTTATAAGTGGATTTTTTAGCTGTAAACTTTTACTAGTTAGTTCTTCTCTTTTCTTCAGTCGACTATGTCTGCCTGTCTGGTCTGTGGTTTCTGTTTCCAGGTTAGTAATGTCTGTACAGGATAAAGAACGCATAGGGATTCTTTCCTGTTTAACATCAAGTTTCACAAACAGTCTGATAGAACTGCACCACCACAAGTAATGAAGCTGACCCTTGTTTCAAGCTGTATGAACCTGCCCGTGCTGTATCAATTCAAAGAGACTGAAAAGATGATGTACTCACACTACTCTCTCAGGTGTTTGAAGTACATTTACCTATTAGTTATTTTATAGCTAAGACAGTGTGGCATGTAGAGAAGGAGTATCAGAGGCCCATCCACTGGAAGGTGGCTCAGGATGGAGCTTGTGGCTACAAAGTGCATCTCAGGGTTGATTTTCATTTCCCTTACTGAGTCTTACCAGACAATTAAATTTGTAAGGCTCTCAAAAAACATAAACCTCTTCATATCTATGAGTTTTTAAAAGGAAGTTATTAAAACAGCCCCATTAGTTTTTAAATTATAGTAATTACATTTTGAGTGTTTTCATCATTTTGATAGGTTTATATAGCAAATATGAAAAGAATTTGTCCCTTTAGTGAGAAGTCCAGGGAGAGAATCTAGATATATGTACATCAAAGAGAACACACTTTATTGCCAATCAAGTAATACCAGTAATTATTAACACCAGTGAGTATTTAATTATGAGAAATGGTGCAAAGCAGGCAATGTTTATTATTCTGTAGTGGAGAATGGTTTATAATTTAGATGGGCAGGCAGGAACTAACCACAACAATGTCACTAACAGAAAGGAAGGTGAACGAAGGTGGTTTTACCCCATTGGTTATAAAGAACAGTCAGGACGGGCACAGGTAGGACCCTGGGAGAAGGAGAACGGGGGTGTATTTGTGAGGAAGAGTTTATGAAATTTTGAGACTAAAGGCATTCATTGGCATACAAAAGTCATAGGGAAAATTAGAAGTGTAGCTTACACTATAGTTGGTAATACTGTAAGACAACTTCCTAGATGAATTTTCACCTTGAAATTAATTTTTTTTAATCACTGGGGTTTGGTTGCTTTAGGAGGTAACCTGGAAAGGTCAGATTGCAATAGCAATCGGGTTGTGTAGACTTGCTGCTTTCTGTTTGGATCATTTAGTCAATGGATATTTACCAGGTACTGTACTTGGCTCCCCAGCTGTTTACAAGCTAGAGACAGGGCTGGTCCCTTCAGAGGGATCACAGCGTAGCAGGAGAGCTATCGTACATTAATGAGAAGACTGATTTTCCACAGCTCATATATTCTGATGCTTTAAAGAAAGCAGCGGGTGGAGAAATGCTGCCTGGATTGATTGCCGTAAGACAGTATTGAAGCCTTAGTCTCAGATGCAGTTTAACAGGGAGAGAGGATCTATTCAGTGCCCATCTTTTAATTTATAACACAGGGGGCTGGAGAGACAGCTCAGCAGTTAAGAGCACTGACTGCTCTTGCAGAGGACCCAGGTTCGATTCCCAGCACCCGCATGGTGGCTACGAACTGTCCTTAATGCCAGTTCCAGGGGAATCAGAAGCCCTCTTCTGACCTCTGCGGCATTGTATGACACAGGTGCTCTTACATATATGCAGGCAATACACTCATACACATAAAATAAAAATAATAATAATTTTTTTAAATGGGAGGGTGCTATCTGGGAAGTGGGTGTAGGAATAAATAAAAAAATAATTCTTCAAAGCATAAAAAAATAACAAGGAGAAAAGTAGATGGAGTGTCCACGAAATAACCATTGCTAAAATGAAAGTATTTCAAATTCCATGGTAGCATATAACCAACTTGTACATAAAGAGTTAGAAATATGTGCAAAACAGGATAAAATGGAATTCATTTAAAAATGTAAATAATACCTAGAGAAAAAGGTTGGAAAATGGGAGTTTAGATGATGAAACAACTTAGAAATCAGCAAAACTGAATTATGCTGAAATTTCTCAGTGCAAAGTTTGCATTGAGCCTATCTCACAGTGCCATATTAAAATCACAGTTCCCTATCATGCTTAGGAAAAATAAATTACAAAAGTTTAAGAGGAAACAAAAACAAAAAACTGTAACAAAAGCTTTATACTTAATGTTTTCCATTCCAAAATAAACAATCAAATAGTCAAGTGAGAGGAAAGTACTAGGAATATGTAGTGTTCAATAGCATGGTACTGAGACACAAAGTCTAACTCTGTCAGAACTAACATTTGAAGGAGAGGGTAAACAAGAGAATGGAGAGCAGTTTATATTGAAAGTAGGTACGTTAGTTACTTTCCTGGTACTGTGACAAAACACCTGACAAAATCAGCCTGAGGCAGGAAGGTTTATTTAGGCTCACAGAATAAGGACATAATGTGCTAATGACTTTACAAAATGGACATGCTCTGTCAAATGACTGTTACCTAACCTTACAACCGAAAAGTTAATCTTGCCTTAGCTTATCTATAATGTAGACAAGCTCACTGAGCTGTGTTCTCCTCTTGTGACCTGGACATATGGCCTTAATCCATCATGAGCCTTCCTTGCCCTAGACTCAAAACAAAGTATGAATGTGTGTGTGTGTGTGTGTGTGTGTGTGTGTGTGTGTTGCACTTTTGTTGAAAGCAAGGAATATTAGCCCATTTGTGTTGTCAACAACAGGAATTAAATTGATAGCATCTGTTTGTGGTTGAGCGCGTGATAGGAGTTGAAAAGAACACCACCCTCAGATAAGGGTCCGACCTGTCTCATGTTGGATATACTGTTTCAATAAAATAAAGAGCCAGACCTTTATTTAAGAGAACATTCTTGGAAAAATCTGAAAGAATGGGTTCTAAGCAGTCCAGGTCCACTCTTGGCTTAAAATGGATGCTGAGAGTAGGCTGTTTTATTGAGACATAACTGTAGTGTGGTGTTGCATCGTAACTGCTGTAGTAGAGTCCTCTGTTGTGGGGAGGACATCCCAGTGGGAAGGGCTGTGGCTGTGGCAGCAGATCAGGGAGGATGAAAGCTGATGCACAGCTGTTCCTCCTTTCCTCTTTCCCATTCAGTCTAGGATCCCAGCTCATGGGATGCTGCAGCCCACATTCAGTCTAGTTAACCCCACACATCTAGTCCCTACTGAAAAAATCCTCATAGAAATGTTCAGGGACGCTGTGTCCTAAGGTGATTCTTAGCCGTGTCATGTTGATGATGAAGATTAACCATCATAAAGATCGCTTTTGATGGTAACAAGTATTTATTGAGTGTTCAGCGTATCAGACACTAAGCCATTTTGATCCCATAGTACGTAAAACATATTGGAAAATATAGAGGTATCACAGCACAGCTCCCTCTGTGTCACTTTTTGCTATAATAGCCTCTCCATTTTATTCTAATTTCTCACAAATAAAACCATTAACTGGGAAGGAAAAAAACAAGCTCTTCTGTCAGTGCTTGCTTTCCAGTCTGGGAGAGAGCAAAACCTGATAAGCAAACACAATATGCACTCTTTAGAAGGGGCTATGCCCTGGGAGGTGGCCACAGCGGGTCCTTGTAGTGTTTATGTCAAACTTGAGAAGGATGAGGGCATAGGCCTTTAATGTAGCTCAAAAATGTTCTAGACAGAAAGAACCAAAGTTAAGATTGACAGAAATGCATCTGACAAACTTGAACGGCAGTCAGGGAGACTAGTGAGTCAGGAGGACAGTAGTCATGCTGAAAAGTGGGGACTGCAGATTGAGAACTGAGGCCAGGAAGAACAGAAGTTGTTCATCTTTTTGTTCTTTGAAAAGCAAACAGCATGCTTTAAAAAGCCCTGATGCCAGCATCAGGTAAATTATAATTGCCGATTAGGGAATCTGGGCATTCATAGCTTTGAACATCCCAGTTGATGCCACTGTGCAACCGGGGTTAAAAAACATTTAGCTGAGAGATTAAGGGTCTTTGTGAAGATGCTGGCTTACTGGGACATATTGAGCAGAGCCCTTACAGGATGTGTCTTACCAAAATCTCTGCTCTTACTATATCAAAAACCAACAGAAAAGGAGCCTTGATGCCCAACATAGGCCATCTGTGTTGAATTTGGGCTTAATACTCATTCTTCAAGAGAATCGGCCTTAGCCTAGACAGGGAACTGTTAGTCTCAAGAGGATACTAGGAGAAATTACTGAGGAATCTGTGCTTGTGTTGACTGATTTGCTGAAGATTTCAAGGAAATAGGAACTTGATCTAGTGTCTTTTGAGAAACTGGATAATTTCTATAAAATGCTACAATTATATATCTAATTTTGAGATAAATGTTTTACATTTTTCACCAAAGTCTGAGAAACATCTACCATTAGTTTGACCTGTGGGACTGTGTTACAGGTCCATAATAGGAGCAGCAATTGTGGTTTTGTTTGTGATGCTGCTAATCCTGTGGGGAGGTAGATGAGGCTCTTAGACTAGGAATTTACAGATAGAAATCATGATATGGAAACAGCAAGGTTGTTCATCAGGTAAAGACTTGCTGGCCAGCTTGGTGACCTGAGTTCAATCCCTGAATCCACAAGGTAGAAGGAAAGACCCTACTTTATCCTCTGACCTTCACACATGCACATGCATAGACACACACACACACACACACACACACACACACACACACACACACCTGTATTATTCAGGGTTCTCCACAAAAACAGAACCGGTAGAATGAGTATGTATGTATAGAGATTTATCAGCTTAGCTCACAGGATAGAGTCCGAGTAGTCCAACAATGGCTGCACCACACTGAGAATCCATAGTAGCTCAGTCCACGAGTCTGAATTTCTCAGTAGTCCCAATCTGGCGCTGAAGGTCTGACGAATTCCAAAAGATCAGCTAGTCTTCAGTCTACAGCAGCAAGACGAACTCACCAGCAAGAGAGAAGGCAAGCAGCAAGAAGCCAGGCATACTCTGCAGTGGCCTTTTATACAGGCTGCCATTAACATTTAGGGTGTGTCTTCCAGCTTCAGATGATCCAATCAAGATCTCTCTCATTTCAGTTAATCCCAGATCCAGTCAAGCTGACACCCAGGATTAGCCATCACAAGTCCGCCCCTTATCAACTTGACACCCAATAGCATCTCTCTATGTCATGCTTAATTTTCAAATGAAAACAATGTTGAGGTCATAATTTCACCTAACGTGATATGACTATCCCATCATACAATGACCAATGCATTATACACCCTAGAGTAGGTGATAAGGTCTTTGAGGAATGCTTAGTCCTTTGGTATCTCATAACCCAATATAATCATATAGGTTCACAACACTTAACCACTTAACACATCTCCATGCACAAGCCTATTCTTAACCAAACATGACAAAAATATTCATGCCAATTACAATCCACATTTCTGCAACTGGTCATGTGGCCTAAATTGGTATTTGTAACTACCTTCCTCTACTACCCATTCTGTGTTTCCTCCACCATCAGCAAGCACCTCTGGAGGTCTTGGCTCTTTCCCTGGAGGAGTGACCCATACTTTCATCCCTGAAGGGTCTGGGCCATTTGTTGTCCTGTCTGGATTGGGTTGTTGCAGTTTCCCATTGACCTTAATCACAGGACATGGTAACACCAAAAGTCACCCTAAGGAATCTCCTGCCTTCCAGATATAATCTTCATTACCTCCATTGTGGAGAACCAGTCCAATTTCTCCCTGGTAGTCTGGGTCAGTCGCCCCTCCTAATAATGTTATTCCTTTCTTAGCCTGCTGACTTAAGGGCATCAGAAACCCAAAGTGGCCGGGGGGAGTCTTAGCTTCCAGTTCAATGGAATGTTTGTTGTCTCTCCTGGCAGAAGTGCTCCCTCCTCTGGAACCAAAACATCCAAGCCAGTAGGGTGCAAAGTCAAGGGTACAGGAAGCAAAAATTTTCCTAGTGGGTCACCAGGGGTGATAGTGAGTGGAATCATTCCCACTTCCACCCCTTGATTCCTGGACCCGTGAATCCTGGCTATGGGAGAAACTACCATATATTGGAAGCTGATTCAAAGCATACACCGCCTTCTGGAGGACCTCTCCCCAGCTCTCCAGGCTATTGCCACCTAATTGGTGCTGTAACTGTGTCTTTAAGAGGCCGTTTCATCATTCTATCAATCCAGCTGTTTCAGGATGGTGGGGAACATGGTAAGACCAGTGGATTCCATGACCATGGGCCCACTGTCACACTTCTTTGGCTGTGAAGTGAGTTCCCTGGTCAGAAGTGATGCTGTGCAGAATACCATGACAGTGGATAAGGCATCTGTAAGTCCCTGGATAGTAGTTTTGGCAGAAGCATTATGTGCAGGAAATGCAAATCCATAACCAGAATAATAGTCTTTACTTCTTCAGTCAGTTGATCATAGGGCACACCCCATGAAGCCATAGGTGCATGTTGGAGAACAGGAGGCATCGTAACAGGAGTAGGAACCATAGGCATTTTGGCAACTTCTTCATGTAACTTGCTTGTGCCCTCCAGGCCTGCTTGGGCCCAATCACATATATACCACTTCCATTTGATAATGGATTGTTGCTGTGCATGTCCTACTTCATAGTTTGGGGGGGTCAGATAACACTCAGCTCATGATGGGCAGCTCCGGTCACATGGTGACTTGGTGGCCCATTTTCAAATGTTCAGTTTCCATTAAGGCCCAATAGCGGGCTAAGAGCTGTCTCTCAAAGGGAGAATAGTTGTCTGCAGATGAAGACAAAGCCTTACTCCAAAATCCCAATGGCCTCTGCTGTGATTCCCATATGGTGGCCTGCCAGAGACTCCAAACAGCATCTTTATCTCACACTGATACCTCAAGCACCATCAGGTCTGCTGGATCACATGGCCCAAGAGGCAGAGAAGCTTGTACAGCAGCCTGGACCTGTTGAAGGGCCCTTTCCTGTTCCAGGCCCCACTTAAAGGTAGCCGCCTTCTGAGTCACTTGATATATGGGTCATAGTAACACACCCAGATGCCTCCAATTTCCAAACAGGTCCACCAAGCATTGTGCTTCTTTCTTGGTGGAGGGAGGGGCCAAGTGCAACAACTGATTCTTCACCTTAGAAGGAATGTCTCTGCATGCTCCACACCACTGAACTCCTAGAAATTTCACTGAGGTAGAAGGCCCTTGAATTTTGCTTGGATTTATTTCCCATCCTCTCATGCACAAATGCTTAACCAACAAGTCCAGGCCGTCTGCTACCTCCTGCTCACTGGATCCAATCAGCATAACATCATCAATATAGTGGACCAGTGTGATATTTTGTGGAAGAGTCAGGCAATCAAGATCCCTTCGAACCAAGTTATAGCACAATGCTGGAGAGTTAATATACCCTTGAGGCAGGACAATAAAGGTATACTTTTGGCCTTGCCAGCTGAAAGAAAATTGCTTCTGGTGGTCCTTATAAACTGGTATCGAGAAGAAAGCATTTGCCAAATCAATGGCTGCATACAAGATACTAGGACATGTATTAATCTGCTCAAGTAAGGAAACCACATCTGGTACAGCAGCTGCAATTGGAGTCACTACTTAAGTTTTTGATAGTCAACTGTCATTCTCCATGACCCATCTGTCTTCTGCACAGGCCAAATAGAAGAGTTAAAGGGAGATGTGGTGGGAATCACCACCCCTGCATCTTTCAAATCCTTGATGGTAGCACTAATTTCTGCAATCCCTCCAGGGATATGATACTGTTTTTGGTTCACTATTTTCCCTGGCAGAGGCAAATCCCAGTGGTTTCCATTTGGCCTTTCCAACCATAATAGCCCCCACTCCACAGGTCAGGGAACCAATGTGGGTATTCTGCCAATTCCTAAGTATATCTATCCCAATTATACATTCTGGTGCTGGGGAAATGATCACAGGATGAGTTCTGGGACCCACTGGACCCACTGTCAGTCAGACTTCAGCCAAAACTCCATTTATCACCTGACCTCCATAAGCCCCTACTTAACTGGAGGGCAACAATGTTTTTTACAGTCTCCTGGAATCAGTGTCAACTCAGAACCAGTATCCAATAGGCCATGGAATGTCTGATTATTTCCTGTCCCCCAATGTACAGTTACTCTAGTAAAAGGCCACAGGTTCCTCTGGGGAAGGAAGGGTGAGAGGCAAACAGCATAACTCTTTGGTACTGTGACAAAGTCCTTCCTCAAGGGCACCCAGCCTTCCCTTCATTCAAGGGGTTCTGAGTCTGTAAACTGTCTCAAGTCTGGAAATTGGTTGACTGAGCAAGATTTTCTATGGCTACAATTCAATACTGACTTCTTGTCATTTGTCCTAGAACTTTTTGCTTGTATAGATCAAGTAAAAACTTAGTAGACTTCTTATGTATTTGGTCCCTGGAAACACCATGATTGATTAGCTAGTACCACAGGTCCATTCAAGTCATGCCATTGTAGGTATTGTTTTGCCTTTGCCGCCCATTACAATAAGTACACTCACCTTCTCTTTGGTAATTCAGTACTGCCACCTGACCCCTACTCTGAGGTCTTGTTGCAACTATTATATTTACATTTAATTTATGCAATTGAGCAGCAGCATCTCCAACTGTAAGATTCAGCATAAGGAAAAGAGCAAAAACAAAGCTCTTCAAACGTTCTGGTGTCTCTCTCAGTACTTTTCATCTTATAAAATCAGTAAAAGGCATGTCCTCTGGTCCCTCCCATTGTAGAGGATTTGGTGTTGCACTGCCAATCCACTTGAGCATTTCAATTTGCCCGAGCCTTACAATCCCTTCATCAACACTAAGCCAAGGGATATCAGGTATCTCCAGTTCTCTGTCAGCAGGCCATCTTTTGATAAATACCTCAGCCAACCAATCAAATAAACTTTTAACACCTTTTTGAACTGCATGAGCTTCCGGGGGATAAACCTAGAATCTCCAGTCAGGTGGCCCATGTCAATAGGCTCAGCCTGATCCAATTTTATGTTCCTTCTGGTGGTGCTTCCATGGGTCTGGAGTCTCTATTCTTGAATCCCATACCCTTAAAATCCATTCCCAGACATATTCATTAGACTTCTACTTGAATGAATTAGCATATTCACTAAGTTCTTTCGTGGTGTAGCACACCTCCTCATGGACCACACTTTCTATCTCTCCTCTTGGGGCCTGCTTAGCTTCGAGTCTGGTTATAGGTCTAGAAGCAACAACAACTGGGCCCTGAGAGACATCAGCTTTGTCTTGCTGAATGGGATTAGTTTCCTCAATGGGGTTAGTTTTCTCAGGCAAGGGTGGGGAAGGTGGGTCTGCTGGGTGTGGGGAGATTAATTCATCAGGTGAAGCAAATTCCTCAGAGTCTGAGGATTCTAAATCCTCAGCTTCCTCAGGGTTCTCCCACACATCTCCATCCCACGTGTCAGGATTCCAATCTTTCCCTACCAATGCCCTCACCTTTACTGCTGACACCCTTCAAGGCTGGGAAATAAATTTGCTTTGTAGGTCAGCCAAATGTATAATAAGGGCTCTGGCTTGATTTTCTTCAGCTTTAGCTCTCTGGCTGCTGGAGAGAAGATTCTCTTCCAGGGCACACTTGGAATATTTTAAACTGTTGATTCGAATCTGGAGCTTGTCAATTTTATCATTAAGCTCATTGTTTATCTTCATCACTTTATCCAGAGATGCTAGAAGTAACCAGCCAGCATCACCACCATCATTTTTCTTATTTTTCCATAAATTGTCAAATGTTTTATGTTTAGAGTCACTAAATTTCTTGCTCTTCATAAGAGGTGAGTTAGGAGATTCAAATGCATCTATCTCCATAATTGTTTCTAATAGTCTACACCGTAGATTTTCAGTGCTCTACATGCTATCTAAAGACTCTGAGTTGGAGAGCCTGCTCCAGATACCAACAAGCCCATTAAAGAAATTCATCCTTTCAATTCTGTTTCTCTAGAACCACTCCTGGTACCACAATCTGTATCAGTCAGGGTTCTCCAAAGAAACAGAACCAGTAGAATGAATATATATGTATAGAGATTTATCAGCTTAGCTCACAGGATAGAGTCCAAATAGTCCAACAATGGCTGCACCATACTGAAGAGGCTGAGAATCTGTAGTTGCTCAGTCCACGAGGCTGGATGTCTCAGTAGTCCCAACCTGGTGCTGAAGGTCTGACAAATTCTAAAAGATCAGCTAGTCTTCAGTCTACAGCAGCAAGATGAACCCACCAGTGAGAGAGAAGGCAAGCAGCAAGAAGCCAGGTGTTCTCCTCTGCTGTGGCCTTTTATACGGGCTGCCACCAGAAGGTAACACCCACATTTAGGGCATGTCTTCCAGCTTCAGATGATCCAATTAAGATCATCTCTCTCATTTCAGTTAATCCCAGATCATGTCAAGTTGACACACAGGATTAGCCATCACAACATGGCTCAGCAGGTAAGAAAGGTGCTTTACCAGAGGACCTGAGTTCAGTTCCAATCACCCACATCAGGTGGTTCACAAGCAACTATTACTCCAGCTCCAGGGGAATCAGTGCCCTCTTCTGGATTCTTCAGGCACCTGCATTCACACATGCATGTACACACAGAAAGACACAAACATAACTAATAGAAAAATAAAATAAAACCTTAAAAAGTTTTAAAAAATCATGATAAAGGCATGCTCCAATAATATTCATGTGTAGAAAATATAATGTGTAAAAGAACTTATTGCCCTTTACATGAGAGTAGGCAGAGATTCATTTTCTAAATGGTTAATCTTTTCCTCCCTGAAGCTGTTATTCATTTTATCTTTGTAGAGTTAATATCTTTCTTTAGACTATGTTAATGATCTCAGATATTTTTCACTTTTTGGTAAAAACCCCATTATTCAAAGAGTTTGGACAGGAATATGCTAAGTTGAACCTGAGATTATTTGATTTTGAGTCTTCGGAACATTTCATTATCAACACAACGTATCCCACTGCTCCCTCCAAGTCACATGTTTGAATTTATCCATGTTAAGATCCAAACCCAGTCTAGCTTCATTAATCTCATATCTTTAGAACCATTTAATAGTTAATTTTATGATGGTGCATGGTTGATATTAAAGTCATTTTGTGACTACATCCGATTTCCTCTTCAAATTATATCGAGGGTTATTTTGTGAAGCAGTGCTGGCCTTCTTTCTGATCTCTTTAAGGGAACTACATTATTTCCAGGGACTAAAGAGATGTTTGGAGAATAGTTCTGAGAATTTTCCAAACTGAAAGAATATAGTTGTAATTCAAGAAGTACCAGGAACATCAAAGAAGAAATGAAAGGAAATCTCACATAAGCACGCCATAGTGAAACTACTGAACATCTTTAAAAAGGAAAAGTCTTTGCCTAGAATAAAGTATAAGTTACCTTCAAAGAATAATTATTATTCCTCTGTAATAAAATGAATGGAAACCAGTAAAAGTGTGGTGTTATCTTTAGAGTGTTAGAAGACAATACCTTCTAATCAATTAGTTTCCCACTGTTACCTAGGGCATTTGCTTTCTACTATTCTATTAGCTTTTCCTTTGTATGTAATTAACTACTGCACAAGTAATGACTGAAAACAATGCTCATCAATTGCAGTTTTCTCTCTGTATCTACCAATCTAGCACTTGGTGTATCAACTAATTGCTGATCAAAATTATATAAATAAAAATTTATGCTTATACTAAACACATGCAGACTTTATTATTTCTTATACACTGTGACCATACATACATACATACATACATGCATACATACATAGTATTTGTATCATGTTTGGTATTATAATTAAACATCATTCAGAACATGTGGGGGATGTCAGTAGGTTCTATGTAGATACAATGCCATTTTATACAAGTGACTTGATCGTTGGAGGAGTTTGGAATGGAGGGATAGGGGAAGGTGGGGAGGGGCTTCTGGAACCAGTCTCCTCATAGAGTAGGACCACTCTATCTCACTCACAATGTTGGGGGTCAGAAGGACAGGTTGGCATGCTTTGATTCTCTTAATGGCTCACAAGGTTGTAATCAGAATGTCTTGGTATGGACCTCATCTAGAGACTGTGGGAAAATGCCTCCTTCTTGGCCTGTTTAGGTGGTTGATATAACTCAGTCTCTTGCTGCTACAAGACTAAACCTTTTCACTTCTTAATATCTGTTCGGGGCTTACTGCTGCTTCCCTCCTCTTGAGGTGCCTATATTCCCTTGCCCTCATCAAACCAGTTTCATGTCTTTATTATTTCTTCTTCTCTTCTTCTGTATTGTCTTATTTTGATGATATTTATATATAACATAAAATTTTCTGTGCTGGGGAGGTAGCTCAGCTGTCTAGTATGCACAAAGCCCTGGTTTCAATCCCCCAGAACTGCATAAAATCAGGCTTGGCTGTGCATGCCTATAATTCCAGCACTCAGGAGGTACAGGAGGGAGGATGAGGAGCTCAAGGTCATCTTCACCTGCATAGTCAGTCTGGGGGACATTAGTCCTTGTCTCATAAATTAGTCTTAGACATTTTACTATGTAGTTATGTAGTATTAATATGTTCAAATTGTTATATAAGCACCAATATCATCCATCTCAATATTCTCAATCCTCTGAAACTGTACCTATTAAACAATAACTCATTTCCCCCTCTTCATTCATAAGCTACACCAGACTACACCATCGTTCTCTATGATGCAACTACTCTAAGTTCCTTATTCTAGTGAATAATACAGTATTTATCCTATTGCAATTGGCTTATTTCACCTAAGGTAATTTTCTAAAATTACATATACATATACATATACACACATGCACTTATATAGTAACACATGCTAAAATTTCCTTTTATTAAAGAATGAATAATACCCTTTGTTCCTGTATTCCACTTTCTGTTTATTCAGTCCTCTGTGTGTGAGTACTTGAGTTACTTTAATATTTCAGCTATTGTGAATAATGCTTCTGTGAAAATTAGTGTACACATAACTTTTCAAGACCCCTCTTTGAATTCTAGTATACACCCAGAACTGGAATTACTGATTCAGATGGTTTCATCTTTCGAGGAATTTCCATATAGAATTCCATAGGATGTCTGCATTTTACATCTCTACAGCCATAAAGAAGGGCTCTGTTTCTTTACACCTTCATCAACATTTGTTATTTTGAAACATTTTATTAGTGCATATACATTTTACAAAGTGGGCTTCCTTGTGACCATCGTATCAGACATGTGCTGTGTTCAAGCACTCTCTGTTACCGACTGTCTTCTCACGTAGTCTCCCTCCAGGTTTCCTGTTGCTGCTTCTGACCTCTTAGATCCAACATGGCATATTTGTTTTCTGGCCCTGGCTTACTATGCTGAACACAGCAATCTCCATTTCCATCCATTTTCCTACAAATAACATGATTTCTTTGTTTGTGGTGGCTACATTCAATCTGTGTGTCGATGTGGCTCTCATCACATGTCATCTCCTTCATCTTGTCTCGTACGCACATCTGCTGTCCATTCAGCTAGTGTTGTGAACCCAGCTGGCCTTGCAGCCTGTCTATTATGAATGGTAACCTGAGTGTGTCAGTATCTGTATTGTATGCTATATAGCAATCCCCATAGTAGGCTAACTTTGAGTCCTTCAGGTATATAAACTTATAAGTAGTATAGCTGGATCAAATGTTAGTTCTAAAAGTTAGGAACTTGCATTCCACAGTGGCTGGATTAATTTGCATTTCAAGCAACAGGGTTTAAGGGATTTTTTTCTCCAAAATATTTATCAGCATTTGTTACTTGTTTTCCCAATTAAAGGATTAAAGCCATCCTGACAGAGATAAGTTAGATTCTCCATTTAGTTTTGATATTTGCATTTCCAATGCCTAACAATGTTGAATGCTTTTTGCATGGCTATTGATCATTTTTTCTTGTTTTTAACATATCTCTTCAGTTCATTGGCCCATTTATTGATTGGATTATTTGTTTGCTCCAGTGTTTTAAATACTTGAGTTCTTTTTATATCCTGGTTACTAATTTCCTGTTGGTTGGTTAGAGCTTGCAAATATTTTCTCCCTTTTGGTAAGATGTCTCTTAATTCTCTTGTTTTTCCTTCTGTACAGTAGTAGTTTTTAGTTTGGTGACCATCAGTTTGTCAGTTCTTGATGTTATTTCTTGAACTGTTAGAATCCTATCCAAAAAAATCTATTGTCTGTGCCTATATCTTGAAATATTTTCCTTAATGCTTTAAAATTTTCATATGTGTGTATGATATTTCAAATTTTCATAGCATATAATATTAATGTGTTCCCAAATTCAACTTGAGAGCTATTTGTGAAGGAATTACAAATTTTACATATATATTCATCAAAGATATTCATCAAAGATATTTGTCTAATCTTCTCCCCTGTGTTTGTGTGTGTATTTGTGTACATCTGTCTGTCTTTATCAAGTTCTGGTATCAGGGTAGTACTGGCTTCATTGAATGCATTTGAAAATTCTCCTTCCCTTTATACTTTATAGAATAATTTTATGAACATTGATATTGGATATTTAAAATCAGATAAAATTCAGGCGTGGGTATTCGGGTCCTGGGCTTTTATTTTGGGGAGCTTTCTGTTATTGCATCAATCTCCATTTAGAGTTTATTTCCTCTTAACTATGCTTATTTATATGTAAATAAGTTATTGATATGTAATATCAATATTCTTATTTTAGATAACTTCATGCATGTTTAGACTATATTGTGACCATATTCATCCCCCATCACCTTCTCTTATGCCCTTCCTTCTCCTGCTGACCTTCTTCCCTCCTCATCCTCTCTCTCTCTCTCTCTCTCTCTCTCTCTCTCTCTCTCTCTCTCTCTCTCTCTCTCTCTCTCTCTCTCTCTCTCTCTCTCTCTCTCTCTCTCTCTCTCTCTCTCTCTCTCTCTCTCTCTCTCTCTCTCTCTCTCTCTCTCTCTCTCTCTCTCTCTCTCTCTCTCTCTCTCTCTCTCTCTCTCTCTCTCTCTCTCTCTCTCTCTCTCTCTCTCTCTCTCTCTCTCTCTCTCTCTCTCTCTCTCTCTCTCTCTCTCTCTCTCTCTCTCTCTCTCTCTCTCTCTCTCTCTCTCTCTGTGTGTGTGTGTGTGTGTGTGTGTGTGTGTAGGCCTGTGCAGGTAGCCAAAGCACCTATGCTTTCATTATTATGGTGGCCACAACATGGCCAGAAGACAGCATTTTGTAACACTCCTCCTCATCCTTAGCTCTTAAATCTTTGTGCCTCCTTTGCATGTTTGTCCTGGGCCCTGGGAGTTTACACTGATGTCTCATTTAGGACTGAGTACTGAATACTCAACAGTCACTCATTCTCACAATCTTGACAAGCAATGAGGCTCTGAATTAACTAGTTGATGCAAAAATAAGCTTCTCTGATTAGCAAAAGTCTATCTATCTATCTATATCATCTATCTATCTATCTATCTATCTATCTATCTATCATCTATATATCTATCATCCATCTATCTATCATCTATCTATCTATCATCTATCTATCTATCTATCATCTATCTATCATCATCATCTATCTATCATTCTATCACCTATCTGTCTATCTACTATCTATCTATCATCTGTCATCTATCTATCTATCTATCTATCTATCTACTATCTATCTATCATCTGTCATCTATCTATCTACTATCTATCTATCATCTGTCATCTATCTATCTATCTATCATCTATCATCTATCTATCTATCTATCTATCTATCTATCTATCGATCGATCTTCTATCTAATCTCTCTTCCTACCTACCTATCATCTGGCCATTCCTATCTCCACTAATGCCTCCCTCTCAACTCCCACTTGTAAAATCCCTGAGGACAGAATTTTTGAAACTTTCTCGTATCCTTTCTATTTTACAGCTTATATGTATCCTTTCTATTTTACCTTATACCTTTGCAGACATGTTCTCTATCAGTTTTTGTCATATGAATGGATAATGAATGAATCAGTGAACACTTGTCAATTCTTAGTCTATCATGATTGCTTACTCATCCATTAATTCTAAGTTCCTATTTGATGGAATATGACTATATATAATGTTTAATGCATTAAGTGTCAAGAACTGTAAAAGTTTTGAAATTTTATCCTCGCTGTAAGCTAGTAACTTAATTCCTTGGGTAATGGCAGAAGAGGGGAGATTCTTGTCACACACAGATGACTTTGTTAGTAAGGATGTTACTCAGCATGGGCAGGATGCCTGGTCTTACTTGCCCCTCCAAATCTCCTCTGAGATGGAACACAGGGGACCCCTGATGAATGTACACATGAAATAGATTTGCATGTCATTTAGTAAGCCTGAGCCTGCAACAGGCTGCATGTTCCACAGTGGACTGCAAACAAACTTGTTAACTTTTGTGTTTCATGAAGACTTTGTCTTTATAGTACAGGATAGTCACATGTCCCATGACTGTTTGCTGTTTGACCATTCTTGAAAGAACAGTCTAGGACAAAAAGGTAGTCAGTGATTCCTGCCATGATTAATGTGCAGAAGCATGCAGATGTGTGGGAAATATTCTCACAACAGTTTGCCATGGTGTTCATCACAGAACTCCTTTAAAAACTTAAATATGATACCATGAATCATTGTCGTTTAAAAGTAATCTTGAATACCAAATGTCATTTTATTGTTTATATATTGGCATTCCTTTAAAATGTTTTATCCTTTCTGTTCATTTACATAGACTTTTTTATTTCATAATTCACTTACAAATATCTCCCCACTATTATATATTCTATTTTAAATAGTTAATGATCATTAACTATTGATGAAGTCTAGAGTTCAATTACTTAAACTCTATCAAAACTTCTAACATATATCACATAAAGGCATGATAAAGCCTGAAACTTGAAATAATTACAAAATTGAAGAATGTGTTTTAAAATGGAGAATGTAGTATTGATGAAGCCTAATCAAAGCATGACCTCAGTGAACTTGAGCCAAAATGCTGGACTACTCAATTAGCTTGTATCTTTTATGCAACTTTAAAGAAGTTCATGAAATCTATAGGGGAGAAATTGTGTGTGTGTGTGTGTGTGTGTGTGTGTGTGTGTTCATGTATACATGTGGATGTGTGTACATGTTATGGAGACTGGAGGTTGATGTTGGATATCTTTCTTAAGTCTTTGTGCCTGATTTCTTGAGACAGGATCTCTCACCAAAGCTGAAGATAGTCATTTTTTATGTGTATGAGTGTTTCGCCTGTGGAGGCCATAGTGTGCACCAAATCCCCTGAAACTGGAGACACAGATGGTTGTTAGCCATCATGTGGGTGCTAGGAACCAAACCCAGGTCCTCTGCAAGGGTAGTCTCTTAACTGCTGAGCCATCTCTCCAGCCCCAAAGCTGAAGCTATTGATTCAGCTATTCTGATTGACAAGTGAGTTACAATGACTCACCTGGCTACGCACCATCCTCGTAGCACTGGGGTTTCAACATCTTCAGATTTTACATGGGTGCTAAGGATTGAACACGGGTCTGCATGCTTACACTGCAAGCATGTCACTAACTGAACCAACTCCCCAGCCCTTAAAAGGAAAAGCACCTTAAAAAACGTATCATTAAAGCCTGGCATGTAATGTGTACTAAAAATTGTTGTTAATATTTACTTACCTTAGTCTCATATACAAGAGAAACACAATAGGCCAGCAAGATGTCTCAGCAGGTCAAGGTGCTTGCCACCCAGCCTGACTACCTGAGTTCAATACCAGCACACATGTGGTAGAAAGAGAGCTTGGACTCTAGTTCAGTTATCCTCTGATTTCCACACGTGAACAGAGGCATGCTCCTCCCCTCACACAAATAAATAATACAATAAAAACTTTTTTTCAAATAAAAGAACAATAATACTCTCTTAGGTATTTCCTGTGAATTAAATAAGATGATACCTGCATCAAGATATTTTCCACACTGAATTCATGGCTGACTTGATGGCACAGATCTCTCAGGAATTTACAGCGGTGGCACTTGGCTGAGCTCCAGATCTTAACTTTTTAAGCTTACTGCTCACAAGCTCTGCCCATGTCCTGTGAAATGTGAATCTTTCCTATATGGCTAAGATGAGAGTGTTTATGTTCAACCTATTACATGCCAAAATATATTTTCTCCTAAGAATTTCGTGTTTGTTTGTTTCTTTGAGACAGGATCTCCCTTTGTAACCCCAGCTGGGCTGCTATTTGCTGTGTAGATTAGTCTGGCCTTAATCACCCAGAGATCTTAAAGGGGTGGGCCAATCCTTCCAGCCCTTCTGAGAATTTGTGAAGTTTTTTGCAATGCCCAAATCATCAAATCAGAATTCCCTTTTGCATACTTTGTGCGTATTCCTCACGATAAATCTCGGTGGAATCATTAACCCATCAAAGAAATTCTAAGATAGTGAATCCAAAATGAGACAGGGTCAGAGACTGGCTCTTTGCCGTCATGAGCTTTCCAGGATTTCACACAAATTCAACTTCTTATCCTACAAAAGACTACAAAACTGGCAGTAATGAACCTATTTGCCAGGTTACCAGGTATCTCCCAACACTTTTCCCTAGAGGCAGCAAATGTAATTATATTTACATAATTAATTTAGGCCACTCAGGTAATTTTCAGTAATAATTAAAAGCTGTTGTAGAGTCATTAGCTTTTCTCCCCATAGTCATAGAAGAGATAAGCATAATTTTCAGAAGTCCTGTCTAAAAAGGCATTCTATTATAAATGTAACTGCCTCTAGCACAAAGCTTCCTGTACACTACACTCTGAATCAATGCTTACTGCAACACAGTTATTACAAATGTGACTTCTAATGACCGTAATTGAGGAAGTCAATAATGCTCTAGAAAAAGTAAAAAATCCTTGAACCTCAATTATTAAAACACTCCCATAGTATTGAATTTATTTCTCAGTCAGAAATGGGTTATAGTGAATAATTGTTCTTGACTGTTCTAGTAAAATATATATTCGTTAATATCCCGATTGAAGATTAATTCATTGATTATTACATTTATGAGTAACTAATCTTTTTTAGCATGCATAGGAATGTGGGATAAAGAACAGTAGAAAAGCACATTGAGTTTTAAGAACATTTTTCCTATTAAAATCACTATCTTTAAAATTTGTCTTTAATTGATACATAAGAAGTTTTGTACATTTATGGGATACCATTTGATATTTAAATGCAAGTATAGATTGTATAATGAATGTATCATGTCAAATTTATTAAAAGTATATCTAACTCCTCAAATGTTTAATTTCTTTCAGTGGAAATACTCAACACCCCCTTTTTATCTTCTTTGAATATAGAACAGGGTACCATATTCTGGAATACCCCTGCTGTGGAATAACGGCGCCTGGAGGTTTCCAGTCCTCTCCAATGTGGTTTACTCCCCACTGACCGCCCTTTGGCCCCCTCTTCCTTGCCCTCTCTCCAGTCTCTCTAGTATTTCTACTCTCACATAAGAGCGAGCCCCTGTGGTATTTGCTTTCTCTGCCTGACGTTTGTTCTGTGGCTGTTGGAAATAATGCTGTAAAATCTTTTGGGATGATGGGACTTCTTCAGTTGTGTCTTTGAAGGGACAAACCTAAGCAAGCTGCACACTGAACTCAGTGACATTTTCAACCTTGCTGTCATTTGAATATCCATTATGTCTACAACATTATGTCCCTTGGTATTAGATCAGGTTTTCTTTCCAGGAAGCACTGTGAGGTACTTACTACACAGTAAGAACCACTTAATCTTTTCTGTGTTTCTGTGACAAGAACTCTTAGATCCTCTCCTGAAGGTTGTCAAAAGTAGGAATCAAAGATTATGCTTCCTAGAGATTAATATGTCATCACTTACTTCAAAGTCCCTTAAATCTATGTATATTTATGTGTTACTGGCATATCACACCCTTTGAAATAGAGCTAACTTTTTTTATTATTATTATTGTCTTTTTGAGACAGGGTCTCCCTGTAGCCCCAGCTGTCCTGGAACTCACTATGTAGACCAGGCTGGCCTTGAACTCACAGAGATATGCCTGCCTCTGCCTCCCAAGTGCTGGGATTAAAGGCATGCGCCACCACGCCCAGCAGAGCTAACTTTTAAACTCAAAAAACTTAAACATTCTTTGTATTGTATCCCTCCAAATCTTAATTACTATTCTTTTTGCTTTGAGTAGCATTTAATTTTACCTTGTAAAAACTCTAAACTTTTTTTGTTAAATCTTTGCTCTAAATATAAAATTCTTTATTCATACTGTTTATTTTTGTTGTGAAAACATAGCTGCTATTCACCAAAATAGTCAACACTTTAAAAATATATACTCACAAGTTCCTATTGACTTCTATGATACTCAAAATGAAATGCTGGTCAGATTTTGAACAGGAAATTTGATTGTTTTAGAGAAACTGTAAAACACAAGATACTTGTAGAACTCATATACGTCCTCATGTAGAAGTAACATTTTCAAAATTGAGGCTGATTTATCATAAGATTAAAATGCCCCTACTAAAATTCATAATTTCATTTATCAATTTACTTTATATTTTAATCCACAAAATGATTCCTTCCTGCCAACACCTTTTTATAAGGGACAATGCAATATATTACTGTATCCTTGGAAAAAAATAAGCCAGTGGAAGCTCTCAGTGGAATAATCAGTGACCAATGGAAATTAACCTCACTTTGCACTGGCTGAACATTATAATAAGTAAACCCAGATCATACCTTTTTGATTTATCTTTTTTTCGATGTAGTGACAATAGGATTTTTTCTTTTTTTCCCAACATATATTTTTATTGATTTTTGTGCACTTCATACAATATATTTTAATCATATTTAGACCCCTCCCCTATCTATACTCCCCCATAGTCTCCCCTGCTAGATTTCATGGATTCTATCATATATGTTAAAGCCTATTGAGTCAACTCTGTGTACCCATATGTTCCTTGGTGTGAGTTCATCTACTGGAGCCTGTTCAGCCTATCTAGTTTCACTCCTTTAAAGAAGACCAACCCTCCCTCACCCAGCAGTGTGATCAGCTGCCAATAGCTCCTCAGCTAAGGTTAGAGCTTCTTACCCATTTCCCCAGTTCTGTGCTGGGTTTTCGTCTGGTCTGAGTTTGCATGGGTCTTGTGCATGCTGTCACGATTGCTGTAAGTTCACATGAGCAAGGTCCCAGAAGCCTGGAAAACTGTTTCCTTATGATCATGCACTATCCCTGGCTCTTATACCCCCTGTGCCACAGCAGTCCCTGAGCTCTGGGTGGATGAACTTTAATATAGGAGTCTGCTCCAGGGACACACTCTCTAGGCCCTTATTCTCTAAATATATGGCAGTTGCGGCTTTCTGTGTTAAGTGCACTCTGTTGCATGAGGAAGCTTCACTGGTAAGAGTTGAGAGATGCGTTAATATTCTCTCCACCCCGTATTCCACCAAGTTCCGTGAACCTGAAGTCTAGAGGTTGTTTTGTAGATGTACCACACAGGGTTGAGAATCACACAGAAAGTTTTTCTCTGTATTTGATCAGTTGAGGGACTCTGTAATAGTCTCCATCTGTTGCAGAAAGAAACCTCTTTGTTAAATGGTAACAGGTATTCTTGTCTGTAAATATAAGGATGCATATTTAGCATACAGTAAGAAATTACATTTATCTAGGGATGTGACAGACATAGGATCGGTGACCTCTGCAGTCATGTGTATTTGGCTATGTTTACAGCAGGACACACATGTTCCCTCCTATTGAATGGGTTTTATGTCCAGTTAGGTAGCTGTTGTTTACCCCTAAGAGGAACGTGCCACTACTGCATGGATACAGTTTGCTGTGCCAGACATTGTGTGGTTATTAGGCTTTAAAGCTGGAGTTGGACCTTTGATTTATTTTCTCCCTTAGCAGCTTGCATAGTGTCCTCTGAAACTATGAGGGCCAGTCTTCAGGGAGGCTTCCAGGTCAGTTCTAGCGCCATTGCTCCAAGTCCTGTGTCCAAAGTATGTCCTGCCTTCAGTAATAGAGTTTTAACTTTAAGTTATGGGAGAAATTCAAGGGCTGTAGCAATAATAGCCTGTGTTATTTTGGAGTCTCTTGGACTACCCTGATCAACAACTGGAAGGGAGATTTCTCCTGTCTGGCACTGTGTTTCTTATACAGCCTTCAGCTATACACATATGTACATGTACAGATATTATATGTGGATTTCTCAGTAGGCTTTTGAACAACTATATTTCCCTCTAGTTTTTCATACCATCTAAACATTATTTCTTTCTCCTTGTCTAACATCCCTCTTCCTTTCTCAGTTAAAGTTCCTCCATTTTCCCCATTTCTCCCTTGACAATACCTGTCTTCTATTCCCCACCTTCACCTTGGGCACCTTCTTCCTCTTTACCCCCATGATTTTATAACTCTCCTTCCTCCTTCCCCAATTAAATATCCCTGTTCCCCCATTGTCCCACTTGGTAACACCTCTCTCTTACTATTCCTCTGCCTTGGGCTCCTTCTTTTCCTTCACGATTTCTTTCCATTTTCCTGGTTCCTGCAGTTATTTCAGGCTATGTGCTCACATACAAGGATTTGGTGCTCAGATCCACAAATGAGAGAGAACTTATGTCACTTGTCTTTCTGAAGAGGTGTCACTTCACTTGGCGTAATGGTTTCTCATTCCATCCATTTATCTGCAGATTTGATGACTGCGTCTTTCTTTACTGCTGAGTAGAACTCCATTGTGTAAATGTAGCACATTTTCATTATCCAGTGTTCAGTGGAGGGACATTTAGGTTGTTTCCATTTCTGAGCAGGGTAGTCTGGAGTTCTCCCAAATAGGCTTTTTCCCAGTTCTTGTAGGAAGAATATTCAATACTCAGTCATAATATTTGAATATTTTATTTTTAATGTATTTATTTATATTTTATGTATATGAGTATACATAACATAAAATATTATTGCCTGCATGTATGTCAGTGCACCCGTGTTGTCCAAAGCCCACAGAGGCCAGAGAAGAATGTCAGATTCCCCGAAACTGGAGTTACAGATGGTTGTTCACCATCATGTGCATGCTGGGAGTCAAACTCGGGTCCTCGCCACTCCTCAGTTAAACTATTCGAATTCTAATCCCACTTTATACTTTTGTTACAAAGTGATCTTGACTAAATTAAGTAACTTATCCAAACTCCTTTTCTTCCTTTGTAAACTCACACCAGTACCATCACCCATTGCCTAGAATTTTTGTAAAATTCTACAAGCATTCAACAGAGTCCCTTGTGCAAGTGTTCAGTAACTATGAGTTATAATGCTGTGTTATTACCCATTACAACATTATTTTCTTTCCCTCGTCCCCCTCTTTTTACCTTCCTTTTCCAGAAGTCTTTGTGAAAGAACTTATTTCCAGGTATATTTCCCAGAAAAAGTCCTATTTTTTTCTTTTCTACACAAATCAGTTGATACATATAATAATGCTTGAAATACTAACATTTCTAAAAATCAGGAGTACACAATGTACAAAGGGGGTGGATCTGAAGCTTTTAAAAATATCAATTTCTAAATAAATGATTGCAGTTCATGACAATATGAAATGCTCTATGCAGTTGAGCTTTCCTAACAATATTAAATGAAGGAAAATTTTGTATTGGAATGAAGTAGGCAAATGTTGCCAATTCCATGAAAAACATGGCTGATTAATGCTGTGTCTTAGAAAGAATATTTGGAAAAGCGTTTAAATTTCTCACACTGAGAATTCTGCCTTCTCTGTCTCTGATATGTGGAGCATACCTGCCTTGTTGGATTGGGAAGGGTCTTTCCCCTTCTATGACTTCATATTCAGACTTTTCCCACTTGAGTGCTACCTTTTCAAAGCCGAACACCGCTGTGGACACCATCTAAAGAGCCCCATTTTCGTTCTTCAGTGGCTGATTGCGATTTTGAAGTCAACAGCTGTGGATGGTTTGAAGCCAGCGGGGGTGACCATTTCGACTGGGTGTGGAGCTCCAGAAGTGACCTGCCTGCAGATTTTGAGCAACAGGCCCCACCTGGGGATCACACCCACGGCACAGCACAAGGTAAGAAGCTTTAAGTACTTTGTGTATGGCTCAGTTAGGCCCAAGGAGATGAGGATTGCAGCGAACAGCAGGGCAATACTGAAATGATTCTTTTATGAGTGATATGATGGGCAATTGATAAGTCTTTGCCTGTATTAACTGAAATGATCATTTGCCTTTTGGCATTATTTAAACCTACATGTCAATAATACATATAGGCAGAATCCGTTATATGTAAAAGCAGATTTCACTAGCAATTGATGTTGACTTGCTTTTATTGTATAGTTTTAGTTTTATTTGGACCTGAAACTTAACTTGGCATATGGGCAAGAGACAGAGTCCTCCTTGTGGAGTGCAGTAGGTTACTAATGTGTTTGTATCTCCACAGGGCATTTCATGTTCATCCTGAAAAAGAGCAGCAGCTTGTCTCAAATTGGTAAACTCCAGAGCCCAACGTTCAGCCAGACGGGGCCTGGATGCACACTGTCATTCTGGTAAATATTATAACCAATGATGAGTTGTCCCAGTACAATGATGGCTACAGGCGTAGACTGTTATGAGCTAGTTGCTCTGATTTTACCCTTGGTTGTACTTTATAGCAGTTACTGCACTGAAAAACAATTTTTCATTTAAGAATATGTTACCAGTATTTGTTATCTTATTTCTTAGATGAAAGGTGCTCCTCCCTGTGTTTTGTAAGAAGCTCCTAGGTTTGTGAGAGCCTCCGGAGTATGCACCCCAGTCAAGAAACTCTTACAAATGGAAAGCTGCAATTACTGCAGAAAAGAAATGTGCCTGTTATCATAACTAATTATTGATCGGCTCACAGGACTGGAAGAGTCCAAAGGTTAATTATTGAGTAGCTCATAAAATGCTTCCTTTCCTTATGCTGTTTTCCAGGTTTTATAACTATGGTGTGTCAGTGGGGGCAGCTGAGTTACAGCTCCATCTAGAAAACTCCAGTGACTCCACAGCCCTCTGGAGAGTGCTGTATAACCAGGGCAACCAATGGTCAGAGGCTACTGTCCAGCTAGGGCGTCTCACTCAGCCCTTCCACCTGTCACTAGACAAAATCAGTCTGGGAGTTTACAGAGGTGTCTCTGCTGTGGATGACATCCGATTTGAAAACTGTGATCTTCCTCCTCCTGCTGAGCGCTGTGAAGGGCCAGGTGACTTCTGGTGTGGACAGACCAAGGCTTGCATAGGAAGGCAGTACCTCTGTGACCTGGTGGATCACTGTGGAGATGGCTCCGATGAGGATAACTGCAGTAAGAATTTTGGTGTTTTTCTTGGGGGAGGGTTCTATGTTTAGCCCCCTCTTACTTGTTGAGGGAGTGGTGAACTTAATTAGCTCACTGCTTTTTAAATCAATCAAACCAGTGACTGACACATAGTTCCAAAGTTGATGAATACTGTGAGGTTACTTAATCCAATAAACCAAGATGTCAGGCTTTCTTTTTTTATTATCATTCAATTTTTTATTACATTTTATTTACCTATGTGTCTACATACTTGTGTGTGTGTGTGTGTGTGTGTGTGTGCGTGCATTGCATGACACAGTGTATGTGTAGAGGTTAGAAGACAACTTGTGAGAATTGATTATCTCCCTCCTACATGTGAGTCCAGGGGATAGAACTCAGGTTGTCAGGCTTGGTGCCTTTACCTGCTGGGCCATCTTGGCAGCCCCAGATGTCAGTCTTAAGAAGATTTATTTACTAGCTCCTAGAGATGTGTTGAGAAGGAAGAAAACAGAGTTTCTGCCTTCCTAGGCCTCACAGTTTAACTGAGGAGCTAACTACTCAAATATTTATTAAAGAAATACATAATGGTGGCTGTGATAGAAATTACGAGGAGAGGGTGGGTGTGACTTTATATAACATTGGGTTTTCTTCAGGTGATGATTTAGCTGAGATATGAAAAATGTCAGGTCACACTTAAGTTCCAAAGCTCTGAAATGTGACTTGTGATACAGATGAAAGCTGGCAGACCTGGAGCGAGGGCATGAAAGAGGACACAAAATGGGGCTGGGGGGAGGCGGGAGGCTGGAGTCACAATGGTCTTTGTGATCCACACTGAAGAAATATTCTTTATTTCAAAGATTTTTGGGGAGGCGATGCCATTACAAAATTGGCGCATTTAGAAATGTCCTGGTGGGCATGATATAAGCAGTGGGTTCGAGAACAGCAAATGTAGGAGACCTATTAGGGAACATTGTAGTTGCCCCTGGAGAATGGCTGGCAACGAACTACCTTGACATGAGGCCTGAGTCTCGGGGGAGGTATTTAGGAGGAACACTGATTATGTTTTTTCTTTCAGGAATAGAGAATGAATTGCCAAAAGTCAGTCAAGTCCTGGTTTTCTGCTTTTAATCATCAAAGAGTTAATGGTGTCTTAAGGCTCCTTCCAGCATGGTATAATGGACTTATATCTGAAAATGAATTAGACACTAATAGTATTTTTTTTATTAGAAAAATCTGTCACAGAAAGTGTCTGCATCAATCTTGGACATCAATTCCTTGTTGAAAAATAATTATTTATAAATTTCAAACCATGTGTTTATTAAATTAGAGATCTAATTGAAAATCAAAACTGAGCTGTAGAAAGCCGAGACCTCAGAGGAAACCTTCTTTCTACTAGAAATTTCCAGATACATCACTGTAGAAAGCTGTGTGTGCATATGATCATTAGTATACATTATCAAAAATATGTTAAAGTCAGAATAAGCATTCCTATAACTGTACATCTTACACAGCTCATATTTGAGTGGATAGGGTTAACATTGATTTTGACAGTTGCCATCATATGTGGTGTAAATTGTCTTAAAATTTTAATTTTTTTTGCTAATTTACAAAGCTTTTTTAGTTTTTCTTAAATTCTCTTAATCCTAATCAATTAAAAAACTGCTAATCGGTTGATAAACTGGCTATTCTTCAAGCATCTTGAAATTGGTATAATTGAATACAGTAGTGTAAACATAATATCAACTTCTTGATTTTATATTAGTGCAAAGAGAGAGCAGGGCCACCCAGCAAGATGTTGCCTAATTTCATAATATGTGTTAGGCACCCAGACATCCAAATCATATTTCCTGCAAGATGCTGGGAGATGTGGTCCTCTGCTGAAGGGTGGAGCTCCCTAGGTTCCCTTTGGGGATGAAGATGGAGCTTGGAGTCAGTGTGAAGGCAGCCAATGTAAAACCTGCTGGCTTAGGTGTCCTTTTTATGTCAAAAACTCAGTAAGCTGACATCCTCCTTCTGCTCCACGGCAAAGAGTGACACCTGGGGAGTACCCTTGTGTGTCCCCCGTTCACATCACAGCTGGCTTGATTAGTCACAAGTGAGGAGACATCAGATGAAAGCTCATCTCTCTGTTGACACTTGTTCGCTCGGTTCCCTTCATTAGGTCTGAGCTGTTCTGGGCTGTGCAGACAGATGATGTGTGTTCGCCTGCCTGCACTGACTCAACTGAACTTTTATTTATTGTTCAGGGTGTTTGCTCGCCTTTGGCGCCAAGTACCATTACTAAGATGAGTAGTTGAAGGCAACTGACATTTAGTTTTTTAATATTAACTTATGTAAATGGAGCTAAAATGTGGAAATACCTGTGAATTCTAAGTCCTGTCTCATCGACCCAGTACTTCCAAATGATTGTTTTATGAATTTATCCTAAAGCAAAAATCTGGTATCAACAAAGTCCTCATTTCTTGAAAAATGAGCGTGCTCCAATATTATCCCCGAAATAGAGTGTTTAATTGTTAAGGGCCTGGCCAATTCTTTATAAATTTGTCATGCTGTAACTGAAGGATGCCAGAAATTTAAAAGCCCCAGCTCCAGTTATAGACTGTCGTGAGGATGTACTCAGTGCAGTCACTGTGAAAATTGGTATAGCTTTTGTCAAAATATTAAAGATACTAAAAAAATACGATCTAGTTATAATAAATACTAAGGAAGGAATACACCCGAAGGAATCAGAATGTACAATGGAGACTCCTGTATAGCTATGTTTATTCATGAGTCAAGTTGTAGATTCAGCCTTAGTGTTCATCAGAGGAAACATGAATAAACCTAAGGTTGTACATAGAGGCAATAGTGTACTGCTCAGCCACGAAGAACAAAATCATGTAACTTACAGGAAAACTGATTAAAGTCGAGACCATCATGTTAGGTGAAGTAACCTAGATTCGGATAACAAGTATAGCATGTTTTCTGTCATGTGTGGAACCTAATGGATGCTGTGTAGGGACTATTAGAAAAAAGGAGGGTACTCAGGGGAAGGAGGTCAACTAGGGTACTAGAAGAGAGTAGCTATGACTTAAATGTGTTATATCCATGTATGTAAATGTCACATTGAAATGCATCATTTTGTATAAACATATATACTAAGTACTACTAAAATAAAGGTCTAGAGGAAAAGGTCACCATTGATGAAACACAGCAAAGAGTCAACAAGACACACACTGTATCACTGGGCAAAAATGGAGGTGGAGGAAGTGGTAGTGTTCAGCACAGATAGGTAAGCGAGTGTAGGCTGAGGGGAAGAGGGGTGAGGTAGACCCAAAAGCCACTAACTTGGAGCTGAGCTAACAGTTTAGATAGAATGGGGATGCTCCAAGAAGGGCATGGTAATACTGCCACTGAAGGATTGCCATTGGGCTCTGCTTTCAGAAGCGTTTGCAGTTGGAGCAGGAAGGGCCAGGGAGAAGAGTTAGAGTAAGACTTTTTATCAGAATCGTCTGAGTATTTGGGGAAATGTGGACTTTGTCTAATAAACTGACGTTTGTTTGATGGGTTCACAATGAAGTAAGCAATATTGCCATCATCTCAGGAGCTTCTGAAATTTGGAGACCGTTGGAGAACTGCTGCCATCAGCTCTGCTGCAATCACTAAAGGAGCTTATGGAATAGTGATGCAGAGAGTCAGGAGATGGCTCCACGGGGAGCATGTGTGCCACACTAGCATGAGGACCTGGGTTCAAATCTCCAGCATCCACAGAAAAAGTCAAGTCTAGTTACATCTGTAACCCTAGCACTGGGAGTAAGGGGGTACAGGAGCAAGGATGGGGTTCCTTTGCCAGCCAGTGTGACCAATTGGTGAGTAACAGGTTCAGTGAGAAACTCTCCCAAAATAAGGTGGGAAAGGTTGAATCAGTGGCACAGAAGTGCAGATTGCTTACTGTGCATGCGTGAGGGCAGGAATTCAGGTCCCAGCACCTAAACCCAGGTACTTGGCATGATTCTTATACGTGCCAATAACCCCAGCATGGAGAGAGTCAGACACAGGAGAATCGGTGGCATCTCTAGATGACAGTCTAGCTGAAACACAAACTACAGGTTCAGCCAGAGAGATCCTGCCTCAAAAGAACAAGGCAGGAAACGATAGGGGAGATACCAGATGTCTTTCCTCTGGCTTCCACATACACATAAGCTATATGTGCACACATGTGCACATTGACCACACACACACACACACACACACACACACACACACACACATATACAACTACACCAAAAAATGATAAGGTAGGAATCAATTGAGCAGGATACCACCTGCTACCATCTCCAGCCTCTATATAAGCACGTGTCCCCACATGATGCCCACATGCATACAAAACAGGAACACACAGGTACATACATTACACGCAAACAAAAGCACACACCAAAAAATAATCCTGATATATGGCTTTAATATTTGGACCAATGAAATAAACAATTCAGGTGTGACTTCTGAGCTCTGGTCGTTTTGTTTGTTCATTTTTTAATGTATTTTCTATTGAATATTTGTGCATTTCATAAAAAAAATCTTAATCATCAGTATACTCCCTCCCCATCCTCACCCCCCTATAGCCCTCCCACTGTATTTCATGTATTCTATCATATATGTTAAGGCTTATCAAGTCAAGTTAGTATACCCAGATGTCTCTCAGTGAAGGTTCATCCACTGGGCGTCTAGTCAGTCTATCTTGGGTCTCTTCCTTAAAAATATTTTATTTATTATTTTTATCTTTGTATACAAATGTATATTACCTGCATACATGTGAGTGTATCCATATTATGCAATGCTCATGGAGGTCAGAAGAGGGGCTTGGATCCCCTGGAACTGGAGTTACAGATGGTTGTTACCTGCTATGTGGGTGCTGGGAATTGAACCTGGGTCCTCTGCAAGAGCAGCCGGTGCTTTTAACTGCTGAGCCATCTCTCCAGCCCTGCATCTCTTCCTTAAAGAAGATAACCTCTTTCCTCACCCAGCAGTAAACAACTGCCAATAATTCTTTGGCTAAGCTTAGGGCCTACTGTCCATTTCCCCAGTTCTAGTTCTATGCTGGTTTTATTCTTATTCTTATTTTTTGTCTGATTGAGTTTGTGTGGATTTTGTGCATGCTGACACCGTTGCTCTAAGTTCATATGAGCAAGGTCCCAGGAGTCTGTAAGTGGCTGTTTCCTTAAGGTCATGCACCTCCTCCCCTGGCTCTTACAACCTTTCCTCCTCCACTTCTGCAATGGTCCCTGAACCCTGAGTGGGTGAAGTTTAATATAGGAGTCCTGTCTAGGAACCCACACTCTGCAGACTCTTAGTTGCTACACTTTGGCCATTTGTGACCTTTTGTGTTCATCACCCTCTGTTCGTTTTTTGATATCCCTTGGCGATTGGCACATTCAACTAAGGCTGAAATTCACTGAGCCCAAAGTTTGTCATGGTGAAGCAGCCATGGAGTCATAGCCTGGGGTCATGGTGTTAGAAGCAAAGAAGGGACAAGCATTAGCAAGACTTAGACGATAAAGGTCCAGCAATTCATCTTCAGCCCATGAAATACTAATTGCTATCTATGGGGTTATTCACCCCTTCTGAAACTGTGTTTTAATGTCACATTTTAAAATCACTACAGCTAAGCTGGGTGTGTGCTAAGTATGAGTTTGTGCTCTTAATCTATTTATTTTGTCTCAGCATTCTTTTGATACTGTTTCATGTCAATTTCAGCACCTGAACTGCAGTGTGACTTTGAAAGTGGCATGTGTAACTGGGAACAAGGTAAAGAAGACAACTTCGATTGGACCAGGAACCAGGGTCCAACTTCAACCATTGACACAGGCCCGATGAAGGATCACACTTTGGGCACAGCTAAAGGACACTACCTCTACATAGAAACTTCTGAACCACAGGTTTTCCAAGACAAAGCCATTTTGCTCAGCCCAGTTCTTAATGCCACCAAAGCGGATGGTTGCACCTTCCGCCTGCACTACCACATGTTCGGGAAGCGTATTTATCGGTTAGCCATCTACCAGAGAGTCTGGAGCAACTCCAGGGGCCAGCGGCTGTGGCAGATATTTGGGAACCGAGGCAACAGATGGATAAGGAAAGACCTCAGCATTTCCAGCAGGCAGCCATTTCAGGTAGGGATAACGGTTTTCATAGTGGATATCGGAAACGCTTCTTAATGTCTGAGCAGTGGGAATACCACTGTGTTCTTGAATTACAAGCTAGGGGAACTGGATCAGTAACTTTGAAACACATTAATCATTTACTGAAGGGTGTGCCAAAGCTCTTTAACTTGTCTTGGTCCTTAAATACCTATGAATAGCATTTTACGGATGAGCACGTGAGTCTGAAACCAGCCTTAGTTCCCTCCAAGGTTAAGTTCCTGTTCTAAAATGAAAACATCTAGGAGAAAAAAAATGAATTTGGCATAATCTCTGAGATTCTGCAAAAAGTGCAGACACTTAAGCATATGCTTTTTAATATATCATTTGAGATTTTTAACTTTTGATAGGTGAGCAGCTGAAATCTAGGCAGAGTGCATGCTTTCTTTATTCATTTGCACTTTTCTTGCCGGGGGCACCAGTTTATTTGAGAGCAAACAGACCACTGGGCTGCCTCTCGGGAAGCAGAGAAACAGCAACGAGCAGGGGAAGTCAGGCATCTTTTTTTGTTTTTTTAACTTTTACAAAAACTTTATTGAGAATTTCATACGTGCATAGAAGATGTTTTGATCAAATCCATGCCCACTCCTCCCCCCAACATTCCCTCCTCTGAAGAGATAACCCTAAAATATTTTAAGGATTAGATACAAGCTCCAAAATACTTTTATTGACATTTTGATATTTTTGGCCTCTGGAACAGAGTATGTTGCTAACAGGCCCAAGGACATTTTAACTTTTAGCCAAGAAACTGGCTACATTTCTTTGGGGTCTTTTTACCCTAACTGCCTCGCCAATTCCTACCTCCTATTCTTATGCCATCCTCTGAAGGGGTTACCCAAATTGCCAATAAGGAATAGGGATGCCTACCGTTCTCACTTCTTCCATGCTAAACAGGGACGCAGGGTGAGGCAATTGGAGTACCCCTTCAGTGGGTCTATCTAAAAGACTCCCAAATTGCATAACTTTTGTCTCTAAGAGGAAAACAAAGTCCTTGAATCATGAATAGGAGATGTGAAGGAGAAGTAAAGGCAAGAGTAATTAGCATTACAAGTTCTAGACAGGGAACTAGAAAAAAGTCAGGACGGCAATTTTCAAATGTTCATGAGAGTCCATTGGAGTTTCTTGACAAGGGCTTCCAAAAGCATCCCTCTATTGGGTTCTTCTCTTTTTTCTTTTGTCTTCCAAGGCTGGACTAGTTGGTTGGGATGAGATACTCAGGTGAGGGTCCAGTGAACCTGCTTGGCCTCCTTTAATGAATGACCACAACCATCAACAAGCCCAATTGTGACTATGTTTAGTGATCGTGCTCACCCAAAGTCGTGATGATGGTAGTTATTTCATGCAGAAGGAACTGCTGTATAGCATCATCTTATTAACAGGACCTGGAATTTAAAAGGATTTGGTGCTAGGAGCCACATATGAGGGAGAACATATGTCATTTGTTTTTCTGAGTCTGTTACTTCACTTAGTATAACAGTTTCTAAATCCATCCATTTACCTGCAAATTTCATTATTTCTTCTTTCTTTACTGCTGAATAGAACTCCAAGGTGCAAATAAACCACATTTTTGTTAACCATTCATCAGTTGAGGGACACTTATGTTGCTCCAGCACTACGTCTCATAAAGTTAATTTATTTTAAGTATATTGTACACTTTGACCATGTTCATGCCCTATACCCTATCCTTTCTATCCCTATATATTTGTTTTTTATTATGTATATAAAATCAGGATCTATAAATGAAAGAATGCATGTGATACTGTCTTTTGGTCTGACTTATTTCACTTCATATAATGATTTCCCATTTACATGGATTTTCCAATGAATGACGAAATTCATTTTCTATGGCTGATCAAAGTGAACTGTGTGTATATGCTATATTTTCTAGCCATTCAGCTATTGATGGGCATCTAGGCTGATTCTGTAACTAACATTCCTGTGAATCGTGCTGCCATAAACATGGATGTGCAGCTATATCTGTGGTATGTTAACTTAAGTGATTGGAGTACATATCTCGGAGTGGTACAGCTGGGATTAGAATGGTCATCATAAAGAAAACAGATATCATATATTGACAAGGATGTAGGCAAAGAGAGCCCTCATATGCTGCTGATGGGAAAATCAGTTTGTCCAGCCACTATTGGAATCAGCATGGAGGGTCCTGCAAAACTGTGATGAAGAAAGTGCATGCTTTATTAAATAACACATAGTTTCCCTGGGCAAGAGCTCAAGTTTAAATCTGTTTCCTTTTTCCTGATGGAATTCTTTTTACTCTAAATTTCAGCTGTCTTCTAGGAGTCAGACTGGTAAATAGCTAGTCCAAATGCATATGTGGCTTTTTACAATTTGTAAAAGACTTTTACCTATGTTTGCTCTTTGAGTCTCATAGCAACTGCCTCAAGTGCTTAAGCCAGAGTGCTTTCTTGCCAGTTGTGTAGATATGAGGAAGAAAAATCTCAAAGAATTTGTCATGTATCTTAGACCAACTAGCTTATAAGCAGCATAACCGGAAATTAGACTAGAATCCAGGATCTGAATAACTGTCATTCCTTCTATTACCAGTGCTTCATGAACCCTGCAGCACACAGGAGACTTGAATGTTTGTTCTTTCTCCCTTTAGTCAAGAACATCTACATATAATGTACTGGAAGAAACTTCATACCTACCAGACACAAATTTCTGTTTCTTTTTTTTGGCCTGTACTAAATTTCTCTCAGTTGCCAATGTTAAAAGCATTATTTATATCTAAGTGCCTAAATCTAGGAAACCATTTCATAGACATAAACATAGCTCCAGGCTATCTTTTAAGAGCATTTAATAGTTACTGTTGTACATTATATATTACTCAATCAATAAAAAGCACATGGGGTTTGGTGATTGGTACAGAGGGATGTAAGTTGAAAGCATGAGATCTGCCATGGGTAACTCAGTGTTTTTCTCTTCTGCCACAAAGGTAAGATGCATGCAATCGTGTGATATGAAATTATCAATTTCAATTTAATTCTTAATGTCTATTCATTTTACTTTTAATTTGGACTAAACTCCTATTTTTGTGAGTGTATTACTTACTTTTAACATATGACCAAAAGTGACTTATGGAAGAAGGAGGGTTGGTGGTGGTGGTGGTTTTTTTTTTTTTTTTTTTTTTGGCTTATAGTTCCAGAGGGACCACAAATACCAATCAGAGAGAGAATTGGAAGTGAGTCAGGATATACACGATCCAGAATTGTCCCCAGGGATGTGCTCCCTCAAGCAAGGTGGCTACTTCTAAAGCTTCCATGGTCCCCCAAACAGCACCACCAAGTGTTCAAATGCATGAGCCTGTGGGAACCATTTCTCATTAAACCATCACAGTGAAGCACATCTTTCTTATGATATATACTCAATAATTGGTTTCCAGGATGAAATAACTTTATGAGAAAGCAGCTTCCCAACCCAATAAACAAGAGACTTACCGAGGAACCCTTTATTCATGATTCCTGACATGAAAGCTGAATATTAAAATACAGTGTGGGTTTTACAGGGAAAGTGTTTTCTTTGATCCTATCCAAAACTTCTTTTAGCCTTTTATTCTAAATGAAATGCACCCCAGTAATGATGAAATGAGATATTTTTCATGCCGTGTGGGTAAGTTAAGGTAGCAAAATGAAGTCCAATTTAAGCAAGAAGACATTTTTCTCTTTTGAATAGCAGATCATCTTAGTTTCTATTCTGAGAAAGAGCAGCAGTGACAATGCTTTAATTAAGTGTAATATTATTAGGGAAATTGCATAGCATGCTACCCACCACACAATTAGATATTTGCTTAAACTTTGTTTCAAAGACTTTTCAGGATCACTCCCTCAAAATAAAAATCAGTGTTAAAGGATTGGACTGTAGAGGTGCTGCACCTTGCTTTAGTCTATCAGTTGGAATGATCCCCCACCCTTAGATATAACTTGATCAAGTAAGAAGACCTAGCAGATCATTGTGAATAACATATTGAAACACCAACCACATTTTTGTTATGAGTTTTGTTGCAGATAATTGATGTATAATAAGCCATACATATTGAACACTTTGAAGTCAATATCACAATCAAGATAATCAACATAAACCTTATTTCTCAAAATTAACTCATGCCCCATAGAAACATCCTCTGTTGTTTCTTCTCATTTAACAGTCACTGAACTTCTTTCTGTACATCTTAAAATTTTATATAAAGGAAATTATAGAGTATAAGCTTGTATTAGCCTGGCTTTTTCAGTACAATTATTTAAGATGTAATTCTGTTCTAGGAAATATCGATAATTCATTTGAGTAAAGCACAGTTTATGCATTAATTCATTGAGTGTTTTTAGTATGGGCTATAATAAATAGATCCTGTATGTACAGTTCAATATGTGTTTATATGAGCATCTACTCATTTCCGTGGGCGAATGACCAGGGTAAATGTCTGCCTCATATGGTAGACATATGCTTATCTTTTTCAGATGCTCTTACCTGCTTTTCAATATTTACTAGCTTTCATTCCTATCAACAGTATGTGGGAATTTGGTGTCTTTCACTTTTAAGCCAATATCTGTTATGTTATCAGTCTTCTTAATGTGTGTCTTTCAAAGAAGATAACAGCATCTCATTGTGGTTTTCCTGTGTATTACCCTGGCACTACGCCGAACACATTTTCATGTGCTAATTTGACAAACAAATATGTACTTAGGATGTATTTTGCAGCTTTTTGTAAAATTTTGAATGTGGCTGGCTTTAAATTGAGTTTTCAGCTTTTTATGTTGTGGAAGGAAGTCTTTTATTAAATATACGATTTACAGTCTACAGCTTTGTTGTTCTAGCTCAGAGTCTGTTACCCAGATGTCTAGTAAATGTTGACTCAATGACTGTGATGATAAGTTCATAGTAAACAGCTAGGACTATTCTTTGTCCTTAAGTTTGGTCATTTCACTTTAAGCTCCAATAATTTCTTAACGATTTAAAATTGCCAAACTAATTTATTAAGTCATGGCCACAAATATTGGCTTACAATAAGAAAATTTCATAGTTATGAATTTTTATTTTAGTCTCAAAAAATGTAAAAAAAACTACTGAGGAGAGGAATCCGTTTGTAAAGTGCTTTCCTGCACAAACAGGAGGAACCCAGCACACAGACACAATAGTATACATCTGTAACCCCAGTGCTCCTACAGGAAGGTGGAAGGCAGAGACAGGAAAAGCCACAGAGTCCTATGGCCAGCTAACCAGGCCTATGCAGTGCTGAACAAGGTGGAAGGCAAAAGGCAACACCAAAAGTTGTCCTCTGACCTCCACACTGGTGCAAAGGCATGGGATGCCCAAACTCACATATACAAACTTACATACAAAGATGAAAATAAATCTAGGACTGGCGAGATGGCTCAATGGTTAGGCACACTGGCAGCTCTTGCAGAGAACCAGGGTTCGATTCCCGGCACCCACGTGGCAGCTAACAACCATCCACAACTCCACTTACAGGGGATCTGATGCCCTCTTCTGGCCTCCATAGGAATTACATGCATGTAATGTTCTCAAGTACATGCAGGCAAAACACATAAAATTGAAAATAAATAAATAAATGTTTTTTTTAATTTTAACAAGTACATGATTAGAAGAAGCATTTCATTACAGCTTTAATATATTCAGTAACACACTCCCAAGCAAGAGTATATCTCTTTCACAAGTGGTTGTAAGTTTCTTAGTTCACAGTTGAATTAATACAGTTATAAAATATTGAACTCAGTATAAGCCCTGTAAGACATAAAATTGAATGACTTTTTAACCTTTAAAAAAGATCTCCTTTTCATTTTAGAATATATTGTTCCTTGCAGAAAGACTCATTGTTTTTGCTACTAACACTGAGATGTTGGTGCATGCATCTCTAATCTGTATGTATCTATTACTAGCCATAATCGGTTGCACTTGGATCCTTGGCGCCTGTGTATGTCTACAACGTCATCAGGTAGATTTCAATGGTAATGTTTGTCACCTCTACTAATTAACATGAT
>NW_008357047.1:605422-610710 GCF_000622305.1 Nannospalax galili
CCACTAGAGCCCTTATACTCTGATATCCCTGCTACTGTCTGCTGTGTTGTCAGCCCCCCCAGCCATTGCCCACTACTTGCCCTTCTGGTGAATCTAGTCAGCCTGTCTAGAGGTCTTTGTTTTAGGAGGGTCAGCTGTTGCTCATCTAGCAGTAATCAGTTGTCAGTGTTCCTTTGGATAAGATTGGGGTCTTCTGTTCATTTTTCCAATTCTATGCTGGATTACTATCTGGGAGTCCCTTTGGCTACCCTGGCCAACAACTCAAAAGAAGGTATCTCCTATCTGGCATTGTTGCTTGTTATGTAGCCTTTCTTTAATCTTTGGTTATACTTTCCTTTTCAGTGTTTAAGGCCATACAGTTGGCCCAGATAAACCAACTTATTTTTACTCTTGAGGTCGTTTGAGGATCTGTTCCTCAGGGGTCACATGGGCTTGGGAGGAGCCCCTGGCTCCTTTCTTTTACCAGTTTGGCCTATGTGAAGATAAGTCAAAGGTCCTGCTAGATCATGGCTGGCTTCACTTGGAAGCATGGAGGAAATGTTTCCACTGTGTTGACCCTCCTCTTTGTAGACTGGACACTGGTTCAGGTCCATCTGTTTTCTAAGTGGAAGCTGAGTCATAGAATTAGAAAACTTCATAAGCAGTCATGTTACTTCATTTCAACCATTCATTCTACTGAAGGAAATGAGGCTCTCTTCTTTGGGATCTTACAGGTTTTATTTTTTTTCTCATTACCTATAAAATTTAACATAATTACATATTAAATAAACAGAAATACAAAGAGGTAGATGTTGAAAGTGCAGCATTATCTCAAACAGTTTAATATCCAAATCCAGTATATAGCAATTCAATAATTCTAGTAATTCCTGGAGCAAGCCAGTGTGATCTAATCTAATAATTTGGTTTGGTCCAAACACTTCCCCAATTGTCTGAAAATATGTTTATTTGAGCCACAGAAAGTGATTAGTTCATTCTGAAATTGTAACTTTAAAAATATGTGACTTTTCAGCACTGTACACTATATCCCACACTGTATCCTTTACAGGTAGTCTAAGATTTTATGATGCACAGTAATTATGATATAAAAACCTGATAAGAGAGAACAGTGGTGTCTGTAACTTCTGAGCATCATAATAGTTTTCTGTATGTGTCTGAATGCTGCTAGATTTGATATTTATACTATTGTTATAATGTAATATAGTTTATCAAAACTATTTTGAAAAGTATTTCAAAAGTTTTATTTCTAAGGATGTTTCAACTCATACTTAGCATAGTAATGACATTCTAAAAGAAGCATTTGTAACCATTAAATTATTTATTGCATGACATCGCTAATATGTCATGTTGCCATGAGAGTCTAGGTACATAATGAAAAATAACTATTTCACAAATTTATTATGATTTTTTGACTATTTTATGAGTGTTTCACTCAACATGTTCTGTGTGAATCATATAATATTACATTTTAAATTATTTAATTTTAAAATTTGCTTAAGGGCTAGAGAAATGACTAACTGTTAGGAGTGCTTGCTACTTTTCTAAGGATCAGAGTTTGGTTCTGATTACCCATGATGGGCAGCTCACAACAAACTGTCACTTCACTCCAGGGAATCTGATACACTCTTCTGGCCTCTTTAGGTACCCCATATACCTAGAATGCAAACACACACACACACACACACACACACACATGCATGCACACTGAATAAATGAAAGAATGAATGAATGAATGAAAATAAATAAGTAAATAATAAATAAATAGGGCTAAGAAATTTCTCACCCAGGATTTGACCCATGTACATTGGCACACTTTGCTTGATGCAGCTTTCCTTCCTGTCTGTAGACACTCTGACAGAACTTACTATCTTATATGGAACTGCATTTTCCCTCCCCTTTGGTTTTTGTCCTGCAGGAGTGAGTCTTTGGCATGGATTCTGTATACATGGCAGTCACTGAGAAATGTTATAAAACCTTGCTTATTCCAATTTATTAGCTGTTTGGCAACACAGAAACCAGGGCTCATAACTGTCAGCTCCATTCTTTTTGCAACTTGTCCATTTTTTCTGATGTATATATTTATGTATAAAGTAGACCTGGCACAGAGACATGGGCTTTCAAAGAAAAGGTGCCCCAAGTAGTGGTGTCCAACATTTGGACATTGTGACATGACATTGCCATCTACAAAGTTCACACTGGAGAACCACATAATCCAGTTATCAAAAGACAATTGCAGAAAAATCTCATGATGTGTAAAGTACGTTTATGGTTTTCTGTTGGACCATATTCATCACTGTTCTTGGCTGCATGTGCAACCCCACAGTTTGGACAACACTGTTTGGACCTTTTAATTCAACAGAACTTTCTAATTAAGTTGGAAAGAATTCTATTGTGTTCTGGTAAATGACTTCAATAATAAAGAATTTTTTTGCTGTGTATTTTACAGTGAGAGATGGCACAATTTAAAAATTCCTGTTTGTAATATTTAGATTTTACCTGGATGGATATGCCTTTAACTCCTCAGTACCACATCACATTCAATGCTCCAGGGGAAAAAGCTTCTTAAGTTCTGTTGTAAATAAAGCAGGACCATATTTAACAAATGTTAGGTTCATCCTAAATTTGCTGGAATTATATTCATAAATGCTGACAGAATAAATTTTCAGTTACTTTGCATAACATTTTTCTTCCAAGGGTGTGTAGTTTGCTAGAATTTGCATGGAAAGGTTTTAGATGGAATTTGCTGGCATGAATTCTGTGTAACGCTCATATATCTGTTCCTTCCCCATGGCACACTAAATCTTGTGTCACCACCTTAAATTTCACATTGGCTTTTCAGTTTCAAAATATTATCACTGCTTATTTTATCATCTCTGTGTTAAAAACTGAAGCAAAGCAATGAGCTTATGGACAGTGTATTAGTTACTTTACTGATGCTGTGATAGAAATACCATGAACCAAGGGAACTTATAAAAGGACGAGTTTATTTAGCTTATGGTTCCAAAGAGGGAAGACTCCATCATGGAGGAGAGGCATGGCAGCAGAGGTGGCTGGAAGAGGAGCAGAAGCTAAGCTCTCACATCTTCAAGCAGGAACAGGAAGCACGAGAGTGACTAGAGATCCAGCAAGGCTTAAGAATTCTCTCAGCCCGTCCCTAGTGATGTGCTTCCTCAAGCATGGCTACACCTTCTAAGACCTCCCAAAACAGCACCACCAACTGGGGGCAAAATGTCCAAATTCTTGGAGCCCATGGGGGGGCATTCTCATTCAAACCACAACAAATAGTGACCAAGAAAGGAGAGGAGTCAGAAGGGAGTAGTTAGCCTGGTAAGGAGAGAAGTCAGTCAGCCGTGCCCTTTTATCTGGGCTCGGTGATAACATACTCTCCCATGAGAGGCAGCAACAGGAGCGCCATGAGTTTGTTGTCAGCCTGGGCCATGTGGAGAGATTTTGTCTCATAAACAGTAAAACAAGCAAGCAATACAACAAAACCCACAAAAGGTGAGTTTGTGATGCAAACAAGTCCAATATTTTAAATCCATTCTTCTAATTCTGTTGAATGTATTAGTGTTTCTATGATACTATAAGAATCTATCCTTTTTCACCCTCCACAGTTACAATATGTTAAGAATTATCTTCACTGGAGAGATGCAGAAAATTGAAATTAATGTATAAATGTGATATTACCCAAATGTTTATGTAGTAAAAGCAAGAGAAAGAGAAAAGAAAGATTGTGGTTATTAGGAATGAATTTTGTTTTAATTTGTCAATTGGTTGACAAAAAAAATAGTAAGAAAAATATTAAGTATAAATGGGAATGAGTTAATTACATGAATTTTAAAGAAATTTTTTTTAATACTTTATTATTTTATTTTATGTGTGTGAGTATATTACCTGTGTGTATGTGAGTGCACCTGTGTCGTGCAATTCCGCGGAGGTCAGAAGAGGGCTTCAGATTCGCCTGGAACTGGAGTTAAAGACGGTTTGTAGCCACTGTGTGGATGCTGGGAATTGAACCCGGGTCCTCTGAAAGAGCAGTCAGTGCTCTTAACTGCTGAGCCATCTCTCCAGCCCCATATGATGTTTTTTAACCCTTTTCAGTTTGTGGCTTATTTTGAAACCTGATGAAACTGGGTCTCAATCTCCCTCTGTTCTCTCTCTCCTTCCCTCCCTCCCTTTTCTTTCTGTGTCAAATATACCAGCATTTGGGCCCTGTCTATTGAGGAATCTTGGCAAATCCCTTTGCCCTGTTATCTGTCTAGATTTGGGAGAGCAGAGGGACCAAAATACTTTTGCATTTGTGATGGTCATGTTTGATTTGGCAGATTTTCTCAGGCAGAGGCTGTGGGGATGACAGACAGTGAGTGGTTTTGAAATCTCTCCTGCAGGATTTAGTTGCCCTTTGGCGATTTGTTTGAACATGTTCGATCTGCTAGCACCTATTCTGCTGGCCTCCACTTTACAAGGAGTTATTTCGATACACTGTGTAATGGTAGAAAAGTGTGGTTTTCAATCATCAGGGATAGATTATTTTGTTGAAAACCTTACATTCAATTCCATATTGATACTAATATTCTTAATCAGACAATCTTTGTGTCTATGCCTCTGCCCCCCCATGTGTGTGTGTGTGTGTGTGTGTACATGCACAACCAGAAACAGTTTATTGCTCTCTGGTGTAACACTTAGTCTTTATAAATAAACTTGAAATATCTCCTGAATGTGCTTATCCCCAAAGACCCATACTTGTTTCAATCATGAAATATCTCATATTTGCCTTTACTCTGCAAGTTTTTTAAAGCATTGTAACATATTGAATGAAATCCTCTTGCTTGCTTATATTGATGACACATGATTTTGGCTGTTATCGTCCATGGAAAATCGATGTGTCGCATAGTGTTCACTAAGAAGATCTGGGGTTCTTTTGTAAGTCTTTGTCAGATGATTGGTTTATCTTGATTTATGGCCTCAAACTTTTTCTCATTCAGCAGAAACTATTGTGTTATTATCAGTGAGAGCACAGAGATCTATACCAATTTGTGCTTTGAGGCCAGCCTCCTTCCAGAACTGTTTATGGAAAGTATCAACTCACCATGTATCAGGGACACCATGCATACTTCTCTCTCAGTGTGTCGTATTGGAGATTTGGCTTTAAATCCAATTTTTTTTTATTTAAGATGCTTTAGTGGAAATACTCCTTTACATACAATGAAAGAAAACCATAGGTGATTATTCTAAAGCCTTCTATAGAATATATATATGTGTGTATATTATACATATGTATGTATATTTTA
>NW_008357047.1:610722-680714 GCF_000622305.1 Nannospalax galili
ATATATATATATATATGCTTCAATAACCTAGATCTAACAAAATTGTCCCTCTTCTGTGAACAGTCCCAGTGGAATGGCTCTAAGAACCATTTTCTAAAACAATTTCCAAAACAGTATTGCCAGTTTTCACCAAACTGAAATCTTTTGAAATTGAGTTTCTTGGAATGGAAGTCAAGACTTTTAAAGTATTTTTTCCTTACAGTTCATTCCATCTTTCTTTACTATGTTCTGTTTGTGCTGGAAATAATGGTCTTTCATTCTTACCATCTTGAAATATTTAACTTGAACTTGAAACTTGTTAGACCTACTTTTTACTCACTGGAAGATGTCTTTCATATTTTATGGTATAAAGCCTTCTGCCAATAGGTAAAAACAATAATATGAGCAAATTTAATTCTAAAGTCCTTAAGGGTATAGATATTTATATGGCCCTGAACCAGTCTTCAGGAACACTGAGAATGGAGAAGGATGATTAGGGACCTTTCAAAACTATGGGTAAGGGGCTGGAGAGATGGCTCAGCCGCTAAGAAGACTGGTTATTCTTGCAGAAGACCCAGGTTTGAATCCCAGCACCCATGTGGCAGCTATCAGCTGTCTGTAACTCCAGTCCCAGTGGATCCGACAGCCTCTTCTGACCTCTGCAGGCATTGCATGACCTACATGCAGGCAATACACACATACACATAAAATTAAAAAATATATAAAATTTTTTTAAAAGTTTAGAAAAAATGGTTATGAAAATAGAACCCAGTCTGAATAACTCTAAACTTATACTGGGAATCCTATACTGGGAAATGTCTACAACGTCTGTGTATTCTAAATATTTAACAGACTAAAGTTTTCCTTGCCATGTCAGAACTAGTTGCTGTCTATCTAAATTTCATCTACATATAAATCTGGCTTAAATACCCCTTTCAAAGCCTATATTGGAATTTGATTGCCAATGTGATAATTGTGATACTAAGCCATGAGACATTTCCTAAGTGATTAAGTTGAGGGCTGGAACCCCAGGACACAATGTATGTCCTTACTAGTGGAGGGGCTTAGTTTTCTTGGGAGAAAGGCCAGCCTGGCCTACATAATGAGTTCCAGGACAGCTGTGGCTATAAGGAGACCCTGTCTCAAAAAGAGTGGAAAAAAAAATGTGCTTCATAGAGCTAGAGAGATGGCTCAGCAGTTAAGAGCACTGGCTGCTCTTGCAGAGGACCCAGGTTTAGTTCCCAGCACCCACTTGGAGGCCAACAATCATTCATAGCTGAAGTTTCAGGGATCTGAAGTCCTCTTCTGGCCTCCATGGGCATTGCACACATGGGTGTACTTACATACATCCAGGCAAAGCACTCACAGACAAAAATAAAAATTTAAAAAGCCTAGTCAGATGGAGACACATATTGACCATGAGGTGTTCAAAGAGATGAGCTAGGCTGTTTAAAAGGCAGAGGCTTCTAGAATGTTGAATACAACAGTATATAAGCACATCTTTCTAGGCACAAACTATTTCTTTATATTTGTGACCGCAGATTCACACATTTCTTTTTACATATGCAATGTACAAATACATACCATGTTTACAATAGTAGGTGCATCACTGTCACTGTAGTGCCCCAAGTATGCCTACCATTATAAATTCATTATTCCTATAATTGCTTCAGTTTGTACACAGCCAACCTTGTTCGTGGTTTTTAATCCATTAAATGTTAACATGGTCTAAAGCAATCACAATCCACCAAGAAGTACCACAGAAACGAGAGAGCAAACAGGCAGCCAGGATATAGGACTTTATTTTCTTCCTCAACGCAGTGTTTACTTGTATTGATTCTGCACTGTAACCTCATCTTCTGCATAGCTCTGCTTGGCTTTGTGATTCCCCCATATGATTTCACTGGGGATTTTATCATCACCTCGTTCTTAGCTTCTCCCACCTCTCTGTGCTGCCATGGGTAATGACAGCCTCCTCCAATGTTCCCTATTGGAGATAACATAACCTGCTATTCAAAAATAAGCTTTAAGGACTAGCCAGGTGACTTGGCTTGTAAAGGCATTTCCTGTAAGTCTGATGACCCAGAACTCACATGGTGGGAGAAACAATCCCCACAACTTGTCTTCTGTCTTCCACATGCATGCCTTGCCACCCATGCATGCAAGCTCACGTGTACCCACTCCCCCCATATGTACATCCCCACACATAAATAAATGGTTAAACAGTTTTAAGCCATTTTAAGAGATAAGAGGCCTCTGGGGATGTAGCTTAGTGGCAGAGAGCTTTCCTGGAGTTTAGAAAGCCCTGGATGTGATCTCCAGCACTACACACAAACACACAAGAAGGAAACTCACAGATTAAGAAAGAATTCCAATTATACCTATAAAGGAGCCTTATTTAGAATATATGAATAAATGTATCGGCTTAATAATGGAAAAAACAATCTAATGAAATGAGAAAAATATTTTAATAAGAATAAAGGTGCATATGACCAATAAATAAAGGGAAAAAGTGCTTGATTTCACTTGTCATAAGGGAAAGTCAATGAATATAATAAAATATATTTCATTGATATGAATAGAACTAGACACAACAAATATTGGCATATTTGAAGTAATTAGTATTCACGCATTGCTGGGAGAAAATTAAAAATAATACAAATAGGCCCGGTGTGTGGCACAGCCTGTAATCCTAGCTATTGGGAGGTGGAGGCAGGAGATCAGGGGTTAGTAAATTCAGGGCCAGCCTGGGGTAGGAGACGACATCTCCAAAAAGAAAAAAGGACATTAACAGTTAATAAGTCACAAACAATTTGCAAAATAGTTTGACAACATATAACATTACGCTTAAATTTTCTATTATATGAAAGCAATTCCAGTCCTACCTAAAAAGCATAAATACATCCACAAAGGTTCGTATCTGAAGTTCACAGTGGATAGTGTCCATCAAATGAATACTGCCATAATGGAATGGTAGAAGTGATATGCCACTCAGTGGTAAAAAGCAAAATAGTTCTCCTGCAATAGCAGTGAGGGGGAATCTCACAGGCATTTTGCTTAATGAGACACTAGGTGTCAAAGACATGAGTTTGAGTCCACTAATTGGATACTCCAGAAAACACAAAACTCTAGTGACAGGTGGATGATTTGCACTCTGTGGAAGGGTATGGGAGGACCAGATGCAGAAGACGGAAAGCATAGTGTCATGTCAATTTTGTGTCTTTACCGCAGTTGTGGTTGCATGATGGTATTCATCTGACACAATTCATTAAGCTGCATCGATTCGATTGATAAATTATGCGTACAGTATAAAATGTTTAGTGCGCTCATGTCCTGCAGAACAGTAGTTATTTTTATGCAGTGGAAATGTGATTAGCAAACTTCAAAAGGATTGATGAAAAGGCTAGATTTTTCCAGTGCATTCCCATTAGAACTCTCTGAGGGTATAAATATGATTCTCTGCATTGCGGTTTCTAATTAAATGACTTTACATTTCTAACCATCTCAGAATAGCTTCAAATACCCAGCATATGTACAAAGTATTTGGTTTTACTGTTAAGGTGAATGAACAAATTCCAAGAGAATTAAAAAGGTTTGCACAGGGAATGAGTGTGTGCCTGTTTATATTTGAGAAAAAACAAGTGTGGTAAAGCTGCTAGCAATTACGTAATTAGTATTGTATAATTCCTTTTAAGATTATATATATATATATGTGCGTGTGTGTGTGCGTGCGTGCGTGCGTGCGTGCGTGCGTGTGCGTGCGTGCGTGCGTGTGTGTGTGTGTGCGTGCGTGCGTGCGTGTGTGTGCGTGCGTGTTTATATATATATATGTGCGTGTGTGTGTGTGTGTGTGTGTGCGTGTGTGCGTGTGTGCGTGTGTGTGTGTATGTATGGGGGTACTTGAACTTCAGAGTAGGTTCCCACAGATTCTAGAAGAGAGTGTTGGATGCCCTTGGGCTGGAGTTCCAGGCAGTTGTAAGCTGTTCAACTTGGGTGTTGGGAACAAAACTTAGGTCCTTTGCAAGAATAGTATATATGCTCAAAACCACTGAGCCATTTCTCCAATCTAGGATTGTGTAATTCATCATATTTGAAATAAAAATAAATGAACATGCCGATGTATGAATTTTAATAGCTTTTCTGTGGTTGCATGTGGCATTTACTATGTGAAACCGGGTTATGGTGCTGTTTAAGTGAAAAACAGCCTGACTTTGAGCATCCACTTTAAGGCCAAGAGCAGATCCAAATCACTGACATCCTGCTCCTTCAGGATTCCTTTGGAACTATGTTCCCAAACAAAGGACTGCTCATTTTTTTCATTGAAACAGTCTATCCAACATGATATAGGGAAGTAAAAGTGACACCCTTAGCAGAAGAATCTTGTCCTTTCTGATCCATAGACCTAGACCAACACACACAACCATAAACAGCCATTATTAATTGAATCCCATCTATTGTTTCCAATGCAAATAGGAAGATCTGCATATCATTGTTGGACTCACTGGGCTTTCAGCATTCTCCATATGCACACATCCATTCATACAGTGTTCCAAGTACAGGACAAGGAAGGGTCTTAAGGAATTCAAGCTATGTTAATGTTATATGAGGTGCTCAAGGCCTAGTAGGCTTATTTACATTACAGCCAAGACAAGACTAACTTTGGTTGCAAGGTTAAGTAAATGCCATTTGTCCAGAGCATGTCTATATTTTAAGAGTTGTTACCAAAGTCATGTGCATGCACAGATTTAGAACATCTTCAACCTGTATGACAAGACATCACACTTGTTCCTTAACACTCCATATCCAACTGAAATGTCTGCTACTGAAGGTTTCCTGGTATCTCCGTAGGAGTGCTAACACTCTCTGAGACAAATGCCTGAAGATAGTCTCATCTTTTGATGACATCATAGCATAAGATGCAGGAGTGTCAACATCCCCACCCTCTGGGGAAAAGAAAGGTGTTGATTTCTCTTCTAGCTCTGTGGTGTTCCGCCTAATTACTAGTAATTGTACTCTCTAGAACTCTTTTTTAAGAAATATGGAAGTGGGACCTGTCTTGATGTGCCTCCCTTCCCACACTTCTCTTACCTGCAGTCTCTGCTCTGTTTGGACCACTGTGGACCCACAGGTCTTGGAGCATTCCTACATCTGCCTTGATTAATGCATCTCTCAACTCTCAGCAGAGAAGCTTCTATATAGCAGATTGTGATTGACACAGAGAACCACAACTGCCCAACATGCAGAGACTAAGAGGTTACAGACTACTTGTACCTGAATGGGACACCTAGATCAAACTTCTGCCTCCCAGGGCTCAGGGATAATTGTGGAAAAGTCGGTGGAAAGATTTTTAAGAGTCAGAGGTGATGGATGACTACAGCAAAACAGTTTTCCAGACAGCTGGGCACGCATATGAACTCACAGCAATGGTGACAGCAGGCACAAATCCCATGTAAGCTCAAGCTAGACAGAATCCCAGCACAGACATGGGGAAGTGGGTAAGAAACCCCAGTAACCCTACCTGAGGAGGTGTTGGCAACTGCTGGGAAGATTCAGTCTCCAGTAAGGATGAGACTCTTAGTAGGATGACCAGGCTCCAGTGGATAGACCCATACCAAAGGGCATGTAAGGACACAAGTCTGACTCTGGGCTTTAATATATATTACATAATATACATTAGAGTACAGAAATTTGGTGGGGGTTAATTAGTGGTGGTGCAGATATGGGGGATCTAAATGTCGTAAATATATTGTATAAATTTTGAAAAATTTTAATAAAAAAGTAAAATAAAAGATATTTTCCAAAAGTTTAGTGTGTGTGTATATATATATATGTGTGTGTAAAATTTGTGATGATTTGAATGAGAACATCTCCCATAGGCTCTAAGTATTTGGGTGCTTGGTCCCAGTTGGTGGCACTATTTCTTGAGGTTTAGGAGGTGCGGCCTGGCTGGAGGAAGCACGTCCCTGGGGTGGGCTTGAGCCTTGCCCCATTTCCAGTTTGCTCTGTGTCCTGTCCAAGCAGTATGAGTATGTGAGTGCTCAGCTTTCTGCTCCTACTGCCTCCTGCCATGCCTTTCAGGCCATGGTGGACTCTCATCCCTCTTGAACTGTAAGCCCAATAAACTCTTCCTTCTATAAATTTCTTTGGCCATGGTGTTTAATCACAGTAACCAAATATAGCTAATATATCAATTCAGCAATTTATCTTTATCTTTCATATATCGTTATTCTGAGGACCTGAATTAGCTGTGCCTGTGGAGTTTCTCTTGGACCATTTGGGATGAATACTGTTTGTGTGGCCCAAGTCTTCCCTCTGGATTGAGGCTTTTGTTTTCATTTCAGCTGCTGGAAACAGCAGTAGATGCAGCCCAGGTGATTCTTTCTCTTGTTGACCTCAGCAAATGGATTTGTCATTCTCTTAGCCCTATGTTAGTGTGTGGATCCTAAATGTCTACTGAAGGCCTATGTGTTAAACCCTTGGTCCCTAGGATGATGCAGTTGGGAGGTGTTGGGATCTTTGAAAGGTGGGGCCTAATTGGCAGTATTGAGGTGATTGGGTGCCTGTTCTTGAAGGGAATCATGGAAGTTGGGGCCCATCCTTGCTCTTCTGCACTTCCTGCCATGAGGTAAGTTTTTTGTACATTCCCACCATGATGTGCTGCTGGCTTATCACAGGCTCAGATTGCATGTTTCAGGCATTCATGGGTCGAAACCTCTAAAGCTGTGAGCAAAAATAGACTACTTCTCTGTCTAGATTATCGCAGGTATTTTGTTATCATGGAAAAAAATCTAACAGCCTTTTGGGGCACTGCATGCCTGAAGAATGTGCGGTATAGATGTGGAAGACTCATGTCATTTCAGAGCAACTGTGACGGGCCGTCTTAGAGTTGGGAATTGAGGCCTTTGTTGTGACTGCATCGCAACTCAGCTTCTCCGTTCTGCTTTGTACCCTCTGAAATATTAGTCCTTAGTACTTTTATTTCTCTTTTTTGTCATGTCTGTATATGCATTTGTTGCATGTTTATGTAGGTATGCATGTACACATGTGTGGGACTACATATGCCAGTGGATGCCAGTGTCCTCATCACTCTCCACCTTATATATGGAGGCAGAGTCTCTCACTGGAACAGAGAGGTTGCTAATCATGCCTGCTAGCTGGCCAGCTTGCTCCTTGGAGCCCCATCTCTGCCTCCCAAGTGCTGGGATCACAGGAGAGACACCTTGCCCATCCAGAATTTATGTGAGTGTTGGATATCCAAATGCCACTTCTCAGGTGTTTTGCCCAATGAGTCATTTCTCCAGCCCCTTTGGTTTTTCTTAGAAAAGACTCTATACCTCAAACTCCAAATCAGATATCTCCAGAGAACCTGGGCTGAGGCAGTTTTCATTAGGTTCTGGGCATAACCATGATTGGTAATCAGAGCCCGCAGCCAGATCATGTAGCTTTGAGTTCTGCTTTGCCTTCGAACCTCCATTTTTACCAAAGTTTTGCTTGTATAGATGTAAAACAGAATAATCACAACTAATGCTCATTTAACACTTTCCACATGTCTATTGCTGAACATTGATACAATCTTTACATACATTCCCCATGGCTCTGAGAAGATTCCACTCTTTCATGGAAAAATTAAGGATCATTATATCAAATTTTAACATTGAGGAGAGCAGTGTGAGGACCATGGACAGCAGCGAGCAGTGTTTAAGATTGCTCTCTGGTGTAAAATTAAATAAATGTTTTAAGTCAAAGATGAGCAGAGCTAGGTTCTTGAGAATTTCACTGTGATTCAGGGTTAAATTCTTTTGTTTTCTTTTTTATTTTATGTGTATGAGTCTATTGCCTGCATGTATGTAAGTGCACCCATGTCATGAAGTACATTCAGAGGTCAGAAGAGGCCATAGATCCCCTGGAACTGGAGCTATGGACAATTTTTAGCTGTTATGTGGGTGCTGGGATTCAAACCCAGGGCCTTCTGCAAGAATAGCCAGTGCTCTTAACCACTAAGCCATCTCCCCAGTCCCCAGGATTAAATTCTTAATTTAAATTTCTAAATTTCTTTGAAAACAAAAGTCTCTTGGTTACCAACAAGGGCAGAGTAGCACACATAAGTCTTTTTGTGCGGGGTAAAGTGGGGTGTTTATCCAGGAAACAGTCAGTTCAAATGTTGTTAGAGATAGTTACTTTATATAAATTTTCTGCTTACTCTTGGCAGTTAGATTATACTTACCTTAAAAATTAGGGAATGATTCCACATACCTTTTGGTATATCTGGTAGAATCAAAAGCTCACAAAGTTAAGCATGCAGATAAATTTCAGAGCTGTCCTACAGATTCCTGTCTGATTTTGCGTTTGCTGTATGTATTTTCCACACGGCACAGTTGAACAGATGCAAAGGTAGTTTAGGACGCATTGCCATTATCTCTTATGTCAGTTATCAGGCAGCATAATTTACATTTAGGCATTTGTCTGAGTGTATGTAAGTACACATATTGGTTGTCAGGCAAACAACATTTCATCTTGCATACCTCATCCTTTTCACCAAAAAGTTTGTATTTGAATCATAGTTCATAAACTTTCCTAATTAATACACTATTTGGACTCATGAGAGTCATTCCTGATCTCTATTCAGTATTTGGAACTCCAAGAGAAAGTTGTAAGAATCTGTATTTCCACAAAAGCCCTTAGTAATTCTGATGGTGAGATGTTTGGGAACTATTAGATTAAATAACGTCTAAATTAAGTGTCACAGTCAATGTATGAATTCACTTTTCAAATAGCCTGGGAAGAATTGGAAATGTGACAATTCATCCAACCTTATCTCTAAATAGCAGCAGGAGGCTCATATTCTCTCTTTAAATTGCATTTAGAAAGATAGCAACTTAGATGTAGTGAATAGGAGATAGCTAAATTACAATAAATTATCATGTATTATATTCTTAAGAGAAACTTTTGTTAATGAAGATTTTGTGTGCTTCTAGGTCTGTAGAAAGGAGGGGAATCCATGGGCTCTTCTTTTCCACATGGCAGACAACTGTCCACTGCGGGTCGCTGATGCCCTTGCTTCAGGACCCCTCCCCGTACCCTGTCCTTGCTTCATCTTCTTATAAAACAGATGCCTGATTGAGATTTTGTTCAAGTGGATTTCCTTTCTCTATAACCATAGTTTGATAAGAATTTGGATTAACATTTAAGATTCCTTTCCATTCCATACACATAACTTTAATTTTTTGTTATATATCCAGTTTTCCCAAGAACCTGCTTGGGTCATGGTTCACCAGTCCAAGATGAGCGGGCCTAGGAGCAGTCTCTGTGAACACAGAAATTCCAGTGCTTATTTTTTTGTGCTGGGTGTGAGGGAGACAATCCCAGATGTGATTTGATCTGAAATTTCTGACCCAGTGAGTTAAAAAGATTTCTGATTTAAGGTACTGTTTGGCACTAACTTATCCTTTTGCAAAGGACTGTGAGGCTGAGGACAGGAGAAAAAGCAGGATCTCAGATTATCTTGTGTCAAGTGACACTGGAGTGACAGTGGCTTGAACAGTTTCCTCAGGGAGAACCCAGCCAAGGCCTGCCCTGCTGAGCTGCTGAGCCGCAAGGAGTTTAGAAAGGGAATTCCTTGCTTTCATGATCTGCAGTACATTCATTTGTTAGAAATGAATGCTTGATATTGATACTTATATGTACAAAGAAGGCTTGAGCTTATAAAAAGCATGAGTGAGCAATTTTATAGTTTAGATGGGAAGGGCTATTGTCTGTTATTTAGTTTGATAGGAAGATGTGCTTCTGATCAATAATGGATCTCCCTTTTCTTTATGCTGTTATTTTTGTTTTAATTTTGATAGCACTGATACCAGCATGAACAATTTAGATGTTTTCAATGAAAATATCTGTCATCTTTCAAATAAATATTAAGAAAATATTTAAAACAAGTCATTGAGCAACTGTAAAGAAGATTTGATCCACACAGGCAGGTTCCAGTCCTCAATACTCAGACTTAGAAAGTTCTTTATGAAAATGCCAGAGAGAGTAATCATTTTCTTTTCTGTAGGAAGCCAAAAACTTCCACATGTAAGAAGAGCTATACTGCCTTCTACATCTTGTGAGCTCAGAAAAAGACAGACGAAACTAAACAACTACTAAGAAAAAAACGCAAGAAATTAGGGGCCATTGACAGGGAACTTTCAGAGTTTCACTAGAATTAGCTTTTTAAATATTTTGTTATTTTTATTTCATGTGTATGAGTATATTGCTTGCATGTATGTAAGTGTACCCATGTCGTACAATGTGCACGGAGGTCAGAAGAAGGCATCAGATTCCCTGGAACTGGACAATTGTTAGCTGCCATGTAGGTGCTGGGAATTGAACTTGGGTCCTCTTTTAACTGCTGAGCCATCTCGCCAGCCCTGAGTTCCACTGAAATTCTCTTAATATTTATAATATTAAGAAGTTACATACCAACAAAAAATCAAATGTTCAAAGATGAGTTAAGTTACAAAGACGTTACACAGAATAAATGTTAAATACATCCAGGCATGGTGGTGCATGCCTTTAATCCCAGCACTCAAGAGGTAGAGGCAATCAGATCTCTGTGAGATAGAGGCTACCCTGGTAACATAGTGCATGCTAGGCTAACTGGGGCTATAGGGAGACCCTGTCTCAAAAAGACAAAAAAAAAACATAGTTAAGTACATTTTTCTGTAGCTATCCATAATTAAAATTATCCATTTTCTCCAACACAATTAAGGGAGGATTTTTAGTTACTAATTAAAATATCTGCAAAGTTTATGGATATTCCCATGTGTTCTGATAATTTTAGATTCTGCTGGGGTCTGTTGTATATTTTAGCCTATCAAAAGAACAAATGTCAAAGCAGGAATTTTGATGTTAGGTTTTTTTCTACATAAGCTAAATTATAATGTGCATGTTATATTAAAATTAACAACCAAACTATCCTCAAATGGCACTTTTTGGGTAAAGGGCTTAGTAGGCAAACATTTCTGTATGTAAATTAATAGTAATAGGGAAGGTGACATTAAAACTGGATTCTTATTTTAGGGAAATAGCCCTTTACGAACAGTTGCAGGGGAAAAGGAAGCACAACGATGAACCCTTTGGAGGCACATTTCAAGTGCTGTGCCGGAACTTTCTAATGACTAGAAGGCTACTAAAAGCCTTAGTTTCAAAAATAACTATTGTTTTAACTAGAGTGGTATTTTAAGGTATAAGTGGAACAAAAGTTCTTATTGGGTGAACATCTAGTATACAGGACACACTTGTGTCCACTGACGATCTAAAGTACAATTACCTGAGGAGTGGCATAAAGAACAACAGGGTGACAAACATGAATGTGGTATTGTTAATTGTATTATAGTACCAAACACATAGTAGATGTCACTGTCTAGTAATAGGAGTTAATAGTTTTCTAAATATAAGGGAAGAATAGGAGCAATGACACAAGTCTGTGATCACAGCACTCAGGAGGCTGAGTCAGGACGATCAGGATCGTGAGGACATCTGGACTGTTATTAGAAGCCATTGAAAATAAAAATTAAAGAAAAAAAGTAAAAGTTTAGTTGAAATTGCTAGGGTTTTAAAAAAGAGTCAAGAACTAGAGGCTTCTTTGAATGTGTCAGGCATCACTATACCAAGGACTGATGGATAAGTTATTTAAGCTTTCTAGATCTCATTCAAATAGTGATTTCATACTGTGCATGCTCCTTCTAAGGCCTCATTCAGTGTTAAAAGAATTTTTGTCAGGTACAGCAGCAGTACACACCTGTAATCTGAAGATCAAGACCAGGCAACTGATTTGTTAGCGTGGTGATTTGAAAGATAAATGTCTCCCATTGGTTCATGTATTTAACGCTTGGTCCTGGGTTGGTGGTGCTGTTTAAGGAGGTTATGGAACTTTGAGGCAGCAGAACCTTGCCAGAGACAGTATATGACGGGTGGCCAATTTGAGAGCCTACAGGCCCGTCCCACCCCAGGTCCCTCTTTCTGCTTGGTGTTTGTGGGTGAAGAAGTGATCCCTCAGCCTTCAGAACTGCCAGCATGCTCCGCCATGCCTCTTGGTCATTATGGACTCTCTGGAACTTTAAGCCAAAACAAACTCTTCTGTAAAGCTCTTTTGCTCACAGTGTTTTCCCACAGCAACAAAAAGCAACTAATGTAGTTACTTTTCTCCTTGCTATGAATGTGTGAGGAAAGCAACTTAAGAAAGGGTTTATTCTGACTGGCAGTTTGAGGGTGTAATTCATCCTAGCAGGAGAGTCATGACACCAGGGCCAGGAGGCAGGTTGTCACATTGTACCTACATTTAGGAAGAAGAGAGAGATACATGGGGCTCAGCTTGCTTTCCCTTTTTCTGTTCAGTGCATGGATTAGTGCTGCCCATATTCAGGGTGGTTCTTTTCTATACTGTTCAACCTTTCTAGAAAGACTGTCACTGACATACCCACGGATGTGTTTCTACAGTGATTAGAAATTGCATCAAGTTTACTCAGAAGATTACCACCAGTATGCAGTGGCAGACTCCATCTGAAAAAGAAAACAAACAGCTACAATGATAGACTTTTAAGATATAACTTTATATATATATATGTATATATATACATATATATAAATGTTTTCGTATGTACTGAATTGATCTAACAAATAAAATTATTATTTTAAATAGAAAGTGATAAATGAGAAATAGCCAAAGACTGAGGGAAAGATCAGGAAATGTATATGTAACTGGATTTAGGGATGGGGAGAGAAGAAAGATAATGGAAAAATTACATAAGCACAGGTCAGAATTAAATTAGAATCCAATGACAAGGCTGTTCAAGAAGGAAAGAAAACATGAAGAGTAGTAGGAACTAAAGGAAAGTTTATCAAGGTTCACAACAGTGTGGTAGAGTGGGCAGAATTAGCAGGCTTTATTTGGTCTTTGTATGCTGTAGATAACACAGGGAATAAGCCTCAGCACCAGGAGTGGTCACGAAGCTTGAGTCGCAAGGGAAGGTTCCTTTCCCCCTAAAATATGCTCACGGTGTGCTGTCCACAGTGCTTGCTCTGTATAGGGCGCTGTGTGGTCCTCAGAGCTCTGCTGAAACTTGTCTTCAACTTGTCATTAAGAGGCCGACATCGAAATGCAGAAATCCAGAACTCAAAACTATGAGCAGCTTGGAAAGGAACCCAGCTCCAGCTCAAGGGACCAAAGAGGCTTCTCTGAGGAAGTTTAGATGTGAAACTAAATTCTCACTGGACTTTTAATTCACAGTAACAAATGGGGTGGGAGTTATGGGATATTACCAGCACCTGAGACAATCGTTGATTATTGATATTATTGGTAGTATTTACATTTATCAGCTAGTCCTGCATTTAAGTTTGGCTCAGATTTAAGTTGCTAAATAGAAGGGTGTTTAGATGCCTTCTACACAAGGAACTTGTGGGGCACATAAGTATTTTTTAAATGACTTACTGTATGTTTGTAATAATAAACTTGAGCTCCAGTCCCTTTTCCTTAAGTATTATCTTGAATGGTTTGGAGAATTGAGTCTGTGGATCAAAACAGTCATATTTACAGACATGATGGTGGGAAAGAGACTTGTTGAGAGGAATGATGATAGAGGGGTTGGGACACAGGGAGGGTGGATGTGAAAGCATTCCAAAAGCATTGTGCACATATATGAAACTGCCAAAGAATAAACCTAATCAACTAAAATTAGAACTAGCTTCTTAAAGGAGAATTCAGTTCTGGCATCAGTGTGAAAGTCATTTAGACAGTATTGCATTATCTCCTGTTAAAATTATGTCAATCTTAAATAATAAATATAGCTTTCTGAATTTTGTAATCAATAGTTCTAAACCTCACTTTCATTTTTCCCTCCAGTATAGACCAGGCCTTTTTCAATTAAATGCTTCATTGTGACCAGCAATCAAATTTACTTTGTATAAATTCTTAGGATTGGAGAAACTGAGCGTTATTTGTCTTCATTCAAATAATAGATGGGATGTGAAAAGCCTTGCTTGGTTATCAGTATCTAAGGGATGCTTTAGAATAGCATGTGGGTTTGTAGAGCTTCAAGTAGCAAATTAGTTTCAAATTGATCAACATTTATCCCTTTCAAAGTCCACTTAGGCAACTTCCAGAAAAGCGCAGTAGGAGAAAAATAAAAATACATAAAAAAGAAAGCAAACTGCATCCAACTTTTGTCCCTTCATGTACCTCTAACCTGACAAAAGAAATGAACTTTCAGTTTGGGACCCATTTGAAAACAACCAGCTGTAAATACAACTCATATGAACTACATAACAGAAATGATATTGTGACTGTGTCTATGTGTGTGTATGTCACTTGTTTTTTGTAATGAAGCCTGGTTTCAAACGACCTTGTTCCCTCACCCAAACAACCACATTCTTTTTTAAAATAAATAATTTATTGAGAATTTCTTATTTTTAAAATATAAATTTATTGAGAATTTCATACCTGTATATAAGGTATTTTGATCAAATCCATGCCCACTCCCTCCCCTCCGACTCCTCCCATATCTCCCCATCACTTTTTTCTGGTAACTTCATGTGCTCTTTCTTCTTCTTTGATTCTTTATTTTTTTTTAAACTTTTTAAAAAACTTTATTATTTTTGTTTTACATGTATGTGTGTATTGCCTACATGCAGATAAGTGCACCCATGTTGTACAATGCCCACGGAGGTCAGAAGAGGCTGTCGGATCCCCTGGGATTGGAGTTACAGACAGTTGTTAGCTGCCATGTGGGTGCTGGGATTTGAACCTGGGTCTTCTGCAAGAACAACCAATGTTCTTAAGTGCTGAGCCATCTCTCCAGCCCCTGATTTATTTATTTTTATAGGGCTTTTGGCTACTCTAACATTTGCCCCTCTGAAGAGGTAACCCTAAAATCTTTTAAGGATTAGTACAAGCTCCCCAATACTTTTGACATTTTTGGACTTTGGAACAGAGTATGTTGATAAGAGGCCCAAGGACATTTTGACTTTTAGCTAAGAAACTTGCTACTTTTCTTTGGGGTCTTTTTACCCTAACTGCCTAGCCAATTCCTAACACCATCCTCTGAAGAAGTTACCCCAATTGCCAATACGGAATAGGGATGCAGACCGCTCTGGCTTCTTCCATGCTGAACAGTGACACAGGGTGAGGCAATTGGAGTACCCCTTCAGTGGGTCTATCTAAAGACTCCCAAATTGCATAACTCTTGTCTCTAAGGGGAGAAGAAAGTCCTTGAATCCTGAATGGGAGATGTGAAGGAGAAGTAAAGGCAAGAGTAATTAGCATTACAAGTTCTAGACAGGGAACTAGAAAAAAGTCAGAACAGGACAATTTTCAAATGTTCATATGAGACTCCATTGGAATTTCTTTACAAGGGCTTCCAAAAGGATCCCTTCACCCTTTTTGTCTTCCAAGGCCAGACTGGAGAGTGATGGATTCAGGATTTGATTTCAGGCATTTTGATAGCTGTTGGAGTGGTTAGAATCAGTATCAGTTCCCTCTCAATGGCTTCTAGATAGGGGGAGAAAAATTCATCCCTCATTTTAGAACAATAGCAGGTTGTTTCCTTTAGCTATAGGTGGGCACTACAGTATAGGAAACCAAGATTTGAAGTCTTACATCGGAACAGCAGTTTCTGGTTAGGAACAAAATCATCAATGAGAAATAATCGTCTAAATAATTTTTTTATATAGACTTAATTCTAATGGCTGGGAAGTGTAATCCCTTGAATCCTTAAAGAAATATACTGATAACTTTACTCTTTGGTTATACTTTCCTTTTGGATGTTTAAGACAATACAGTTGGCCCAAATAGATCAATTTATTTTTACACTTAGGGTTGTTTGAGGATCTGTTCATCAAGGGTCACATGGGCTTGGGAGGAGATCCTGGCTTTCTTTCACCAGGTCCATCTATGTGAAGATAAGTCAAAGGTCCTGCTCGACCATGTCTGGCTTCACTTGGAAGCACGAATGAGATGTTTCCTCTGAGTTGACCCTCCTCTTTGTAGACTGGACACTGGTTCACGTCCATCACGTGGGGTCTCCATGGCCTCCCTGAACAAGAGGAGAGGTGACTCACCAAAGTTATAGGACATTTTGAGAGATGTTCCATAGTCCCCTGGAACTTGTTTGATCTTGGAGGGCAGTGAATAAAAAACTGTCCCTTTAAGTCCCTCCAACCAGATTAGTATAGGCCTCAAAGTATGACTAGTAAACATCCAAAGAAGGTTAGTTCTACCAATCTGGTATTTTAATTACCAAGTGCCTTGTAGACAAAGCTTGGGCAAAACCCAAACATTTTTAAATAAACCTTGATGAGACATCCTTAAACTAGTTGATTAAACTGACCTTACTTAAACTAGTTGACCATAGAAATTTTAAGATTATGTGTATATTATTTTTGTCTCATCATTTATATATCATAATAAACCTAAACAGAACTTCATCACAACCACACTTTTTAATATCTTGTTTTCTTCCCCAAACAAAGCAGAAATGCCGAAGGACAAAGGTTTGCTGGGTATTAGCTGCAAGTGGATGTGGTCTCTGTGACTCTGAGAAAAGAGACTCCTTCAGTTTAAAAACAGCATAAGAGAGTAGAGAAGGGGAAAAGGCTTCCTTCACCTAAATATTTCAGATGTATTTAAGAAAGAGTTAAGGACTTAATCCTTTCTGCAAATTGAGTTTCCAGCTGTGTGGTTGGCAGACAATTATTCCTGGATTTCTTGTATTTTACAGTTCAGGCTAAAGGAAAAGTGAATATTTGAATGGCCTTTTTCTTGAGAAGTTTGCATTCATTCTGTAGTAAAAATAAGCCCCGTTCTCACTCCTTTCCATGCTCTTCCCTCCAAAATGGGTGGTTACAACAACATACAACAAGTCTCCCCCGACGTAGGCAACTTTCCTATGGTGTAATTCACCACACACACATACAAATACCTGCTCTCCTCATGTTACCTGATGGGAATTGGAAACTGACAGAAAGTCCTTCTTTGGCTACAGCTTTTTAGTGTCTCTCTATGTGGAGAATCTGCAGTCTCCTGTTAGCATATGCACATGGTACTGCTGCACACTAATGTGATGTCTCAAAAATAGGGAACAATCTAGGGCCCTTCCATTTCTGACTGAACATGCCTAAGGAATTTGGAGACTCAGATGCCCATGAGAACCAGGTAGGGGACATGGATTTGCAGAAGGATGTCAGGTATAAGATAATAAATGGAAGCTGGAAATCCGGCTTAAACTTGAATGTGGGGAAACCTGGAGACTAGAGAAGCAGGGTCTTGGGGATTATTTCACTTCTAGAGCATGTATGATCAGGGCTGGAGAGGTGGCTCGGTGGTTAAGAGCACTGGCTTTTCTTGCAGAGGACATGGGTTCAGTTCCAGCATCCAATGGCACTAACTCTAGTGCCTGGGTGTCTGACCTCCCCTTCTGTGAGCTTTGCACATACATGGTGCACTTGCATACATGAGGCAAAACACACAAACGCATAAAAATAAATCAAAACAAAAAAATTTTTAAAATGTCATCTATGTGATTTGGGAGCTCTTTTTTGGATTAAAACTTACTTTACTGATGTGGGTCTAGTCCAGGAATCACCTGTTGGTCTTTGTTGCATGGTACATAAGATATTCAAAGAAAGGAGAGTTTTTTTCTTCTTCTTTGTAACCATGGAAACATCACAATGCCTAGGTAGGCTACAATTTATTTTATTTTATGCATCAAAAATCTTTAGCAAGCCATATGCTTAAGGCTAGGCATTAGTTAAGAAGAAACAGGCTGATGGCTGGAGATCAACATTTACCATTTTTATAACCCATTTAAGAACTCAGATTTTTTTCTTTGAAGCAACCTTCTTATTGTGCTCAATCTACTTACCTGCTTTATTTTTTAACTCTTCTAGCACCATAATGCTGTTTTTTTTTATTATTCATGTCTATGCCTCATTTTTGCAGGGTTTTAATACAGTTTTATATAGTCCACATTTAGTAATATACAAACATTTCTAATTATTTTCTACTGTTCTGTGCATACAATATAGCCAGCCACATAGTTATAAACATAAAATTTGTCAGACCAAATCTGATTTTATTTCATAGAGATTGTTTTTAGGGTTATATAAGTAATTCTAAAGACAGTTGGAAACCATTTTATGTTGATCTCAGCAAATATTTCTGCCGGGATTAGCTAGGAAGTTTCTAGATTCCAAGCCAAACTTCAAAGAGCCCTCAAGAATTACAGATTATTTGATGAATTTTGAATAGTTCTCAGAATGTGTTTGTAGCAGTTGTGAACAACCATTGTTAGTCAGGTGTGGAATCTGACTGAATGGGAACTTAGTGTCTGAGAAAACTAAATGAAAAATAAACGGAAACTACTAAGAAGTGTAAGGGGAAATATAAGCATTTGTTTTTGGGAAAATATTAGTGGATCGCAAAGGATAATTTTCATACCACACTTTTGGCAATAGTATAATGTGCTTAAAAATGCTGTATCTGACTGACCAAATACCACACCCATGTGGTAAATTAGCAAATAAGGAAACATAGATGTAGTCATTGAAATAGTGATGATTTATTATATTAAGTATAGAATAGTGTTTTATATGTTTAGTTTTTATATGTTTAGTTTGCTGATGTATAAGCTAGAAGAATAAGTTTCATCCTTGTTTGACTGAGTACTTTTATAAGTTTCAAAAAATGTACAGTTATATAATCAACTGAAACAACAAAGATGGAGATGATTAGTGTCTGTGTTTGTCAGCATTCCATGACGGTGACAGACACCTAAGACGATCAGTAGGAGACATTTTCATCTGGGCTCATGGATTTAGAAGTGTTAGCTCATGAACCCCTCTTTTCATGCCTTTGTTGCTTTTGGTCTTTAACAGCCCATGGAATCATTGTGAGAGAAAATGGCAGAGGAGGGCGGTGTACTACATAGTGATTATAAGAAAAATACAGAGCATGAGGGTGAGAGAGTGAGAGCAAGAGAGAGAGTGAGAGCTAGAGTGAGAGAGAGAATATCATGAACTGATTTTTTAAATTATTTGGTATACATGAAACTTATTTATTAGAGATTAAAGAAAGCAAATTTGCATATTAATGATGGAAGTACTCATTTAATCATAAAGAATTAACTCTTGGCTGCGTATTTGATGCTGGATGATGAAGAATGTCTTCAATGTTATATTTTCATTTTATGTCATATTTCATTTTTGTCAATATTTATGTCAATATTTAAATGTCAGTATTTTCATTTTATCATTGTTGATTCTGGGGATTTCACTTCAGATAAATATGTAGAAAATTGACAGGCATATGCTTAGAGCCATTTCAGAAATATTGGAAATTCTTTCCTTATCCCAATCCAAAATTCATTGACCATATTTGTGAAAATCAATTCTGCAACTCAAACCATAATTTTGAAAATTCTAGCACAACACAACCAAAGACAGACAAACTTGATATTCACATGCTAAGGAATAATGATAGGAACATTTTGTGTGTGTCATAATAACCCACTACATGCCTATAAGAGTAGGGTGCAAAGCACTGCAATTCATAGCATGCATCAGGGCTGAACCTGAGCTGGGGTGTTCTGGCAATGTCTGGTGGTGTTACCTGTAGGATGGTTTGTGCAATGCAGAGAGCACATGCTCTGTGTTCAGAATCAGGGCAGCAGTGAGGTTACATGGCACAACACAGATGACCACTGCCAAGCTATGTCAAGTTCATTATACATTATATGTTGAATTAATTTGTAATCGTTTGACTAACATATAAAGTGAAACAAATCTTTTATTGTTGTCAAATTTTTTCATGACCCACCGATTCAGTAATATGACCCTTGAGTTTAAGAAGGTGCAATCTACACTTAACTGAATTTTCAATTGCACCTTAGGTGACTGACTTTTAATAAGATACAGTGGAACTTAAACATAAAATTTGGCTTCCTTAATTTCCAGAATGGCAGGACCCTGGCTTGCTCATGATATTTAATGTTTCGATATACTTCCCTGCACTCTGGAAACAACACTGGATATTGAATTTTCAGGACAAAGATACTTGGGCTTCGTGTGTGTGTGTGTGTGTGTGTGTGTGTGTGTGTGTGTGTGTGAACATGAATGGTAATAAAAAGCTTTTTACAAGCTTAACTTAAATACTTGGCAGAAATGTATACTTTAGCATTTGAAAATTATTTCTGAGGCTGTGATTTGTTCCTAAGTGGCTTTTTGCTATTACATTTATTCATTATGTGTCTGTGGTGGGATATGCTTGCCACGGTGTGCTTATAGAAGTCAGAGGACATTGTAGGACTTGGTTCTCTACTTCCACCATGTGGGTCCAGGGGATCAAACTCGGGTCCATCTGTTTGGTGATAAGTGCCATTGCCTGCTGAGCCATTTCTCTGGCCCATAAGAGGCAGTTTACATGATTGACCTAATTAGATATTCAAAAAACTGCAGTAAGACATAGAAACTTATACTTTTGGTATCTGTACTTGAAACTATTGAAATTTTAACAAAACTCACGATTAAATTATGTGTTAGAGCAAGGCCTGGCTGTGTTCTTGGCAGAGGTGACACTAGGGAGCTTCTTATGCTGGATGAAGTAAGGGTTAACAGAAGCAAGCAGGGCATTCTCCCAGGCCGGCTGCGTACCTGCTGTGGCACCGAGCATCAGTTTCCTCTAACTTTCATCAATGGCCACTTCCTTGATTTGTGACAATATAGACAACAGTTGTGTCTACTCCATCCTAGAACTAAGCTATGTATGGGTATATACACCTACAGTTACCTTACAAATATTTGCATGTTCCAAATGTCAGTTAGATACTGACTTTCTCTCCCTGCTCATGAGTAAGTTTGACAAGGATGAGCTGAATGACCGAATCACGGTCACCTCTATTTACCTGGGTTTCCTCACTTTCTCCCAAGCCTCTTGCTAGCTCGACTTTCTGCTTTGAGCTAGACATATACATATTGAACCAAGTCTCTTATTAGCGATTAATTTACCTCTACTTATGCCTCTTTCCATTTTCGAGTATTTATAGGCTTTTCTTCAATAACAAATTTTTATAGTCAGTTATGGCAAATTCTGATGGTTGATACCTGTTCACTAAGCATAATTATAGGCTTGGGTGTTGAACATTCTTTCCACATTTTTTGCTATCTCTCTCCATAATATTTATTTTTAAATTAAAAAAAAATTTATGTATTATTTTTTTTTACATGTATGAGTGTTTTGCCTGCATGTATGTAAGTGCACTGGTGTCATGCAGTGCTCATGGAGGTTAGAAGAGGGTGTTGTGCCCTCTGGAACTGGAGTTACTGATAGTTGTTAGCCACCATGCGAATGCTGGAAATCAAACCTGGGTCATCTGCAAGAGTAGCCAGTGCTCTTAACCGCTGAGCCATCTCCCATATTTCTTTGAAAAACATTTTATTAGATGTGTTTCTTGACAATTTGGTACACGTATGTAATGTATTTTGGTGATTCATACTCCTCCCAGATTTTCTTATTGCTCTTCCACCCTGTCAATCCCCCCTACATGCCGTGTCCCACATTTATGTCTTTGTGTTTTGTTTCATGACTCATTGACCTTAACCAGGTGCATCCATGTGACCATGGTTTAGGATTATTTACTGGAGCCTAGAGTGGATATACAACTGAAGACCATGACTGTCCCTCCTCTAGAATCCATCAGCAGACAGTAGTTCAGCAGGGAGAGGTAGGGCCCTGTGACTCCTCCCTGATCTATGACTCAAGCTTGACAGACCCAGTGGATTGCAGGCCCGGTGCAGGCAGTCACAGTGGCTGTGTGATCATGGTTGCAAAGGCTACATCTTGCCCAGAAAAGAGTAATTCCAAGTCCTTTCCTCTATTTCTGGCTCTAACATTTTCCCCACTTTTTTGCAATGTTCTCTGAGTCTTAGAGGTAGTGGGATGAATGCCCTGTTTCATGAACAATTCAGGGATGAGCACTAAACTGTCACTTATTCTCAGTGCCTCGAGCATCAGGAGTCTCTGTATTCACTCCCGTTCATGTAAAGAGAGGCTTCTCTGATTAAGGCTGACAGTAGCACTTGTCTTTGGTATAAACATACATTTTTAGAAGGAAGTTTGGCTCCCTATCAACGTAGTTAAACAATAATAGTAAGTTCCTGCCTGGGGCCCAAGACCTCCTCAGCCATGGTATTTAACAGTATTTATAGCACCGGGCATGACTTGCCTTCTGTGGGATGACTCCCCTTAACAGTTTTTCTCATCATGATGGTGGGGCAAAGAATACATTCATAAAGGGCACAAGTTTTCCTTCCGCACTATCAACTGAGCTATTTATGCCCATTCCTCAAATGTTTAAATCTTTTTCAAGTTGACAAATCTTTAAGATACTCTGGCCTCAAAAAAAAAAAAAAAAAAACCTAAAAAACAAAATAAAGGAAACTTTGAGGAAGTTACCAACAGGTTTGAGGTCAGCCAATTAGACCATTTAAAACTCTCTCCCTGGACTGGTGATGTATGCAATAACTTTTAATGCAGGATAGAATTTGAAAAAAGAAGTCAAACAATTTCAACTCCTATATAGCGCCTTTGCGAAGAAAACAATGAAATGGAAACCTATGTCCATTTAAGACTGGGAAAGCAAATGTGTTTTTCTTTTAACTTGGAGGCCGTTGGAAGTTCTTTTTTGTTACATGATGGCAGGATGCCTAGAAGTATGCAACATATTTGCATGAGTATTAAAATAATTCATCATGATTAATTCTATTACAGCAAATCTCAGTGCTAATCGCCATCTGCCAGATACTGTAGTGGTTTATCAGTATGTAATTTTTTACTGGAGTTTTGATGGAATCATAGTCCCTACTACAGCACAAAGGGCATCTCAGTTCCCTGTGATTATTGTGGTTCCAATGAGGATCAGATAGGATTAGCAGTTTCATAAAGTCTTTCTGAATAGGTCCATGTGACAAAATGCTTAAAAATCCTTAAAAATATACTTTCTAGCAATTAACCCAGCAAATGGGCTTCAGGGAGGATGAAAAGGTTTAACCTTGGCTGTCGATGAACAGGAGAAGGTTTAACCTCAGAAGCAGATGAGCTCTTGATAGGGAAAAGGCAGAAATGGGGACAGAAGACAGCAGATGGATTTCAAATCCTCCAAGTCTTGGAAGGAAGCACGGGAACTCTGAAAGAAGGCTGAAAGTTACAGGGAGGTAGGTCCATCTGAAATGTTGACATTTCAGAGAATTGAAAGTCAGGAGACAGAGTGAGCCTCACCTATACAACAGGCCTGACAATCATAATACTCCTTGTTACCAAGGAAACCAGGAGAGGTAAAAGGGCTCCGTTGGAAACAACCACAAAATGTTTTTTTCAGTTCGTTTTTCAATCGTGTTTGTATGTGTGCATGTATGATGTGTATCCTTGTGTAGGGCAGACACACTGTGTGTGCATGTGGAGGCCAGAGAACAGCCTCGGGTGTCATCCTCAGAAACACTATCTACCTCCTCTGACATAGGGTCCCTCAGTGACACCTGGAGCTCACCAGGTTAGGCTAGGATGTCTGGCAAAGCCCCATATCCTCCTTTCTCCCTCACCGCCGTGCTGGGGTTGCAAGTGCACACAGGTACAGTGGCATTTTTTTGTGGGTAGTGGGGATCAGACTCAGGTCCTCGGGCCTTCACAGCAAACACTTACTGGCTGAGCTCTCTCCCCACCCCAATGTCCAAAAGAGGAGGGTTGTCTTTGAGTAAATTGTGGGTCCATCTTCAGCCCCAAGTTTCTATAATTTGATTTCTTTCATAATTTCAAAACCTCTTAAAATTTTTCATCAGATCTTGGTGGAGGCATCAGTGGGAGACGGCTTCACTGGAGATATAGCAATTGACGACCTGTCATTCATGGACTGTACTGTCTACCCAGGTAAGAGAAAACATGTCAATATTTGATAATTTCTAAACCTGTTTACTTGGAAAACTATCAAGGAAATCAATATTCTATTTTCTTGCATATTCTAAAATTCCTTTGTATTTATAGTCTTAAATTCATTGGCATTTACAGAACTATTATATATCTTTGCTTGTAATTAGTATTAAAACCTGTTTTTTTTTTTTTTAGAAACATCATACAGGTGTTTGAATCAGTTATTTCACTCTTTTATATACAAAAACTAGGAACTCATGTCTGAAATTATACTGCAGTTTCATGACCTTTTCATGACCTTAAGTAATTATAAAAATAAATAGGTTTAAGAATATAAACAATTATAAAATTATCATAGTTACATTTTATTTTTTACAATGTATTATTTTTATTATATGTGTATGAGTGTATTGCCTGCATGTGGGTAGGTACACTTGTGTCAGGCAGTTCCCATGGAGATAAGAGGGCATCAAATCCCCTGGAACTTAAGTTACAGATGGTTGTTAGCCACCATGTGGGTGCTGGGACTCAAACCTGGGTCCTCTGCGAGAGCAGCCATACTCTTAACTTGTGAGCCATCTCTCCAGCTCCCACACTGTGTTTTAAACTTTATTAATGTCTCAGTTATCCTGAGTGACCCTGGAATATTTTAGCCTGGGGCTGTACTCTAAATACCTCTAGAGATTACTTGCAACCCATTCTTTCCACATTATTCATTTATAACTATTGAAAATAGTCTCATAGTTCTACATATATTTTAATCCTAAACCTTCTGCTGAATTGAAGACCTACCTATTGCTCAATATTACAACCCGAATGTCTAACAAACATCTCAGAATTAATGACGGGAGACAGTAAAACAGCCCAGGCTTGGAACAGCGTGGGGACAGGAGCTCTTACATGGCAATATAAGGTGATTTAGTAAGGCTGAACATCAAACTATTAAACTTCACTCTGGATCCTAGGCTGGAGGCTCTTTACAGCCCTTGACATAAGAGACCACTGTCATCTGTGGAGGACACTAGACCCAAGAGCACTTAGACTGCTGAAAACTTGGGTCAGTGTTCCCTCCCTTTAGCATGACTGGGAGGAAGAGCATCCTCATGCCAGGCATATTTAAGAACTCCACTTTTTTCTGAGTAGCTTGATTCCTTCAACTCATCCTTGGAGCAGCCCTGATTGCTGCCATTGGTCTCCAGCTGTCTGTGTAGAACACAACAGAAAGTCAGATCCTTCCCTGAAAGGGCAATATGAAGTCAGCTCCTTCGACCCCTTCCTATTTCAGCTCCCGTGCCGATTTCTGCTCACCCACTCCACATTTACACATGCGGTCGTCTTTTACCTCAGACCTATCAGAACTCACTCACTCATTGGCCTTTGCACCAAGCTACCACTGTCTCTTTAGGATTGTTCCACTTGTTTGCGAATGATTTCTCTGTGTCTACACTTGAACCTCATACTCTCTTTTCAAAATAGCAGCCCACTGGTCCTTTTCAAACTTAGATAAGAGCATGTCACTCTATCCACATCTTCCTAAGACTTCCTGTCTCATTCATAGTAAAATTAAAGTTCTGCTAAGGGTTCAGAAGAAACAGATGACTGGTTCTCTCTGACTTCATGACTTCACTTTCCAAAGTGGGCCTGTACTTCATGCCCCCCAGTTATAAAGGTCTCTTACCTAATCCTTATGCACTCTAGCCATTCTGGGTGCACCTGCTTTTCCAGCTTCCTGGCATGTGCTCTCTGACTGTCCACCTAACCTCCCTCCATGGTTCCACCTGGTCTCTGCTCAACAGTTGCTTCTGCAGTAAAGCCTTTTCAGAGTGCTGTGCTCATGGTCACTTCTGGCATTTTATGCCTCCACTGTTTATTTTTTCCACACTACCTATCACCCTTATCGTTAAATTTCTAAGTCCTCCAATAACGATGTTAGTTGCATGAAAGCAGATATATTATTGGTCTATTTTATCTCTAGAAGCTAGCCCAGTAGTGGCATATGGTAAAAAGTATAAATATTTGCAGAATGGATGGATGATAGAGGGACATCCATCCATTAGGTGTTTTATATATCTTCATTATGTGTTCTAGTTTACTGTCACTAAAGCATTAAATACTTCCACATCCAATATATGTCCAATTGTGTATCAATCAGAGTTTTTGAAAGACAGTTATTACTGGCACACTACTAAAGGATTTCTGTTTTGCTCTTGAGCATGCGTGTTGGTATGCACTAAGAATGGAAATACTATGTCTTTCATATTCAAAGCTCTGCAAACCTTCCTGAAGTTCTTCACTATGGGTCAGTACTCCTTGTGCCCTGTTTCTCTGGAACCATAGTTGAAGGCTGTCTGTGATGTATGCTGTTAAATCAGAGGATGAAAAAAGAAAGCATAGATGTAGCCCCTGTAGGATCTGGTATGCAAAGGTTTTTCCACATCCACTAGCTACTGAACCTGTCTTGTAGTTAAATCTGGCGGTGGGACCAGAAGTATTCTCTACCCAGGGGGAAACTGGCAAGGGCAGGGGATGCCAGAATTCCTCACAAGACAGGGAGTTGAGAAATGGGCTGGTAATACAGTACAACACTCATATGTGTGTTTTACATAATCTTACACCTTGTTTTCTAGTGCTGCTGCTAAAATGGGGGACCTAGACATGCTAGGTAAGCAGGTCAGCACTGAGCTATACTCCCAGCCCAATCCTACAATGTTTTAAGTATCAATAATAGTTTCTAGTCCATCCAAGTTGATAGATGTTAAATGCTGAGTAGAATCAGAGCCTTTGCTATCTAGTTTTATGCAGAGAAGTGAGGAGTCCAAGCTACCCAGTGGTACCCACCCATGAGGCATCATACTGTATCTATGTCTTGAGCCCGTTGTGTGAACCACTAGCATTATACTGCTCATAAGAGACACTAACCCTTCAAGGAAGGAGGTAGCCATTTCCACTCTACCGCTGTGAAAACTTAATCCAAAATTAATCTCATAGAGTAGCGGTAACTGAGATGACAGTTGACCATTCAGGGTGGGAATGAGATTGTAATCTAAGATTGTGTTATTTTAATGGCCAGAGTTTCTACCACATGACTTCCCAGTTTGAACTTAGAGTCCCTGTGTCTTTAGAGACTTAAAAGAAGGGAAAAGGAATAGGCATTGTGATTCACCATTGAAACTCTCGCCTGCCCCGTTATCCTGCTGAATTCACTCTGCAGTTGATGGTGCCAAGGTGTTCAGACGATCATTGCCAGGGCAGAAGCATTAGTCCCAAATTTCTGGTTCAAATTCTGGAAGAAAAGTATGAACCTTTAAAAACTGTCTGAACTGTGTGGGTTCTATAACTGTATAAGAAATGAGACTGTGTTGAAAGGACAGAGCATGTTGAAGTTAAATGTTCCATAAAGGAATCAATACAACCTTGCCTTCAATGAAACATAAAGAAATAAGACTTGATAAAGATATTGTTCTTTACACTTCTCAGCCATTTTTGTCCTGGCATCTGGTTAAAGAAGGTGACAATAATGCCTGTAGGTTCAATTACAGACATCTACTTGCTTCCAATGTTCCCTGACTACCATCTTTTCCTCTTCAGACAGTGATTTACAAATGCAAAATAAAATTAAAATTCATGAAAATGCAAATGTAGCACATTGACCTAATCCCCAAGGTGCCTCTGCTTTCTGTGTCACCCGGAACTAGCCTTTATGGGAAAGAGCTTGAAGACTTAACTCTCTTGATTTCTTTTACCTCAAACTCAGCCTCTCTCTCCTTCAGGTTCTCCTTCCTGCTTCTCCTATTGTTAATCTTCTCTAACAAGCCCAGGTGGAAGTTCTGCCATGACCTTTGACTTTCCCCTTATCCTTGTCCAATGGCAAATCCTGCTGACTCCAGATCAGACTAGTTCTCACTTCCCCTTTGCCCACCCCTTACCTCTACCATGACCCTATCCAAAACAGTGTTGTTGAATGCTAAGCCTCTTAGGTCCACACATTCACATCTTCCCCCAGCGGATTTCTCATTAGCTTAGGTTATTTTTGCATTGTTTTATGACATCCTTATTTGGTCTTCCAGAGCAACCCTTTTATTTTCTAATTTTTAGTTGTTTCTCACTTAATTTTCATAGAATCCTCAATTTTAGCTTACACATCTGTTATTTCAACATTTTGATAGTCTTGTTTTCCAGACTGAAGTAAAATTGCAAATAACATTTTAAGTAAGTTTTAAAATCTCATGTATATTGCCAAATAATGATCACAATCAGCTAGTTAACCTATCATCTTGAGGAGCTGTCTTTTGGTATGTGTGTGGTAAGAACGCTAAAGCTAGGCTTGGCACAGTTCAGTGCGTTCTCTGCTATTGAAATTATTTAAACTCACTTGTCTTTGAAACTTTTCCCCATTGACTAGCGTCGGTCCTTTCAGCCTGGTCACCCTTTCTCACCGTTTTACCCTCTTATGTGCACCACAACTTTCTCAAAGCCCACACATAAGTGAAATCATGAAATAGCTACCTCTCTATTTGCCTTATTTCTCTAAGCATTATGACAATGCCACAACACAGGATTTCCTGGTATTTTTAAAGCTGAATAATGACCCTTAGAGTGTGTGAATATCTATTTGAGATAGAGCTAATATTTTCACTACATATAAACCTGAAAGTCAAATTGTTGGGTCATATACAAGTTCTAGTTTTAATTCTTAGAGAAATTTCTTGTATCCTTGTAGGTTCAATTTCAGAGGTATTATTATATTCTATAAGGTCTGGGTTATCTTACGTTCCTATCAGTATAGTTATAGAGGTTCCTTATATATTTTGGCTACGAACACCTCATAAGATATGTTTTGTCCCATTCCATAGGTCTCTGTTTAAGTCTCCTGAGTGTTTTATTTGCTCTTCAGAAATCTTTAATTTGCTGTAATCACACTGGTTTATTTTTGTCTTTCTTGTCTGTGGTTTGATGTTTTGTGTTGTATTTATTTTTATTTTATTTTTTATTTTTATTTTATGTGTATGTGTGTATTGCCTGTACGTAGGTAAGTGCACCCATGTTGTGCTATGCCCACGGAGGTCAGAAGAAGCTGTCGGATCCCCTGGAACTGGAGTTACGGACAGTTGTTAGCTGCCATGTGGGTGCTGGGATATGAACCCGGGTCCTTCTGCAAGAACAACCAGTGTTCTTAACCACTGAGGCATCTCTCCAGCCCCTGTTTTGTGTTTTAAAACAATCATTGCAAAGAACAATATTATAAACATTTATAAAATATAACAATTATAAACATTTATAGCACTATTATAAACATTTATTCCCTAACAACATTAATCCCCGAGATTTATAGTTTGAGGTCTTATATCTACGTCTTTAACACTTTTTGAGTTGATTTTCATATATGAGTACTGTTTTGTTTATTGCGTATGTCTCACATTTATGGAAGAGATTATTCTTTCTCCCTTGTGTGCTTTTGAATATTTTTAAGGATTGGTCAGTTGGATACTGGTTTATTTATAGTTTTTCTGTTCTATCCCTCTGGTCTCTATCTCTTTTTATTCCTGCATCCTATAGTCTTGCTGACTGAGGCTATCTCTATCATTTCACCACAGGCAGTATGATGCTTCCTCTGTTCCTGCCCAGCATCCTTGGTTATTTGATATCTTTTATTCTTCTGTGTGGATTTTAGGATTCCTGTAAAACATGTTTTGGAGTGTAAGGACTTTAAAACATTATTTTGATGAATGAATATGAAATATTGTTCTGTTTTTTTCCTCTCTACTTATTTAATTGATATTTTATAATTTTCACTGTACAGATCTTTCACTTTCTTGGCTCAAATTATTCTCAAGGTTTTACCCTTTCTTATACTATATGCTAAGTCAAGGAGTTTCTTGTGTGCTTTTTAATTCTTTTTTTTTTTTTTTACTTCTTTTTCTTCATTTTTCTAAGGATAATTACTCTAGGTTAAACTTAATGAGACTAAGCACTTTTTCTTGTGTCTGATCTCAGGGAACAATGTTTTTGACCATAAGATAATGCTGTATTAGGGCTTGTTGTAGAAGGCCTTCATTGCTTCGAGATATATTTCTTGTATTCCTGATTTGTTGAGAGGTATTAATTTTTAATCATGGAAGATTGTCAGATTTTCTCAAATATGTTCTGTGCAACTATTGAAATTCTCATAATATTTTATCCTTCACTCTGTTAATCTTATTCATTGAGTCTTATATTCCAGTGGTAAATAGCATTCGATCAGGGCACGTGATCATCTTAAGATATTATATTCCATTTGCTAGTATTTCATTAAGCACTTTTATAGTGATCACAAATATTGGCTTATTGTTTTCCTTTCTTGTGGTACCCTTGTCTGGCTTTTTATCAGGGTAGCACTGGCCTTTAAGAATTACTTGAGGGAAGGGGTGGGGGAGGCTGGAGAGATGGTTCAGTGTTAAGAGCATTTACTGCTTATCCAAAGAACCTGAACTCAGTCCCCAGTGTCCATGCAGCAGTTAACAACTATCTGTAGCTCCAGTTCCAGGAGATCTGATGCCCTCTCCTGGCCTCTGTGTGCATTGCACACATGTGCTACATTTACATACATGCAGGGAAAGCACTCAGAACATATAAAACATTTTTTAAATTTAGGAACTGTTCCATCCTTCTCAGTCTTGGGGAAATAAAGATGATAATGGATTCTATAAATGTTTGATAGAATTCAGAGTAGGAGCCCTTGGATCCCGAGCTTATATTTTGATAGGAGAGTTTTGCTTACTGGTTCAATCTTCTTGTAAATGGGATCTTCTGATTTTTTTCTCTACTTTATGAGTCATATTTGGTAGGCTGTAGGTTTCTAGGAGTTTATTTATCACTCTTCAGCTACCCAGATCATTGGTCTGTAATTGCCAGCGGAGGTCTCTGTGAGCCTTTGACACTCTGTAGTGTAGCCCTTGTTTTCGTTCTCCTTATTATTTAATTGAGCCTTCTCTTTCTGTTCTTAGTTTACCCAAAGATTTGTAATTTTTTAAACCTTCATGAAGTGAAAAGTTTTCTCAGTTTTGATGCTCTTTTCTATTATTTTTCATGTATACATTTTGTTTATTTCTTCTCTAATCTTTATTATCCTTTTCAGTATTTTGCCCTTAGTTTGTTCCTTACCAGGCTCCTTAGGAGTGCAGTGCTAAGATATTTGTCTTAAGTTGTCCTTAATTGCCCTGTTATCCACACAACTTCTGATTTACTGATATTGACTAAATTCTTAGATACTCTGATGCTGGGCCATGTAAGATTGTTATATCTTGTATATGAATGTACTCATTTATCATTATTCACAGAATTTCTTTTTCTCTTTGTAAAGGTTTTGATTTAAGGTCTATTCTTTCTGGTATTAAATAAAATTATCCTGTTTAATTTTTTTATCATATTAGATACAATCTTCCACACTCACTTTTAGTCTGTGTATCTTCAAAGCTGAAGTTAGTGAATTAATTAATTTATTTATTTATTGTAATTTGTAAAGAGCTAAGGATCAATATAATACCTTCCACATTGTAGGCAAATGACCTATTGCTAAGCCACACCCCCCAAAATGAAATGAGTGTTTCGTATGCAACAAATTATTGGGTCTTAGTTTTGAGGGGATTTTTTTTTTTTAGATGTTTCTCACTAGATAGCCCTGGCTGGCCTAGGACTTGCTATCTAGAACAGGCTTGCTTCATACTCACAGATATCCACCTGCCTCTGCCTCTAGCTAGGGTGCTGGAGTTAAAGGTATATACCACCATACCCTCTAGGGTCTTAGTTTTTTGTTTTAAAGTTTAAATTCACTTTATTTTGATTGAAAAATGTTGACTTAGTACTTGCTTGCTTTTTGGTTATTTTGCAAATCCTTTGTTTCTTTACCTCTTGCTAGCATCCTTTATACTTTGATAATTTTTCTATAGTGGCTTTTTCCTGATTCCTTTGTTTCATCTTTTGTGTCTCCATGGGCTTTGCTCTGTTTACTGTAAAGCTTACATAATGAAAAAGATCTTATATTTGTAATAATATATTTTGCCGCCCTCTTCTGGCCTCCGCAAGTACTATACCCAACATGCACATACCTATATACAGACATAAACATCATTAAAAATAAATCTTAACAAACGATATTTCATAAATGAATTTATTGTTGTTTGTTTATTTTCTCTTTTCTTCCTGGAAGATGTCGAAAAATTCCCAAAGCACTGAAAGACTGGCAAGCTTTTCTGGATCTCAAAAAAAGAATTGACGATTTCAGTGAGTCGTGTCCTCTACTAGAAATGATGACTAATAAAGCCATGAAGCTGAGTCACTGGGATCAGATCTCTGAGCTGACTGGGACCCCATTCGATGTGGAATCTGATTCTTTCTGTCTGAGAAACATTATGGAGGCACCACTCCTTAAAAATAAGGATGACATTGAGGTTGGTGAGAGTATTTAATGTACTATAACACACACACACACACACACACACACACACACACACACACACACATTCATTCTACCGATTCTGTTTCTTTAGAGAACCCTTGCTCATACAATGGGTAATCTTAATTGTATTCAAAATTGCTGATTCTCACACACCTGCATTATGGGGAGAGAGAGTGAGGGAGAGTCAGGATCTTCCTGTAGTTCCAGCTGGCCTGGATCTCACAGAGATCCACTTGCCTCTGCCTCGCTAGTGCTGCAGTCATGGGTGTGTGCCACCATGTCTAGCCATAACGTCTTTGTGATGTCAGCATGCCCATTATCATTGTTAGTTACTAAATTTATCAATTACCAGCGTACAGATACTTGGGAGCAGTGATATTCATGGTATTTATTAGCACTTCATTTCCCCTAGAAATTATTCCTAAATAAATATCACATTCTGTAACTCATGTTTTCTTAAAATTGATTTTAAAAATGTTCTAGCTATTTTAGCAATGATTCACAACTTTTATGATGTGCACCACCCCCTTCACATAGTGTTATCCTACATACTCAGTATCCTACATATTCATATCATAAAATTTTGTTGTAGGCTTTAAAATGGATTGATTAAAATTTTGACATCCGTACTCATTACCTCAATGTCTCACCAGCTGTGTTTGTAAATATTGCTGAGGTCTCCCATATTTCCACAAAGGCTCATGTGTGTCTCATTGTGAACAAAAGGCAAGGATCCTGCATAAGTATTGCTTTCTTCACCTTGAAGAAATCAACTGCAGCTTTCCTTCTGATTTAGGTAACACCAACAGGGCTGGAGACATGACTCTGCACTGGCTGCTCTTTCAGAGGATTGGGGTTTGGCTCCCAGCACCCACATGGCAGCTAACAACCATTCACATCTCCAGTTCAAGAAGATCCAGCACCCTCTTCTAGCCTCTGCAGGTTTGCATGCATGGGTGTGCACTTACATACATGTAGGCAAAACACTCATACCCATAAACCTAAATGTAGGCCAGAAACTATTTTTAAATGGTAATACCTAGCAGGTGACATGTATATTATATTCACCTTAGATTATAAATTATTTTTATAGACAATTCATATAAAATTAATGAAAATACTCTATTTCTGTAGTCTTTTATTTTCTGGGGATGTACAGAATTCAGAAGAGAATGTATTATTTTAAGTTTACAGTTAAATACAGGCATTAGAAGTAAAAATTTAAGATATTTGAGATGGTGATTGGAATCTAACATGATCTAATTTTTAAACTGATTGTGTAGGGAAAGGAAAATCAAGTTGATCCAATGGTGTATTCAGTTTGTCAGTTTTATTGTCTTTCTAGAAGGTAAAACTGGTTAAATAAATGACAGCCTATTTTAAAGTTGAAACCTTTACATTTTGTTTTCTCACATTGAAAGAAATAATAAATGCTAAAAGCTGAGATTATTTAAAAACTTAGATTTCAGGTAGGAAAGTTGCCACCTACCACGTTTTTCTATTTGAGTGCCTATAAAGGTAGGATTGTCCTTTGAAGTCATGCTTTAAAGGAAACATTTTAAAAGAGCTGCTTGTTTACCAGTTAGATAAAAAATTTGGATAATATGTCAGCAAAGAGCTGCGTTATAGTTATTATAAATCATATTCAAACTGTAACTGTGTGTTGAATCTTTTCTTTAATAGACAGGCCTAACAGACACTAATATTACAATAGTAATGTGACTGATTCAGTCTGTAAGTTTAGCTCTAACATATTAAATCCTACAGAAATATGTGTGATCTGACCCTGGAGGTATAACAGTGCCACGTCTTCAGTACTGTGAAGATTCATTAAGTTTAAGCCTCAAGAGAACATTTAGAATTTGAAATGAAATTTCTCTTTTAAAATTTATTTTATTATTTACTATTTTTATTGAATTTTTATGCATTTCATACAATACTTCTTGTAGCCCACCATAGTACCCCCAGCTAGATTTCATGTACTCTGTCATATGTTAAGGCCTATTGAGTCAAGTTTCTGTCCCCAAATCTCTCTCCGTGTGTGTTCATCCCCTAGAGCCTAGTCAGCCTACCTGTGTCGTTCCTAAGGAAAACCAACTGTCCCTTATCCAGCAGCAATCAGTTGCCAGTAGTTCCTCAGCTAAGGTTGGGTTTTCTCGCCCTTCCCTAGTCTTATTCTGGATTTTTGTCTGGTTTGAGTTTGCATGAGTCTTCTGCATGCTGTCACCACTGCTGTAAGTTCATATGAAAAAGTCCCCAGACTCCTGGAAAGCTCCATTTTCTTGTGGTCATCTGTCACCCCTGGCTCTTACAGTCTCCCTGCCCCCTCTTTGTACAATGCTTCCTGAGCCCTGGATGGCAGAAGTTCAGTATAGGAGTCCTATACAGGGACGTACACTCTGCAGCCTCTTATTCTCTACATTTTGGTCAGTTGAAATGTGTTTCTTAAGATGAGAGGTCACACACACAATTGTTAATGTCTAAAGATAGACATAAATAATAACCATTGAAGATGGGGAGATGGCTCAGCGGTTGTTGAACCATCTGAACCACTGAACAACACTGGATTGTCTTGCAGAAGACCCAGGTTCGAATCCCAGCACCTACATAGCAGCTAACAACTGTTTGTAACTTCAGCCCCAGTGGATCTGACAGCCTCTTCTGACATTGCACGACATGGGTGTACTTACCTACATTCAGGCAATACATGCATACACATAAAATTTAAAAAAAATAAAAAAAATTTAAAAAGTTAAAAAAAATAGTAACCATTCATATTAAGTCAACGAATTCACCCGGTTTATTGAAAGCTGGTAAAAAATTATCCAGGACTGAGGACATTCTGTTTGTTTGATGATCAATGTGGAAATGGCTGTGGGGGAAAAGTTTAGCATGAGACAAACTAGGAAATTTGTTTTATCAAAAAGATTGTATTAGCGCAATCTGAAGGTTTTTTTATCATATTGTTGCAAGAAATTCAGAGTGAGGACCTAGAACACTGAGTCCATCTGGAGCCTGAGCCATCCACTTAGGAAACCTTCCACAGGACAGATGTGTATATGGTTTGGTTTCCCTCTGGCTTAGTGATGTGGAAGAGGATCTGCTCAAATGAGACTAACCTCTGCTTCTCAATGAGTGGGTAATCCAGCCACTTGCTAATTGACTTTTCAATTTTTGTTTCAACTGAAAAGCTCCTCTGTGTTTTATTTCCTTAAAGAGACAAATCTATTACAACTAATTTATCCCAAGGCCAAAGGACAAAATCATACATTTTGCAGTGAACTGAATGCTTGTGTGTACCCTAAACCTAATTAAAAACCCTAATTCTCTGTGTGCCAGTATGTGGAAATGGGAACCTTGGATTAGTTAAGGTTAAATCATGAGGTGGGGCCTTTAGATGGGACTAACAGCCTTATAAAAGAAGCAAAAGAAAATGAGATTGCTGTCATTGATGTGAGGGCCTTAGGGGGACGCTGATCAAGAGGAGTGCTCTCCCAATGGATAGGAGAGAGCAGAGCAGAGGATGGACACTGCCTAACCTGGAAATTTACCGTGAAGTGACAGTGTTCAACACAATGACAAAAGGCAACCCAGAGCGGAGAGCCCCTATGTGCAACCACAAAAAGACAGCTGCCTTCCCTACACAAGGGGAATATTGTGGAGAGACATGTCTTTTTGCAAACAAATGCTGATGCCTGTAACAGGTGGACATCTTATGCCAAAGATTGGATCTCTACATAAATCATGCACCCTTTATATAAAATTAACTGAAAATGGATTCAAGACCCAAATGTCAGTTACAAAACTTGGAAAGTCCCAGACGATAACACAAAAGCTACAGGACATTGGATTTAAAGATAATTTGTAAGTACAGCAATAAAACAGCCTGACCCATGAAATAACGTGCCACCGAGCTGGATTTCATTAAAATTACAAACTTGCTCTTTGAAAGATACTGGCGAGAGAAAAAGAAAATGAGTCACAGATTGGGAAAATCACTTGCAAAAGATCTATGTGATAAAAAGCTGCTATTCAAAACATGCAAGGGACTCTCAGTCTCAGGAATCAGAAGATGGAAGCTGATTAAAAAAACAGGGAGTGGAGGGAGATTTGCGAAAAGAGAGTAAGTCAGGGAGAATATGACTGAAATGTGTTACATACAAATGTCACAATGAAGCATATTATCATGCATAAATAATATATGCTGATAAAACATTAAAAATGGGCAAAAATGTACAGTTATAATGTTCAGGTAGAAATATGATCAGAATATGTTGTTAGGGAATTACAGATCTGAATATTCATCTTATGGAATGTCCGAAATTCAACCCAAGGACAACCCAAAGATCAGCACAGATGTGGAAGGCCTGGAACTCTCATTTGTTGTAGTGGAAATGTCAAGTAGTACAAACACGTAGAGGAGATTTGGATCTTCCATAAAATAAAATACCCCTAGTATATGATCCAGCAACCAAGCGCATCAGCACTGACCCAAATGAAGTGAATGGTTAGTGCATTCCAAACCTACACAAGAGTGTTATTCATAATTGCTAAAATCTGGAAGCAAACAAGATGTCCTTCAGTAGGTCAGTAGATACGGAACTTTCAGAGAATAGAATAGTATTCACTTAAGAACAGTTATCAAGTCAAAGGAAACATGCATGAATCAATATGTGAAAAAGGCCAAATTGAAAGGGCTACATACTGTACAATTCCAGAAAAACAAAGTTCTGGAAATGGTGAAATTATTGAGTAAGCAAAAGACTGTAGTTGCTCATGTTTAAGTACCAAGGTCAAATGAATGTGGTCAGCAGAGGAACAGTAAAGCAGTTTTGTATGATATGTGGGGGACACGGCTTTATGTTTGTCAGTTGCCATGGATTGCTTAGTACCAAGAATGAGCTACTATGCGGGTTCACTGAGCTGTAGCAAAGGACCACTCTGGGAATCATAGCTATGTGATAAGATACTTGAGAGCTCTCTGTACCAACTATTTAAAAAATAAAATCTAATAAAAGATAATATTTTTAAAGTAAGGTGATATTTGTAAGATTGCTAAATGGGAAACACCAAGATAGATTTCTTCTGCGGTGACCCGCTTAACAATAGTATACATACCAACTGCCTTTGTGAATTCCAGATGGTGCTTAGATTCCTGTGCCCCAGATGAGCATGAAGCCTCCACCAGAGCTCATCTCCATGGCAAAGGATCATGCCATAGGAAGAAAAACCCACCTTGCAAAGGACAGTAGCATACACACAGCCTTCCATCAGGTGGTCTCTGTCTTGCTCAAATCTAAGTGCTGGTAGTGATGAGACATGGGATTGTGGTCCCTGACAGGAAACAGATCTATACATGGCTGACAAGCATGTGAACGTATGAATATTTTTACTATTCATAGAGAAATAGGAATCAAAATCATAATAAACTATCACTTCACACTCATGTGAAATGGTACAGTTGTTGCAGAAAACAATATGGTAGTTCCTTAGAAAATTAAAAACAGAATTATAGTAATCCACCTTCAGTTATACATCCAAAATAATTCAGAGAAGATTTCAAAAAGATATTTGTACACCCATGTTAAATCTGTAATATGTATAATGGCTAAGAGAATTCAGATATGATTGATGATTGAAACAAGAAAATGTGGGATAGTCACACATGGGCGATTATGCATCCTCAAGAAGGAAATTCCCCCGTGTACAAAATAGATGATATCAGCTGAAAATTTGTACTCACCTAAAAGTCTTATAAAATAGTAACTACTTTTTCTCCTTGCTATAACAAAACACCTAACAGAGCGACTTAAGTGATGAAAGGTTTATTTTGGCTCAGAGTTTAGAGTCTACCATGGTGAAGAAGTTCTGTTGGCTGGAGTGAGTTGGTTTATGGCAGTGGGAATCTACAGTGGTGTGGCCACCTTTGTGACATCAGCCAGGAAGCAGAGACATTGGGCTGAACCAGAAGTGGACATGCCCATCAAAGCCAGCCTGTAGAACCCACTTCAGTTAGCTAGAACGTAGGCCTCAAAAGTTCCACAAATTCCCCAAACAATTCTGCCATCTGGGAACACAAGTGTTCAGATGTATACACCTTGTTGGGCTGAACCAGAAGTGGACATGCCCATCAAGGCCAGCCTGTAGAACCCACTTCAGTTAGCTAGAACGTATGCCTCAAAAGTTCCACAAATTTCCCAAACAATTCTGCCATCTGGGAACACAAGTGTTCAGATGTATACACCTTTGGGGCTTGATTCATTAAAACATAAAATTCTGCTTCTGGCTCTAATGGGCTCATGGCCATCTCATAAGGCAAATTCATGCTGTCTGTCCTCAGAAGTCTCTAGTGTCTTGGGCTGGGGAAATGGCTCTGTTGGTAAAGTGCTTCCTGCGGTAGCATGTTCAAGCTCCAGAGCCCATGTGAAATGGTGAGGTGCAGTGCTGTGCACTTGCGATCGCACTTGCGATCCCAGTACTAGAGAAGTATAGAGAGGAGCATCCCTGTGGCTCACTGGTCAGTCTAGGTGAATCAAGAGCTTCAGGAATTGAGAGACCCTGTGTCAAAATAAGGTGGATGACACCCGACTCTTGACACCTGAGGTTGTCCTCTGCCCCTGTGCACCTGCACCCATACATATGTGCACACATATTAACACTCACAGGCACACACAGAAACACACATACATCAGAGTCTTAACATTCCCAGGAAATTCAGAAATCCAAAATATCTTCTCCACCTCACTATAGCCTCTTAGTTGTGAGTCCTTATACTATCCCAAAACAAGTTACATATTTCTCATATATAATGCAAAAGTATAAACATTATCATTCCAAAATGCAGGGATGGGGACTGTGCTGGGTAGCTTTAGCGTCAACTTGACACATCTAGGTTGTGGGAGCCTCGTTTGGGGAATTGCCTCTATTGGACTGGCCTGTGGCCATGTCCGTGGGGCATCTTCTTGATAAGTGATGTGGGAGGGCCCAGACCACTGTGGGTGGTGCCACCCCTGGGAAGGTGGGCCTGTGTTGCATAAGAAAGCAGGCTGAGCAGGGGCCAGGGGAGCAAGCCAGTAAGCAGAGTTCCTCCATGGCCTGTGCTCCAGCTCCTGCTTCCAGGTTCCTGCCCTGAGTTCCTACCTTGGGCTCCCTGATGACTGCGACCTGGGAGATGTAAACTGAATAAATCCTTTCCTCCCCAAGTTGGTATTGGTCAGAGTATTTTGTCACAGCAATGAAGAATAAACTAAGACAGAAATATAGCAAGGAAAGACTGGACCATAGCAAGATAGAAACCCAGCAAGGCAAACGTGAAATCCTACAGCTCCGTTTTCAGGATCTGGGGGCCACTGGGGTATTATCTGCTCTCCAGTGCCTTGATTAGCCTTGCCCCATTGCCCTGCTGCGTGTAGCACAGGGCCCTTTGTCTCTCGGACCAGCTCCTCTCAGTGCCTTCATAGTTCCTTGGTGGACATCTCACATTCATTGGTCTCCAACATCCTGGGGTTTGCATTGCAACTTAGGTTTTGCCTTCACATTTTCATACACTGTTTTTTCTGGAGCTCTGTACAGGGCGTCCAACCATGCTACACACTGCCTGACCTCATGAGGTTTTCTACTGCAATCTTAGCACTTCCCTTCAGGACCCAGGAGCTCTTTCATTTTGCATGCCGATAACCCAAAGCCCTATGGATCATGCCAAGTTCTTATGCCAGCTTAAGGTGATGTAGCTGGACCACTTGTTGACCATATCTGCACTGGCCTTTGAATACTTGTGTGACTAAACATGGACAAACATTTCCCTGGGTAGCATCATTCAAATGGGGCACCCTAGAGGCTCTGTCTTGTCATCACATGTCATTCCAAGTAACTTTTTCAAATAAATTTACATTTTTACACCCTGGAACTTTCAGTGGGTAGTATCTTGTCCTCAAGATACCATTCCTGTTGTCCCAAGGCAGAATCCTAGGTTTCTCCTTATTAGAGAAAATCGCTTTAATAATCCCAGCTGCTTGGCTTTCCCCTGCCCTGTCTGCAACTATAAATGCACAGTTACTTCCTAGCTGCATGTTTCTACATCTCATTTTATGTATTAGGTACTTTTCTGGTCACTGAGATACATATCTGACAGAAATAAGAGAAGGGGGGTTTATTTCGTAAAGTTCAGAGGATACAACTTGGCTGCTGCAGTTCCTATGTCTGTGGTATCAGGAGCTTGTAGCTTCTTACAGCCAAGAAGCAGAGAAAATGGACTGGAATTAAAAGTGGATACCACATCCTGGGCCTGCCCCACCGTGATGAACTGACATCTGTTAACCAGATTCCATGATCTCAAAAACAGTATCCTCAATTGGAGAAAGTGTTCAAACACATGAGCCTATGAGGATATTTCACCCCCACACCATAACCTCTAAAATGACTGCACAAAATGTGAGGCCTTTGGAAGATAATTAGGTCCTAAAGGTGGTTCCCCTAAAAGATGCCCAGCACCTATGTGAGAAACAAAAGGGAATTGCCTTTTCTCTTCATCAAGTGAGGACACGCGGAAGTGTTCCTGTGCAAGTATGACGTAGATCCTTACCCAATCCTAGTCTACTGACACCATGGTCTTGACCTTGCTACCCTCCAGAACTGGACACTAAATGGTGGTTGTTGAAGCCTGCAGTCCATGCATGTTTTTTTTTAACAGCCTACCTAAGACAGTATGAAACCTGAGGATAGTATGCTAAGCTAAATCAGGCAGTCAATAAAGGGGAAAATACTTTATGCTTCAACTCATATGAAGAATCTAATCCATCAAAATCCTAGATATGGACATAAAGAGGTAAATGCCAACGACCAGGGACTTAATGTTTAATAAATACAGAGTTTCAGTCTTGAAAGATAATTTCTAAAGATCTGTGTAGAGTAAGTGAATGTGCTAAACACTACTCAATTATTCAATTAAAAATAGTTGATCCAATAAATTTAATGTTATATGGGCTTTTTACTACCGTAAACATAGTAAAACAATTAGAATAATATGGAATCATACAAATTAATGCAGTTTTGTTGTGGATCCTGTTGGAGATACTTGTGAAGGAGCAGAGGAATGGAGAACAGGCTGTATGTAAATGTTTTAGGTTGCTGTTTCTAACACCCTACTCTTCTTTTCTCATAAGGATAAGGATCCATTAATTATAATAATTCCTTTAGTGTTGTTTGTGGGGTCATGTGTATGGTATATCATTAATATCTCCTAATGTTTAATCATTATTAGACACAATATAGAAAAACAGAAATCAGAACGCCAATTAAATTAAAGCACATGCACCTGCAGTCTCTTTCATCTCAAGTGGCTGTCCGAACTTGTACATGTTCATGACACTTTGATTCTCTGGGCCTCTATCTTGACCTGACACTGTCATCTCTGGAATCAAAAATAATAAAGTAAAAAATGAGTAAATAAACAGTCATGGTAGTGCATATCTTTAATCCTATCACTCTGGAGGCAGAGGCAGGCAGATCTCTGTGAGGTTTAGGCTGGCCTAGTCGACATAGTGTGTTTCAGGCCAGTTGTGGCTATAGGAAGAGCCTGTCTCAAAAAAAAAAAGAGTAAATCATAAGTAGTGATTAGAAATGCATTCTACAGCAAATACTAAACTATTGTAGTCAAAAACAACTTACATTCATGTAAATTTAGTTGCTATTGTACATTCTGTATATGAATGCAAGATGATTAAGTATAAATATAATTTCTTATAAATATGTAAAATTTAAGCAATGCCAAGAGTAAGAAATCATTTATGACCCACTGCCATCCGATGTTTTATTTTTCTAGCATATTATGAACTTGGAACACAAATTACAGGTCTCTTTTGAAATTAACATATATCAAAATGAATCCCTAGATTAGGGCATAGAACACATTTCTCAGTGCAAAAGATGCAAATCTCTGTGGAAATCACTTCTACAGCCTAAGCCTTAAAATATAGCCATGTTATCTGTCATGCAGACCAATACAAGGACACATCCTGTTTTAGAAACAAAAATGTTGATATGAACCTCTTTAATATATGCTGCCTTGTAGATGAAATTCTTGATACAGATCTACAAATCAAAAGTTTAAATGATTGTTCATTCATGAATTTTAATTATATACTGTGTTTTCAATAAAACTGCATGAATGAACCATTCTTAGGTCCAGACACATACTATGGCTGAATTAGATGTCATTTGGAGGTTTTTTTAACATGGAGATGGTTTACAGGGGAACTGGTTCTGACAGAATAGTGGTACATGTGAAAAAACTCTGACACTGAATAGTTTGCAGTTGTCAGTAAATTACTTCATATATCATAGCAGTCTCCCCATAGCTACAGGAAATACATTCTAAAGTCTGAGTGGATGCCTGAAGCCTCAGCAATTATAGATAGAAATGAAGATAGATAATAGGCAGATGATAGGTAGGTAGATGATAGATAAATGATAGATAGATATAGACAGATGATAGATGATATATAAATGACAGATGATAGATAGATCAATGAGATAGATAGATAGATAGATAGATAGATAGATAGATAGATGGTAGATAGACAGGTAGATGATAGATGATAGATGACAGATAGATGATAGGGATGTGGACATAGATGATATGTGTCTAGATGATGCAGTTTTGTCATATACTACATACTTATGATAAAACAATTTACAAGTTGGGCATTGTAAGAGATTAACAACTTCCAATAAAGAAGTTTAACAGTACACTATAGTAAAGTTTATATGAGTATGATCTTCCTCTTCCCTCCCACAAAACAACTATGATATTGCACTCACCTTTCTTCAGTAATAACATGGATGTTATAATGCTTCTGTGATGAGATGGCATGAATGATGTAAGCCTTAAGACTCTCAGTCTGCCTGAGTTGTCCTGGATCACTGAGCCACAGCCAATATCTACTGTATGTCAGGCACAGATAATTTGATGGCTTGGATCTCACTGCAGTCACAAGTTGTTGTTTCTCATATGTGTGCATACTAGTGTGTGTGTGTATGTGTGTGTGTGTGTGTGTGTGTGTGTGTGTGTACATGGTCAGTGTCTGGGGTCTTCCTTAATCACTCTTCACCTCTTGCTAAACCTGGAACTCACCAATACAGCTAGGTGAGTCCCAGGGAACTGCCTGTCTTCACCTTCTCAATGCTCAGATTACAGGCAGGCACTGTGTACCAGACATTCTTATCACATGGATGCTAGGGGATTGGCCTCAGTTCCTCATATGTGTGCACAAGCACTTTATAGACTGTGCCGCCTCCCCAGCACCATCTTTCTTTTTAACTCATCAGAGTGCTGCTCTAGAGGTCCTAATGCTTGGGAGATCACATGGGTGAGTGTTCATGCTGTATTCCATCCAAGGTTCACATTCCAGAATTTCGCCCTTTAATATCTATGCATTTTTTAATATTTATCAATCTTTGGTAGTGCTCATATTTCTGGTTCTGTTTCAGTATCTTCTTCGTCTTTTTCCTCTGCACGTGACACAGCAAATTCTTCCTATTCTCTGTTTAATACTTTTGTATGTTCTTGGACATCTTTGCCAAATCTATCCCCATCCACTTGTGTTTTTGCGTGAGTGATCTTTCTAATTTCTTCATTCATCCCTGGAAGCTCTTAACGTCTTCTCTCAGCAGGCGTTTTCCATTTTAATCCATCTATTGCAGCTCAAATAAATACACTGCATCAGTAAGAGTAACTATCTCCGGCACTGCATTAGGTCCAGATTAGTGGCACCATCAAATGCTGATCAAACATAGTCACATACCAGATGGGTATATGTGGCCTTAAAACAAATGATGCCTGGTCCAGGGTCTATAATACTGAAATTGAATTTAGAGATAAAAGTACTGTCTCAAGGCTTTCATTTTCATGACAAATAGATTCAGGAGAGCCAGGTACATTATTATTAATGAGGATTTCATTTCTGACCCTCCATGTCCAAAGAGACTTCCACCTTTAGCATGAAGCTGGTGGAACCCTTCCATAAATGAAATAGTTGTCATCCATGCTTTCTAATTATAAAGTCAGACCTGGGCAGATAATTTTCAGTTTTGTTTTTCAGAACATGTGGGGTCTTCATTCTCTACTCTGTGTGGTTTGACTATCCACCCTGCAGTGTTTACAGTGCAGCCAGGTTAATGTTCCTCATGCTTTACACCTAGGCACCTTCTTTGCACTTTAAGGAATACAGGCTCTGTTACAGGGCATCTTTTAGAAGAGCCTGATTTCATCCGTTGAGGTCTTGCTTTGGACTTGCTCTTTCTCCTTAATCACTTCATCTCTGACACAATGTGTCAGCAGCCTCTTCATTGGCAAGCATAGCCTTGCCAGTGATTTCCGTGATACTTATCAGTCTAAACTTCTTCCTGAATCTCTGTAATCATCCTTTGCTTTCAATAAAGGGCTTGTTTTCCTTCATTTCAGGGATTCCCATGTTTAAGTCTTTGTGAAGACTTAAGAGTTTTCTGACATAGCAAAGCATTTTCAATTGAAACATATTTTCTGTTCATTTCTTCCACCCACAAATTTAGTAACTTTTTCATCTTAATTGAACACCTAACACACACCATGACCATAATGCTTGTAACTTCAGATGTGACAAAAAAACCCACACATATTTCTTTTTTGTATTCCATTTTCAAGAATAAAACTTTTTATATTTTTTATATTATTTTTATTCTATGTTTGAGTATGTTGCCTGCATGTATGCAAGTACAACCGAGTCATACAATGTCCATGGATGTCAGAAGACAGCATCAGATTCCCCTAGAGCTGGAGTTGCAGACAGTTGTTAGCTGCCATATGGGTCCTAGGAATCGAACCCAGGTCCTCTGCAAGAGCAGCCATTGCTCTCTACCTCTGAGGCATCTCTCTATCACCAACCATAGATCTTAGCAACTTAAGCATTTTTTTTCCTTTCATTGTTAGGCCAATAACTTTGCCATTTTCACTTTAAAGATCACTTTTCATCTTTTCTTTAGCACAATTGAATGACTATAATAATTACTCTTGCGTTTTGAGTATGTCATTAAATAGTAAGGAGAGCTTGAGCACAACACTGTGATATCCTGACAGTAGGTTTGATCATTGAGAGATGACTAATAATGCGACTGATGGGCAGTAGGGAATGTAGTGTGGACAGGCTGGATGGAGGGATGATTCCTGTTCCAAAGAGGAAAAGCAAGATAAGGCAAGATTTCAGTATGCTGCTCAGAACCATAAGAATTTAAAATTTATGGCTTGCTTCTGCAAATGTCAACTTAGTGTTTTCAGACTGCAATTTCCTAAAAGCACCAGAAAGCAAGTCTACAGATAATTGCAAGTGAGGATGGTGACTCTAGTGATCTAGGTTAACTTTTTACTTTTGAAGCAGATTTTCATTAAGCTTCATGGTTGTTCCTTCCAATTCAAACTGTGTTTTCAGTGTTTTCAAAATTATTTATATTGCAAATACTTAAATCATTCTGCCATTTAAATTTTCTTAAATTATGTAATAATATTGGATGCATTCTTATTTTGTGTTTCTCACTATAGACCACTTGCCTCTAGATATGTGCCATTTTCTTGTTATTGACCTCATATCTAAAAACTTGATGCTTTCATATATCATCTTCCTTACACTTCCATCTTCACTTTTAATTTTTTATAACTTTAGCTAAGAAGTGAACACAGTACCATAATTCCAAGCTCCATTGATAAGGATACTAAATATTGACCAGGCTCTTGCATTCCATTCTAAACCAGCTTTGCTTTACTTTAGTAGTAGTTGTCCACATTACAGAAATCACACAAATCTTTAGTTTCTCTATGTCAATGCCACCTTTGGTCCACCCTCCACACTAATGCCAGAAAGAAATACATCCTGGAATAGATATTTCATACACCGATGTTTCTCTACAGCCTCCTCTCAACTGACTCTTTCCTGATACCTACCTATTCTGTAGTTCCATCTCAACAATAAACATTTATATCATATCAAAAATACGTTCATGCTAAAAAAAATAAAAACAGGTCAGTGTTCTCTCCTCCCATCACAAAAGTTGCCCTCTTGTTGCCTGTAAAGATCTTTCTACCCTTTTTTCACAGTCTTTAAGAGTCAATTTTGGCATCACCTCCACACTCTCTAAACACACTGTGAAATACTCCATTCATTTATTCATTGATCACACTGACATCATCTATTCACCTCTCTACTAACTTGTCTACCCATTCATCCACTTGCCAGATGGATGTATGTACCATGTGCCACACTTTGGAATTGTGCTTTGGATACAGGGTAAATGGAAAGGCACCCAGAAAATCACACCTTCTCTCATCAGTGTGCCCTGTGGAACTAGTGCAGTATATATGTGACTCTGTTGCCTGGCAGTTGTTAGCTCTTTTGTGGCACACTTTTTTTTAAAGTTGCTGTGTCTACCATCAAATGGTACCCAGCTGTCACTAGAATGCGTTTGTCAAACAATTTATTATATGTGTGAATAAACTTCTTAAATATTTTTTAATTTCTAAAATTTTGAAGTTATAAACTTAGTTGTTCCAAATTTAGACAAAGATCTAACAAATTTTGTGTTTGCTTTTGCTTTGGGCAGTGGACAGAAAGGCTGACTAAGACCTTGACTCTGGCTCGTGAGACCAGTGCCCAGCACTCTTTCATTTCCTGTTAATTTTTGAAAATCTTTTCCTTGAACCTTCCATTTCTTTGACTCTGAACCACTTTTCCATTTGAATCATTTCCATCTTTTTGATTAAAATCTATTCAGGCTTTTTGTCAAAGATCAAAGCCCAAATTAAATTGCTTATATAAGTGAATTTAACAGATTAATAAATATTATCAAATATCCTTTATAAAACTGAATATAAAGCATACTTAGAAATAGAAATTTCATAAAATGTTTAGGACAATTAAGAGGCAAACCTCTATATTATCTCTCCTCAAGGTAATTTGCCAGCGGACATTCCAGCCACACTAGAAACTTTAGTTTCTGTGACCTTGCCTCCAAACAACTGCACAGACGATGAATTTGTCTGCCTGTCTAATGGGCACTGTGTTGGAAAAATTCAGAAATGTGACTTCAGATACGACTGCCTCGACAAATCAGATGAATCATCCTGTGGTAAGTGAATTCCTAGATCTTGAATTAGAGAGCCAAAATAGATAAGAAAGTGCTAGCTTAATCTGAATGGCATAGGTTGATGTCAGAATTTTCAATGTGGCTTAGGGCCATTAGCTAACTGTTCCACATCCAGGCTACTCTTAACTGCTCATACATTATCAAGTGGGGACCATTTGAGATTAAGGCATTATAATATCTTCAAGTTAGATTAGCTATTTAAAATCACGCCATTGGCAAGAGGCACATATAGCAATGGCTACTACAGCAAATGTATCACCTTCATAAGAAAACCAATTTTAGCAAAGTGAGACATTTATTTCCCATACTCTTATAAAATATGGTTCTCTTTTATGGGCATCTGCTGATTCATAGCTTTTCCTATGTGGACAAGAGAAAATTACTTTAAATCGAGCTTTCTGAGCTGGAGAGATGGCTTAGTGGTGAAGAGCACTGACTGCTCTTACAGATGACCATGGTTTGAATCCCAGCACCTCCATGGGTAGCAACTATCTGTAACCCCAGTTCCAGAGTATATGACACCCTCTTCTGGCCTCCCCGGGCATTGCACAACATGGTTGCACTTACATACATGCAGACAATACACTCATAAAATAAAAATAATAAAGAAAATATTCTTAATTGAACTTTCTAACCAAAGATACACAGAGAAAAACACAATTAAGCTATTTCTTAAAGGTGAAACACCAACTCAAAAAGAACAAATGCTTTGTAATATTTTCCCTTGTATGCTTTCACCTGACTGACATGTGAATTTACTGCACCGCACTGTTACTCAAATGCCTTCATAATGTTAATGATTATGAACATGTCAATAACAAAAAAGTATAGTGAAACACTTACCTAGCTTGTATCTGCCATGTCAAATTCTAGCATTTAGGTATTCTAGCAAGGTTTGGTTTTGTTTTTTAACCCAAAAGAAAATGATTCTTAATATGCCAGTATAACAGAAGTCTAGACTAAAAGAGTCATACATTCAAAGCCAGCTCACTCCATGAGGTGAGCAGTACCTCTTTCAAGCTGGTCAGAGCTTTATACAGTGCATCAGAAAAGAGATAATTAGAAGGAAGATGTGGTGCCCAGACTGTCTCATGGGAAGCCACAAAAATACATAATAGCAGTGATATCTGTAAAAGTTTACTCTAAACCTAACCAATTTCACTTAATGAATGCCTTTAGAAAATACAGAATTTATTTTTTCCAACCTTGCTATTTTAGTACTGTCATTTATGATTAGATGAAATTCTTTATAATTTACTTAAATATCATATGTGAAATTTTATCATATTATTATTTTGACATCTCCATATCCTTTTGTTTTGAATACATAAGATTAAATTATTTGATGTTCACATACACTATATGATCTTACATCATTCTCTGCATCTTTGTAAGATGAAACATTATGATTATGATAAACCTGCTTAAAACATAGATTTACATTCTCTAATGTGTTATGGACACTTACCATGACATCTACCATTTACTTATATTTCAAGTCAGCCATACAATATTGTGCACTGTAGGTACCATGCCGTATAGCAGAACCCTGGAGGCTGCTCTTGGTGATTGATATTTTATACAAATTATTTTACAATTAAAAAATTCTGATCATTTGAATGATATAAAGAACAGTATGCATTGAATCCTAAATTTCTTCACAAGATAAATTTATACAAAGTATATTAATATCAGAGTTTAAGTAACACACCTACATGTCATGATCTATTGCATATATTTATAAAGGATTCTTTTGTGATGTTTTCTTGACAGAAATTGTGTTACTTTATATATTCAGTTTTCCAAATGGTGGTATGCCATCACTATTAATGACACTCAAAAACTGAGTCCATATCACATTGTCTACAACAAACTTATGAATATATTGAATTGAATTTTTTGTACTCAAGCAGTGGGAGTTTAAAACAGGCACATGGACATGTTCAGAGAGAGAAGAAAAAAAAAGGTGGGAAAGAGTGTTTAGAAGGCATTTTCACTCAGAAATCATTGGACTTATATTTTCTTGTGATAGCAGAAAATAATCATTACAGGAATCTTAAATATTTTGATGGTAACAGGGCCAAGGTGAAAGTTATTGTAAATTGCATTGCTTTGAAATTAAATGCCTTGGAATTTGTACTGACCTCTTCAGGGACTGAGTTGAAGGTAAGTAGAGTATTACTGTGTACAAAGAAGAGGAGAATAGTCAGAGCTAGAAGGTCGCGCAGGCATCAGAAGTGCCAGGTTAAAAGAGACTGACAGTGCCCCGGGAGCTAATGAGCACCTTACCTTCTTGTGAAAAGGTTTTATTTTATATTTTACTTGCTATAGAGATCCTATGTATTAGAAATTCTTTTGGCGATTAAACTAAACATTTTCCTTAATATTCTAGTAGTGCTTTAAAGGTATCAGATGAAGGTTAGGGCTGTAACTCAGTTGGTAAACCACTTGCTGAGCAAACGTGAGGACATGAGTTCAGTCCCCAGAACCCTCAGAAAAGCCAGACATGGCAGTGCATGCTTGTCAGCACAGTGATGGGCAGGTCCAGGCTCACTGAGGCTCACTGGCCAGCTGTTCTAGCACATTCAATGGACACCAGGCCAAATGAAAGACTTGTCACAAGAAAATTAAGTTAGACACCATCTCATGAACACCATCCAGGTTGACCTCTGGCCTGCACACACATTTGGACCTGCAGGAGCATACACATGTGCACCCACAGGAGTGCACACACACACACACACATGCACACACACACACGTGTGTGCATTATAGTATTATTTTTAAATCCAAGCATGAGAAAATGTTGTTGAGCTAGAAATCAGTCCTTACTGACATGCTTATTGTGAGTATCGCATCTTGCCTTTGTTCTGTTTTATTCAAGTTATGGAGGTTTGCACTTTTGAAGAGAGAAGCTTATGTAAATGGTACCAGCCAATTCCAGAAAATTCACTTCACGGTTCAAATACGTTCAGTTGGGGACTCGGCAATGGGAACAGTATTCATTATGGAGAAGAAAACCACAGACCATCAGTAGATCACACAAAGTAAGTCCCACATATTTGAAACATGTCTTTTGGGAAACAGCACCCTTCCCTGTCTTATCCTATGCCAGTGTCATTGTACAGATGAATGTGTATGCTCATAAACAGTGCTCTGTGTATTCTTTCATACCACCTGAAAAGAATCAGTTTAAAAGTAGGCAGTAGGGCTAACAAGACAGCCCAGTGGATAAGAGTGCTTGTTGCCAAGCCTGATGATATATATTCATCCCCAGAATCATCATTCCTCATGGTGGAAGGAAAGAACCAACTCCTGTAAGTTGTTCTCTAACTTCCACAGACACAACATGGTATGCAAGCATACACACACACACACACACACACACACACACACACACACACATGCACACATTTAAAAAAATATGGCGCAGGCTTTTAATCCCAGCACTCTGGAGACAGAAGCAGGCAGATCTCTGTGAGTTCAAGGCCAGCCTGGTCTACATAGTGAGTTCCAGGACAGCTGGGGCTACAGGGAGACCCTGTCTCAAAAAGACCAAAAAATTTTTTATTTATTATTTTTATTTTATGTGTATGCATGTATTGCCTGCGTGTGGGTAAGTGCACTCGTGCCTGCGGGGTCAGAAGAGGCTGTCGGATCCCCTGGAACTGCAGTTACAGACAGTTGTTAGCTGCCATGTGGGTGCTAGGATTCGAACCTGGGTCTTCTGCAAGAACAACCAGTGTTCTTAACTGCTGAGCCATCTCTCTAAGGCTAAGGCTAACAACTAAAGCACACACATTTTTAAATAAGCAAGGAATGATCCTGTGTATGCCATAGAAACTAGACAAAGACGTGTGACAGTAAAACTATAGTGCAGTACTTTTAATATTACCTTTCCTTTAGAAGCATAAGATTTGTATTTGCATTGTCTTATTTTCCTTAGTTTTTACCTCAGGCCTTTAAGTAGTCTAGGCAAATCTCTGCCATTGAGATACCCCAGTATGAAAAGGACTGCCAGTATGTTACTTTAAAATAATAAAGAGACAGCTTGGTCAGTAGGCTGTGCCAGAAAGCAGAGATTTGCAGATCCTTGGGGCTTCCGGCCATGTGCACCTGTACATACACAAATACACATGCACCTGAACTCACCCAAGAAGAAAAATAAACTTTATCCCTCCCTCCCTTCTCTGAACCCTTGACCGTATCCGTCCATCCATTCTCCAGACCTTTGCCCTTTCTGTCTCAATTTTCCTCTCTCCCATTTCCCCCTTTTCTCTCCCCTTTCTCATTCTTTGTTTTATGAACACAGATATACAGGCTTTGTGCATAGAATTATGAGCATATTTTATGCACTTTGTGGTAAATCATGCCATTCAATATTATCTACAACTTAATTTGCAGTTTAGAGATATCCAGTAATTTATTGATCTGTTCCCAATTCCTGTAAATTTTATTTTCTCCAGTGATATTAGTTGCAAGAAAGTAAGAAAATATAACTTATACTGTGCAAAAAGTATTGCTTTTATGGGGATTAACAAGCAATCAAAATGTGATTCTAGTTTTCATTGGAAAGACCTCAGTAAGTCAATATTGGAAAGCACCGCACAGAGCTACAAAGAAAGTACAACCAAGACAGGGATCAGCAAGGGATTGCTCTAGTTTGGTTTCTGTTGCTGTGATAAACACCAGGACTAAAAACAACTTGGGAGAAAAGGGTTTGTCTCAGCTTAGAAATCCCAGGTCACACTTCAATGTGGAGGGAAGACAGGGTAGGAACTCAAGGCAGGAACCTGAAGCTAGGAGCTGAGGCAGAGACCATGGAGGAACACTGCTTATGAACTTGATCCTCTGCCCTGTGCTCATCCACCTGCCCAGGGATGGCACCACCAGAGTGGACTGGGTTCTCCCTCATCTCTCAACAATCAAGAAAATGCACCACAGACATGTCCACAGGGCAATCCATAGAGAAATTCCCCAATCGAGGTTCCCTCTTCCCAAACGTGTCAAGCTGAAAACTGATGCTATCCAGCTCAGTGACTGTTGGGAGCTTTCTGCATGGTGGCCAGATAGGAAGGACCTTGGCTGGCAGCACACAGGAGAAGTAGCATGCCTGGGCAGATAGTGCAATGCCCAGCTAGGTACCAAATGTAATTCTTTTACTGTATTCACTAGTAAGCCTTTTGTTCATTTTGTTTTCACTTGTAGAACTGTATGAATATTTTACACTTTGGATGTTTTATAGTTTATGGGTCAGTCATCTATTGTCATCTCCTACTTCTTAATTTCCTTTTTATTTTGTATATTATATTCTATGAATTAATTTTTCACAAAATGAATATATGTGCACAGTCAAAAATGTCAAAGAAAATTGATAACAGGATGACAATATATACACAAAGTGTGGAAACACTGAATCTTCTTTTATATTTTGTTTATTATTTTTATTTTATGTGTGTGAGTGTTATACCTGCATGTAGGTGAGTGCACCCGTGTGGTGCAATGCCCGCGGGTCAGATCCCCTGAACTGGAGTTATGGACAGTTGTTAGCTACCATGTGGGTGCTGGGATTTGAAGCTGAGTCTTTTGCAAGAACAGTTAGTGTTCTTAACCACTGGGCCATCTCTCCAGCCCCAACATGGAATCTTTTAAACATGAAAACTGGCTGCATATGGTAGGGGTTCTGGGTAAGAAAATAATCATAACAAAACCCACGATTGATGAAAGGAAATAACACCATCATGTATAACTTAGTTCAAAACAAAATTAATATTATTTTATTTAGGTATATACAGAATGAAATGTTAAATGTCAGAGATCATTAAAAATGTTTGATTATAAAAGAGTTTAAGGAACAAAAAATGAGAGAAATGTTCAGGTACTTGGAGTACTGGATTGTCAGTTAGTTGAAAATGAGTATTGTGCAGCATCTCTGAAGTCTGCATAGATGATATCTCAGATGAAATGGGCACATGTTAATCTCAAAGTTCATCTCCTTGAGTTTTGTAGCACAGGAGTAGGTTAGAAGTTCCTGGATACATACTTTTTCCTCCAGTCACGATGGAGTGTTTGATGTGATGTTCTTTTAGTTGGTGTTCTTTTGGAGACAGGGTCTCCCTGTAGCCCCAGCTGACCCAGAACTCACTATGTAGACCAGGATGGCCTTGAACTCACAGAAGTCTACTACCTCTGCCTGCGCCACCACGCCCAGCTTATTTTCTGATCTTTTATGTTTGTTGTTTGTTTTTATCCTTTGAAGAAGACTCTGTAACTGATTCTGAAATTTAGTAATTACTTTTCAAAGTTATTTTTTAACCCAGTTAGTACTTAAGAAAACCTTTTTTCCGTGTTGTTGTAAACAGAGAATCAAGAATTAATTTTCCTCAGTGGATTGAATTTTGAACTTTAAAATTTTTAACAACTCTTCTTCTCTTAGGCATAAAATCATTTTTAATCTAAAAGCAGCTTTTAAACCTTCCTTTGACAAAAATACACATAACCTTTTAATCTTCATTTTTAAAAAATCTTGATTGCTGTTATTTTTAAATAGAAAATAGTTTAAAAAGAATTTTAAGTGAAAATCCAAGAGGTTATATTTAAAATGTAGAAAATGTATATATAGTATCTTAAATATCTAATAGTAATAAACGCAAATAGAACATATTAATAGTCTTGTTATTTTTATAACAAGCACTTTGTAATTATTTTTGTTAAAAAAAATCACTTTTCATTAGGGTTTGAAGCATCCAGAAGTTAAAATTTTGGCATTTTCTACTTTATTTTTGAGACATCTGTTTACTTTTGTCATAATAATGTTAATTACTTAACAAGTACTTAGCTAAACTGTTTTTAAATTTTAAGGCATAGAGATGAGTAATTATCTCAAATATATTAGCATAATGTAACACATTGAGATTATCTACAAACGTTAAGATGTCTTTATAAGTCCAGAAGCAGATTTTTAAAATGATCAATTTTTTAAAAATTTTATTTATTATTTTTATTTTATGTGTATTCATGTATTGCCTGCATGTAGGTAAGCACACCCATGTCATGCAATGCCCGTGGAGGTCAGAAGAGGCTGTCAGATCCCCTAGAACTGGAGTTACGGACAGTTGTTAACTGCCATGTGGGTGCTGGGATTTGAACCCAGGTCTTCTGTAGGAACAACCAGTGTTTTTAACCACTGAGGCATCTCTCCAGCCCCAAATGACCAATTTTTTAAAAAAATGTTTGCAGTTGGTTTTATATAGACATGGACAAAGACAGACCTGACAAACCTATTTGTTGATTTTAAAGAAGCTGTAGTAGCCTTAATTTTTTTTTTTTTTATTTTTTTGACACAGGGGTCTCCCTGTAGCGCCAGCTGTTCTGGAACCTACTATGTATATCAGGCTGGCCTTGAACCCACAGAGATCTGCCTTCCTCTGCCTCCTAGGTGCTGCTGGGCTTAAAGGCATGCACCACCACTCCCAATGTATAGATAAATGTCCAGAGATAAGTGATCTTTCTTACTCCTTGAATAAAGAGTTTAGAACAATTATCCATAAGAGAAACTGCACCCTGGAGCAGAGTAATCATCAATTAAAATTAACTTATATCCTCAAGCAATAGGAACCATATTCTAGAACCAGAATTGAGACAAGGATCCAGGAGCTAACATCTTGACCAGAACTGTATAATTAAGTATATCTTGTCATTTTTTAAAAAAGATTAAAAAAAATATTTAAACTTAAAAACATATGTTAATTTTCTCAAAAAGATCTAGGATCATTAGCCACTATCACATGTTTCTCCAAACTGGTCACATTAATTTGATGTCTTCAATTGGTGTACAGGACAAGCTAACTTATTCTTTTGGGACTTTTTCCCTTAAAGTTTTACTTTTATTATTAGTCAAAAGGAAGCTGGGCTAATTTGACAATTCCAGTTTACATGAGCACTGATTTACAAGGCAACTTGATATCAATAACATTATTATTATTATTTTAAAAAATATAAGCACATAAACACTGCATGCACATAGAATCATACATGAGATAGAGTTTTAACAACCAAGACTTTATAATTACTCTTTGTTGAGTGTATATGTCCTGCAATCTTTATTGTGAATAGGAAAAACTCAGAGTTTTTAGTAAACATTTATCACCATAATTTTGTATGTAGTCTAGCCTTAATAAAAACCTTATATTTAACAGTACCTCTTAAGTTTCATATTGAGAATTGCAGTTACATTAACAGTTTCATATTAAGAATATTCTGGAAAAGACGAGATGTTAAAACCTCTATTAAGTAATTGAAATAAAAAATTTAAATACTACAAATATATTTATTTAGAAACTGTTTTAGAAAGAAATTCCAATCAAAATCTATGTATATAACTTTAAGTTTTATAGTTTAATTTTATAGCTTTTATTGCAGAATTGTCTCAATGAATGTTGTTTTGTATAAATAATTAGCATTTAATGTATATAATTTAAAATTTTATAGTTTAATTTTATGGTTTTTATAGCAGAATTTTCTTAATGAATATTGTTTTGTATAAGTAATTAGCATTTAAAGGTTTTGTGAAACACTTAATAGACCCAAAGATGTTGTTTTAAAATGTTTCTAAAGATCCAGATGTGGTGGTGCATGCCGTAGTCCCAGCACTTGGGAGGCAGAGACAGGCGGATCTCTGTGAGTTCAAGGCCAGCTTGGCCTACATAGTTCCAGGCCAGCTGGGGCTTCAGGGAAACCCTGTTTAAAAAAAAAAAGGAAAAATGTTTGTAGAGTATCCATGTTAATAAGGTAGTATGTACTTATCAGGCCTATTAATATATCATTAAAATATTCACATTTGTAAATCTGCATATGTGCATTTTAATTGTGCACACCAAAGATAAAAATAAAACTAATAATTTTAGTACACAATAAAAAAAAGAATGAGGATAAAAACTGAAGTGATCACAGTTTATTAAAAATTTTTTTTGGCACAAACAAAACAATTAATCACAGATATACATGACATAATTATGTGACATCTAGATACACCCAGACCAGAGTGGGGGAAGGTAAGAAATTTATATCTCTATCTCTTTAAGATGAAGTTTGCCTGATAGACTTCAAGTAGTATCTCCTTCTCTTCAAGAGCTATGCACCTGGGCGGGGGGCACTTAACATGAAAAACAGCAGAGTTTTCTCTGTCTGAGGTAATAGCATTACAAAATCAAAGTATCAAAGCAGTTAGAAGGGTTACCTTGTAGGATCCAGGACAGACAGGGAGCCCCGGGGGTTGAGAGGCACAGTCCCTGCACACAACCTGCAGCATGGTCTGGGTAGAGTTCAACAGGGCCAGCAGGCATGTGGGTAAGGTCTGGTAGAAGCAGTTGGTATCTGGAGGGGGAAAAATAGAATCAGGAGTGAAGTCGGAAACAGGCTTGGGCTAAGGGACCTCAGACCATTTGCTGTTTCTTTGGAGGATGTTTTATAAGTCCTATAAAATGGCCGAATCAAAAGTTCTGAATTCGGGTCAAGTAGTTCTGTTACCAAATTGGTATTTAGGCCAAATTTGGGTACATAAGTGAATCAGACATTTAGCTTCCAGTTCGGTAAGGATGAGTTGCAGTTGTAAGTAGTGAAGTAGGGAGAGGACCAAACCCGTGACAACAAGCCATCTCTTGTTGCCGGGAAAGACCAGAGAAGCAAAGAGCCAAGAGGGGTTTTGGTGGAAAGACTGGGCATCCTCAAATCTGAACACCAGAAGAGAAAAAGATGACACCTGTGGTTTGGGATGGAGACATTCAGGGCACCTCTAACGTGTCTGGGTCCCTACCCTCACTGTTCTCTAGGTTGGAAAAGATGTTGGATGTGTCTTGGAGCAAATGGCAGTGGGCTTGGGGGTTGGTGCTAGAGAGAGAGGATACAAGAAGCTTGAGCTATTTCCTTTCATGGGTTCCCAGAGTGAATCCAATCTGACTTCATGACATAGGCTTTCCCCACCCATGTGTAATGAGGCAGCAAGAAACCATGTCCCCAAATGGGGGGAGGTTGATATGAGGAAGAAAGACCATCCCCCATAGAAGGTTCTTAGTCTCATTCATAAAAGAAATTAAGAATGGACCCAAATAGAAGCTTTACTATAATTTTATTAGAATTTTAAAGAAAAGTCTTCAGGACAGGCAAGCTGGTAATCTCTGCAACTGCCTTGAGACAGCCTGGAGGGGAGAAAGAAAAAGGGCAATCCAAAGCCTTGAAGGTTTAAAGCCTGCATGGAAGTCAGACTCAGGGTGTGAAGGGAAGAAAGCTTTAGAAAAAAAGTAAAGCAATACAGGATGCTAGGGCAGCCCAAAGAGTTCAAGAAAGCATGTTTAAAAAAGGGATATGAAGAAGAAAAGGAGAGGTTATGAAAGAATTCAGAAAAGCAAGCAGATTTACAGAGACCAACATGTCTGTGGTGGGGTCCTGAAGCACTGAACTAGGAGGCAGGATTCTAGGTAAGAAAAGTTCACTATCTCACTAATCCAGTAGGTATTCTGTCCATCTAGTTACCATGATTTAAGGTGAACCTGCCTTCCTAAGGATGGTCCTATGACCAGGTGATTGACCAATGAAACTGGAGAGGTGGGTGTTCCAACAGATAGACTAGAGAGTTTATAGTCCTGACCAGTTAAACTCATGGGACTATTTGCTATTCTATCTGTTAGAAAAAGGTGGCAGGGGTCGGGATTCCTATGAAACAGAAACAGAGAGGACTCTGGCAAAGTGAGAGTTTAATGAGTTGGTGGGGCTGGGTCTCAACTCGGGAGTGAGTAAAAACCAGCAGTCTAATGGCTGCAGAGGGGTAGCTTATAAAGGGAAAGAATACAGAAAAAGAGAATATTTTTCTGATATTTGGGGCTGTTCAGGAAGGGCATGGGGTCTGTACCTGGTGCAATTTATTAAGGAAAACATCTACTGTAAAACATGTTTTCTACAATTACAGGGTTCCAGGAACCCACTGCAGCTAAAGACTTGGGAAACCTGTTTGTCAGCCTCTGGTGCATGCTCTGGTGATTACAATACATTGGGTCACCAATTCCTGGAGCTGCTTTTGTCAGCTTCTGGTGGCTGGAAGTTGGCTGATTCAGTTCCTCTTAGGGTCCTTATGGTTTCTGGGTCTGGGGTCACCTGGATCTGAACCCTGTCGCTAACAAGGTTTGTGAACACATACTGTCTGCTGTTTAGCTGAAATACGCTCTGGATGATAAGAGTCTGATGGGGAAGAAGGAAAGTAGAGATGAGATATTAGAGAAAAGAGCTTGTTCAGACGATCTTCCTGGGTTTCAGCCCCAAAATGTAACGCATAGGAGTGGAAAGAATCCAGGTAGGAAAGAAAGCAACCAAGCTCGACAATCCACATAGACCTTTGTTATGGTCAGTGAGGTGAGGGAGCCGACTGGGGGGAGTTGGTTGCAGCAGCCACACCAGTCAAGCTGTAGGGAAGTTTAAGTATGTTCATATGTAGGGATAGAGGTTGGATAGGATGTTTGTAAAGGGCTTAGGGTCAACATTGTTTGCAACTTTACAGTTTTACAGTTGTGGGTGGTATGTTTCATGGCCATATCTCCTAAGAGAGGCTAACAATTCTCCCATAAGGCCTGTCAGAGGGAGAGGTGGTTTATGACCTGTCATGGGTTTTTGTGTAACCTCCTTTTAAATATTAGATACTTTTCCCATTTGACCTTGGGTATTTATTAAGGTGTAAGTCCCTTAACCTAACTAGATATGAGAACAAATACCTGATACAAGATCTTAACTATCAGGTGATGGATTCAACTAGTTTTACTGTATGTCTCCCTGGTGATTTAAAAAAAAATGTGGATGCTTTCTAATTTAAATTAGTTAAATTTAACTTTCCATAATGCTTTATTCCTTGTGTCCTATACTTGGGAAAAGTGTTTTTCCTGCCTTACAAGTATGTAGTTCTTCAACCTACATACAATTTTTCTGTGTAGTTTAGAGTCTGTTTATAGCTCTCAGAATCTAAGGTACTATTTAAAGTATTAATTTGACCTTGGAAGAAAGATTCTTTGCAATTTAAAAATCAGAGAAAGAATGATTTGGGTTGAATGAACTAAGCATATGAATTTTTAAAAATTTTGACTACATAATATGTAAATAATTATAACTCTGTTTCCAATAGTAAGGGCCTTTCCTGGTTCTCCAGGCTCTGTCTTGAAGTTACTCATTTTCCTCTGCTTTTTTAATGAGGTTTTCTCGTTCACATCATCTTAATAATTATTTTAATTGGCTGTTTGCTATGCTATTTCCTCATGTAACATCATTTATCTGTCTTCTTCCGGGGTCTTATGTCTGCCCTCTGTTTTGCAGTTCACAAGCCTGTCCAGTGCTCACAATCCACCAGCCCTCATGCATCCTTTTCCCATTCTGGAAAACGTTCTTGCTCTCAACATGGGGAAACTTTGTATCACAGAGTCTTTTCAACATTTCTATGCCTTTCCCTCCTTCTCCACAGTTAAGGCTAAAGGATCCTGCACTTGCATGACTGCTGCTTCAGAGAAAATTAGTTAGTGGTGTACACATTATCCAGTCCCTAACTGCTTTGGTCAAAATGGTCTTGCACTGAGGGGAGTGCTAACAGCCTTAGAAGCCAGCCATGTTCTTAAGGTTGAAAGTTTCCCTTCTTTTCTGAGCTCTTTTTTTGTAGTTTTTCTTCTATTAAAATGGTTTGTTTTGTCATCGTTTGATTTAAATGTTTTCATCATAGCTGACCAAAATATACAGAGCAGCAGATACTAATAATAAGCTATTTTAATCCTATTTGTCAGCTGGCAAGTAACAACTTGTAGTTTGCATACACAAGATTGTGTTGTTTCTTCTGACTTAAAGCAATGAAAGTTTTCAAAAGCATCTTTTTTTTTAAAGTCATGCACCACCACGCCCAGCCTTTTATAAAAAATATTTTATTTATTATTTTTATGTGTAGGCATGTATTGCCTGCACATAGGTAAGTACACCTATGTTGTGCACTGCCCACAGAGGACAGAAGAGGCTGTCAGATTCCCTGGGACTGGAGTTACGGACAGTTGTTAGCAGCCATGTGAGTCCTGGGATTTGAACCTGGGCCTTCTGCAAGAATAGCCAGTGTTCTTAACCTCTGAGCCATCTCTCCAGCCCCCAGAGCATCTTTATATCTTTATATGTCTTTATATATGTAAATAAACCATGTGTCATTATCAAGGTGTATCAAAGTGTAAAGGAAAACATGAAAATTAAGATTTCACATAAATCTAGTGAAAGTGTGAATAAAAATATATCAATATATAATATTTTTGTTCTTGTCCATTCCCACCGTCCTACATCCAATAACCTACAAAATGCTGGCTGAATCCCAGGGAATATATTTCCCAATCTGATCCATTGTTTCCAGCTGTCTGGCCTACAGTGTATCCAAACAGTAAGGTAAGGCTCAAAACTAAATACATTGTAAATAGGAGCATTGGGCAGATACTGCTGAATTGCTGTGTTCTACGTGACAATGAGCCTTGAAGAAGACAATGGCCCTCAGCAGGCAGTTCTCTGTGTAGCTTCCACCTCTGCTCCACCAGGGAAGCTCCTGTGATCTAGTCTACAGTTTACAGAAAGCTCCCAGCTCAGTTCTCCACATTTTGTTCTCTATTTCCCAGGAAGCTTTGCCCATTTCAAAAACTGCTTTTCTTTCTCCTTCCTTCAGTGTCTGGCTCTAGAAACATAAAGGCAGATTGTGAAAACCATTCTTTCTGAAAGTTTTTCAAGACCAGTTTTGAAAATCAAAAAAGATTATGCCAATTACCTCTTTCTTTTATGTTGCACACTCTGAGCTGTTCCGAGGCAAAGATTGCTTCTGGCTCAGTACAGAAGAGATCATCTACAGGCAAGTATTAGAAGAAAAAGGCACATTAATATATTTCAAAATATTCTTCCGTTTTAAACATTTAATGAGACAACACAAATCTAGAAAAGTCGTACTTGGTAGCAATACGGACTGAAATTTTCATTGTATATTTGGGTCCTAGTCAAGGACTAAAAATGTTTGTTTCTCCTCATGAAAGTAAAATGACAAGCTGAACAGAATAAATTCCATGTGAGGTTTGCTTTTCAAAACTAGGGATGGGAGGGGTGGTAGAATGCAGTGACATGAGGGGGAAAGAAGAACATTAGAGTCAGAAGGTTAAAGGGGTGGGGGATGGGAGGGCGGGACAGAGGAAGAGCATGGGGTGAAGAAGTAACACTAAAACCTTAGAAAGAGCCATATGGAAACTTACCACTACAGAAGCTTCTTAAAGCATACACATATACATTGTAAAAAGAGATTAAAAGGAGGTATCCTATAACAGGGGACCTGGCCCTTTCTAGACATCATAGACTAACAAAACCCTCAATGTCAGGAATAGACTCTTTGTCTAGAAGCTGCTGACCAGGGTCTCATAGACCCTCATGCAATCCTGGCTACCGCCCTGCTCTTGGGTACTAAATAGAATTGATAGTAAGGCCATATTGCTGAAGAAACTACATACATGAGCTACAGAATGAAGACGGAGAAATCAAGCTGGTGCTGACTTTGGAGCCTCATCTCCACTGGCTAGAGTTTATAGTGCTGGAAGGTGCTATGTAAGCTGCCAGGAAGAAAAAGTAAACATCAACTTTACCCAGCTGTGAAGCCTGTAAACCACAACAACTGGCCTGGCAAGCTATCCCCACTGGTGCGATTGAGGCATGAATATTATGGAAGTACCCAACCACTCTAATTAAATTTAAGGTCCTCCTCATAGGATGACCCATACCTGGCATTGAGATCAGGCTTAAGAATCTGAGGCTAGACAGGTCACAGGGGGAGAACCTAATCCTAATTTTCTACTAAATAGTTATGGTATTAAATTTGACTCCTAATGACTTATTGTTATACCCATAGATTAAAGCCTCTCTCACTCTTACTAGATGAATTTCCTTATGCAGTAGATGGTGATTAACAAAGTAACCCACAACTGACCAAATACCATCAAATTATATTGTATGAAATTCACAAAAATTCAGTTAAAAAAAAAACACTCATGATTGATGCAGAAGCATAACTCTTAGCTCAAAAGGAATCGGAGAAAGTTTATTCTGGAGCCAAATATGAATGGCCGTGGCCTGGGAATATAGATCCAGGCTACCCAAATTCCATGTTCCAGAGTGATAATAGTTACATTATGTTTTTATAGTAACTGAACTGAAGGGTGTCATAAATCAAGACACCTTTCCAATACATTGGTGGGTGTACCCGATAGGGGGGTGGACAGTAGCAAAGCGATGGCGTTTCCACTGTGGGTCTCAGATGCTATCTGATAACATTTTTAGCTTTTTGATTAGTGAGACCGGGTGGTCTGCTAAGTTAGTACACTTTATTAGTTACCAGGATGTTAATTCAGAAGGAAGAGGGGAGGAGGGAGAAGGCTAAAGATGAAGAGGAGGAGGAAGAGGAGGAAGAGGAGGAGGAGGACAAATGAGAGATGAAAATGAATTTGTATTCATTCATTCTCCAGAACCTACTAGGGAATTTGACCAGTATAGTAGTTTTGTTTGGGTGAATTTTAAAAAGTTACTATTTATTTAACAGGGAACCAAGATATTAAACCCACTAGTGTCTGAGCTGCATATACCCCACTGAGATTTAAACACATGTAGAAAACTGTAGACTTGGAGGTATGGTGTAATAATTTCTCCCAGTTTGTAACTTCCTGTGATATTAGCACCTTGTTCACTGACCTACACAATCAGTTTAACTAGCCAGGCAGAGTTACTATCATATTTATATTGGCTCATAGCTAAGCACCATCAACGTTATAATCATTTTTATATCATAGAGTATGCTCTTCCAGTCCATTTTATTTGAATAAATACCCATCACATGGTTAAATAAGATCAAATAGTAAGACTTTGTAAGGACATGAACTCATTCCTGTCTGCAAAATTAAGTTCTCCATACTTCGTCACTTAGAGTGATTGTCCAATAGAATACTAATGCCATTCCAAGTTAATGATTCCTCACTGTACTCACAGAAATCATGGGAGAAATTTCTCAAAAGGTCAAGGGCCTTTAAAATAAAAGCATGCATTTTCATACCTATATTAATAGAGTTGATATGCATGTATGTATAGTTATACTTAATTTACATATATAAGCAAATACATTAAATACAGGATACACAGCATACACATACACATGGACACATACACATGGACACACAGACAAATGCACACACATAATGTTATATTTCAATGAAGTTTTAAGACATTTACATCAAAATCTCTGTGAATAGGGATGGGAATATATATTATTTTTAGTACTATTCCTTGATGACTCTAGAAATTCATTCTCAGAATGCCCCTTGGGAGGAAGTACTCAAGCCCTGCTACAAGAGGAATGGAAACAGGGGAAAAAAAAATGAATGTAATGGCTAATTGTTTTAAGAACAAAAATTCTAAAAAGAAAACAGTTGCTTTAGGGTAATTGCACTTAAAAATGAAATCAAATTTGTGTGTTGTAAGAGAATAATTAAGAAGTAGTTTCAGAGAAAACCCTTTACTCTGAATTTACTTTAAAAAATCACTTTGAGGGGTTGGAGAGATGGCTCAGCAGTTAAGACCACTAGTTGCTCTTGCAGAAGACCCCAGGTTTGATTCCTAGCACCCACATGGCGGCTAACAACTATCTGTAACTCCAGTTCCAGGGATCTGACACCCTCTTCCAACCACCATGGGGATTTTACAGCATGGATGCACTTAATATATGCAGGCAATATACTCATGCACATAAAATAAAAATAATAAATAAAATATATTTTTTAAAAAATCATCCTGAGTTACCCTCTGGCTTGCCTTATTCATTGAATAATAGCCATATTTTTCCTGAAACTTCCCTTTTTATGTTCTTGTACTTGGCTAGCTCTCATCAAATGACTTTGTCTTTCTGCTGGACTGAAACCTAAACAAACATCCTGATCCTGTTTACCTGAGGCTGACAGGTGATAGATATCTTGTTGATAAATATGTATAATCTCTTTCAAGTGATGAACATATAATTGCTTAGATGTGTTATTTATTCGAAGAGACTAGCGGTACTCTACAGTCTTCTACTTCCTAACGCTGATCATTGCTGTTCCAGTGAAAATGAGCCAGTGCTCACTACCTGCACGCTCCAGATTCCCTGGCTATGCCACATGCACACTGCCTTAACATTATGAACTAAAGGCACAAAAATAATGTGAACATCTCTTTTCTGATCCTCTTTCTCTGCTGTTGTCATGTATCTACTGTAAGATGTTCACAGCTAAAAGCTTCAGTAAATGGAAACACACAATACTGTGCCCTCTATAAGCTGAATAATGCTTGTGGTTTTAGCCCCAGGTACATTAACTACCAGAACTATTACCCTCTCAGTAACCCCCTTGGTAGAACATAAGCCAATATTTTATAAAGCAATTTAGATGCTTTAATTATCTCTCAACACAATTTCTAGCATATTATTTTTAATTTATAATAATAGTTATGTATCAACCTTTAGAAATAATTTTACAGTAATAACTAAAGGTGCAAATTCTTAAAGTATACTTTAAGTATATTTTCTTTGAATTGTTTTAATACTTTTTGGTAATTGACATTATTACTGCTACTGTAGGGCTGAATGAAAAGCCTAATTACACCTCCAATAGATGAGAAAAAAAATGCCATTATGTTAGACTGTCCTGAGGTTACGTACATATTATTCACAGTTTCATATGTATTAATAATTTATTTTTTTTAATTAGGTAAGTTACAGATTTTAATTTAATTCAATGGTATTTTATCTTGACAGGTAGTTTGTAAATGTTAACTACAATGATTTAAAAATTCATGTAATTTAAGAGTACAAACCATACTTAAAATCTAACACATACCAAGAGGGATTTGGTAGCATATTTGCTCCCCAAGATAAAGTTTTAAGATAAAGTAAATATAATATATTTCAATTCATGTATACAGACATTATAGTTGAACAAATATAGAGGAAGAACATTTTTCTCCAGCTGAATGAAAGAAAATTAGTCTTAATTCCCTTTATTGAGATCAAACTTTAAACACATGTCATTTTTATAGCACCAATGTGATTTTCCAACAGTAATTGATGCACGGAGTCCCTCCCATCAGTGATCTTTCCTGCACGGAATTCTCACAGGTGTTTTTGAGCAGGCTGACAGTTCCTTTATAGTACGCATCTGAAGTCGCGTTCTGAGAGCAGAAAGCTCCTCTTGCATGCAACTACTGTGTGCCTGGGAGGGTGTGCCAGACACACGATAGAGCGTTACCTGCTGTGATAGTCTGTGTGCTCTTACTCTGCTTGTCGGGGGACACCGTGCTTAACAAGCTCTCAGGTCTCTATGCTTGGCTGAGTGTCTGTCTTTAGTAAGTCATAAAAATATTATCTATCTTGAAAGGACATTTCCCTTTTATTTGTGTATATAATTATGTAAAATAATTGGTTTTACTCAGATGTGTCCATGCACGTACATGATTTATTTTGCTGTAACCCTCTGTTGTCCTGTTTCTACCAAATAACCCTTTTGTTATTGTATCTGATAGATCTTTAAATCTATCTTTCATATAGCAAAGAAAATATTGACTATATTTCTTTTGGGGTCTGGTTTACCTTGCTTGATCTGTCGGTCTTCATTTCCATCCATTTCCATGTGAATGGCATAATTTTATTTAGGACCAAATAAACTATCGTGTGTGTGTGTGTGTGTGTGTGTGTGTGTGTGTATTGCATTTTCCTTAGTCATTCATCTGTTGATGGGCATTTAGGCTGCTCCCATACCTTGTTTTTTAGGCATAGTACTGCAGTAAACACAGATGTGCATGTGTTTTGTGGTATGCTGGCTTAGATTTTTCTATATCTACCCCATAGGAGTGGAATATCTGGATGATGTGATAGTGATAGTCTTGAGTTTTGAGGAGCTTCCATACAGAGTCTTCATAGTGGCTATACAAAACTGCATTCTCATCAACAGTGTGTGCAGCTCCCTTCCCTGCATCACTCTTCTTTCCCTGTGTCTTCACCAGTATTTGCAGTTACTTGTTTTCTTTATGTATGCATTCTGACTGGAATGATGGTATCTCAATGCAGTTTAATTTTGCAATATCATAATGGCTGGGATCTTATTACACAACACAAATTAATCAAAATAATACCATGAATAAGATCATATGCTGATTTCATTATTTTTTCCTATTTATCTATTTATGTGTGGAGGAGTAAGGGTGTACATGTTATGTTTTATGTGTATGTTAGGGAAAACTTTCCGGGGTTGGTTTTCTTTTTCTACTGTGTCTAGGGATTAAACTCACATCACCAAGTTAAGCAGCAAGCACCCTTATCACTGTACCATCTCACCAGCCTTTGCTTACAATTTCTTAACTATCATATTGTTAAAAAATGCTTTTCTTTTACCACAATTAATCTGTATTATAGGAAATATATAAGAAAAACAAATGGTATCAACTGTCTTCTACAATCATGACATAAGCATTGTGTATATCTGCAAATGCTTTAGTAATATTTTTGCATTGCTCTCATTTTCTAATTTGCTTGTAATTATATAATCACTATTAAACTATTTATCAAGACTTTTAAAGTCAATGGTTTTTAGCAAATGAATTTACCATAATCCCTAAATCAATTTTTTCACTAATTGACTTATGAGTTGCTTTGGAGATTGTTTTAATCAGTCTTCACTGTACAGCTGTGTAACTTTGTCCATATGATATGATGTAAACCAGGAGAATAAAATCACAGAGTGGAATTTTTATGCAAATTGTCTACATTATGCAATTCTGATTTATAAATATTTATGAAATGCCCTTCAAAATGTACCACTTTTGTCAACAGCACAGGATAGTGTTTATTTTTGTATCTTCTTGCTAAGACTGAATGCTTAAGTATTTTCCACATTTTATAATCTGATAGGTCAAAATGTCGCCTGTTGCATATCTCTTCATTTTGTTTACACAAATATTTTATTATTTTAATTTTTTGTGTATGTGTTTATTGCCTGCATGTATGTAAGTGCACCCATGTTGTACAGTGCCTGCAGAGGCCAAGAAAGGTGTCAGATCCCCAGGAACTAGAGTTACCGATGGTTGTTAGATGCCTTGTGAGTACAGGGATTTGAACCCAGGTCTTCTGCAAGAGCAGCCAATGTTCCTAACCATGGAGCCATCTCTCTAGCGCCATCTTTTCATTTCTTGATACTAATGAAACACTCTTATCTTTTCCTTATCCCTTGTCCAACCATTTCTTTGTATTATTTCTTATTTGTGTCTGTGCTTGGAGTTCATAGGGCTTTTTCCTGTATTGATATGTAAAGTGTGCGTGTGTGTGTGTGTGTCTATGTGTATGTACATGAGTATATGTGTATTTGAGTGTGTGTAGTCATGTGTGCACATGCCTGTGCAGGCTAGAGGTTGATACTGGGTATCTTCCTCCATCACTCTCTTCTTATTTCTTGAAACAGGTCTTCTCTCTGAACCTGAGTCTCACTGATTGCCTATGTTAGCTTGCCAGTAGCTCTAGAGATCCTCCTGTCTCCACCTTTCCTGTGCTGAGATTTCAGGTACAAGACATTGTGCTTGGCTTTCTAAAATGTAGATGCTGAACTTAGTCCCTCATGCTCTAAACCATTGATGAGCAGTAGAAAAGGAAGTTGAATTTTGTATATACATGCTGTGGAGAAGTCCTGTCTAAATACAGCTGAATGATAAACCATAAAGAATAAGAGTGTCAAATTTAAAACTTTTGGTCTATGTGAAAATAAATAGTAACAAAGGTTCAATAAAAATTGAGAAAAATATTTATAATATCTACAGTAGATTAAAATAAACAATTGGCTCAGTGCTTTAAACATTCTTACAATGAGGACTGCAGAGATGGCTCAGTCAGTAAACTACCGGAGTTACAGATGATTGTGAGCTGTCATGTGGGTGCTGGGAATCAAATCCTGGTCCTCTGCAAGACTAGTTAGTGCTTTTAACTGCTGAGCCATTTCTCCAGCCCCAAGACTGACTCTTAACTTCTTACTAGAGTGTTTAAGCAATGCGAGACTCTGGGAAATATAAATTTGTGTTTGTGTTTGTAGTACAAGAGAGAGTCCATAAAGTTGGGAGTGTTGAGAGCAGAGGATTTGCTGCTAATAGAGAAGTGTTTTCAGCAGGAATTTAAGGCATATTTAGAGACTATGAATCCCACATTCCAAGGGAAAACCAGGACGTTGTCCTTACACCTTCTCTGCTTTTCAACCCTTCAATGTAAGATCATATGTTGAGAGTGTCATGATGGAAATCTCAATACCACATTCATAAATCCCTTGTAAGAAGAATCACCTGATGAGGAATGGTCTTCTGTAGGTACTAAGTTCTATCCAATTACAAAGTGACTGTGTTCTGAAGGTACTAGGAAATAATTTCCTACTCTGTAATATGCATTCCAGCTTCACTGCACTGACTCGTTTTCAGTCATAATGGGAGGAAGATGGGGGTCTAAAATGGGAAATTCACAGAGAAGAAAGTGTGTGCACACCAGAAAAGCTGAAGATTAGCATTGTAAGTAAAGAAAAAAGGTAACTCTGTTTTTGAGGTTGGCACCATGGTTTTATGGCAGTAAAAATTTGCCATGAAAATGGTATGGATGAAAGTTGTTCAAAGAAAGCTACCACAGAAGATCCCTCAACTATTAGAGATTAAGGCCACTAAGTGTTTGTGTCAAAATTAGAGTTGAATCAGAGTTGAATTTGCTAGCAGAGAACAACCAAGGACCACGTTAAAGGCATTAGCCCCTCCCCCAGGTCCTTTTTCTCTGGTTCCATATCCTCTCTTTACAGTATACCAAGTCCCCAGTTCCCAGGGGCCCTAAGAGCTGTGCTGTCCTCATCTCTCTGGGTCTCCAAATTTTATAACTGCTTCTGTATTTCACATGATGATTTTACTGCCTCCCCTAAGTTTCATCAGACTAACACCTAAAAACCAACTCTCCTATAAGACAGGGGTCAAATGAGTGGGCATGGGTCAAGCAGGAGCCACAAGGGCATCTGCCAGCATTAACCACTTTCCTGTGAAGGGGAGACCTGGTCAGACATAGCTGTTTCGTTTCTACTAGGACAAGGGAGTCAATGAAAGATGCTGCATAAACATCTATAACCAACGTCCCTGGAGTCCCACTATGGCAAGATTAGAGGGAGGAAGGGTGTGAGAGAGGAGGGAGAGGGAGAGGAAGGGGAGGGAGAGGAGGTGGAGGAGGGAGAGAGGGAGAGGAGGTGGAGGATGGAGGGAGATGGAGAGGGAGAGGGACAGGGACAGGGACAGGGAGGAGTGGGGGGGAGGGAAGGGGAGAGGGAGAGTGGGGGGGAGGGAAGGGGAGAGGGAAGGGGGGGGGAG
>NW_008357047.1:681281-694229 GCF_000622305.1 Nannospalax galili
GGAGAGTGGGGGGGAGGGAAGGGGAGAGGGAAGGGGAGGAGAGGGAGAATTCAAAGCCTAAGTAGAGGAAAACAGATCACTTCTGCAGACACTTTACTTGAGTTGACTTTGTTTTCCTGGCTTGCTGAATCTGTCTTTGACTACAGCCTGCATTCAAAGCCTTAGATGATTTTTAACAGATGTAGTTTTCACTTGCACGTGTTGGAGTTGGTTCTACTTTCCATTTTAACCTTCATTATAAACATTAGTATCAAAGCCTAAGTAGAGGAAAACAGATCACTTCTGCAGACACTTTACTTGAGTTGACTTTGTTTTCCTGGCTTGCTGAATCTGTCTTTGACTACAGCCTGCATTCAAAGCCTTAGATGATTTTTAACAGATGTAGTTTTCACTTGCACGTGTTGGAGTTGGTTCTACTTTCCATTTTAACCTTCATTATAAACATTAGTAATCAGTTTGATGTTCCAGTCACCAAGGAAACCATAAAAGTAGTTTTTAAAAATTCTGTCATTTTAAGGCAAATTCATTATGTTGACTGGAAACTTCTCTGTGGGTTTTGGAGTGTTAAAATACATTGAACAATGGTTAACAGTACAGTACACATAAAGCTCGGCATAAAAATGCACTGTGGGCTTTAAAACAGCAGAGAGGAAGGGTCTGTTTCCTCCCCCGTTTGCTGTGTGTTCATTTAGAAGCAGCAAAAAGGCGAGTCAGGAAGGACAGTGCACTTTTTGTGTGTGGCACAAAGCTTTTTGCTTGAATATGGTGCTTGTGTTTTGCATATTGAAGAGATGCTTATTTGCAGGATGATGTGATTTTAATGCAGGCATCTACATTTCTCTGGCATTAGGAATATAAATTGTTCTTATATGATTTATATGATATTCAAATTAAACAATAAACCAGGAGCAAGGATAGTTTGCATCTAGTAATCCTATCTGGCACAGCCCTGTTCTTCTAAGTACTGTTTACATTAATCTTACAGAATCTTTCAGAATTCTACTCATAATGAAAAGCAAAATAAAATTCCCCAAACTCTGGGATTTTCCAGTAACGTTACCAATCAGACCTTAGGCTCTTCAATTTCCTTACGTCCTTACTATTCACAAAGCGTCATGGACATCAAAAGGGGGCAGATAATACTAAGAGGAGTTAATTAAAAATATTTATATTTTTCATCAGCTATAAAGACCAAATAACCAAATGATGAAAGTTTGAAGCACATATTTAATGTATTTAAAAATATAAATATTACATTTTATATAAATATTTCTTCATGGGCTGGCACCATAGTATCCATTAAAATGTATTTATAAAGATCATAATATAATAAAATCATAATTAAGTTCTTTCAAACCTGGTGATACAGGGCTGTAGTCCCAGCTATTCAGGGGGCTGAGGAATGGGCATCCAGTTTCAAAATCTGCCTGAGCTTTGGAGTGAGCTCACGGCCAGCCTCCACAACTTCATAGAACCTTGCCTCAGAATCACAGCAACGAAGAAGGCTGGGGATATTGTTCTACATGTATTTTATGGAGTAGGTACTAACACAGATTTATCCGAGAGCAATCATGAAATCTGAATGTTTCTCATAATAGTTGGATATTACTTAAGCTCAGTTATGCAGCCATTTCTCTGTAAAGATTTCAGGTGAATTATTTGTGAGCAAATTTCATTATAAATGAAATCAATAATTTTTATACTTAAAACATACATTAAATGCCAAGTTCTAAGGATAATAGAAAGAGTGCTATGGGGGTAAAGTCCTTATGATGAGCAAAAGTAGTGAAATTTACGTGAGCAGAGACGACCAAGCAGAAAGAAATCAGGAACCAGGCAGATCTCCTATAACGAAAGCAGGTTCTGTAAACAAAATTAACGAGAGCTGACAGTTATAGGAAAGTGACTTACAGAAAACAATTTGTGTACAGCTCAGCCCACCAGTCTTCGTACAACTTAGTTAACTGTTAGTCTTCTGCAGCTAGCCAAGCTCAGCCTTGTGAGGAAGCTCTATGTGGGTTTGTTTATTGGCCCAGGGCACAGATTGGGTCCTAATCTTCGGCCTCCTACAAATGTAAATTGTGAGTTTTAAATAGATCCTGGCGTATAAGTATGTGTAAGCTCTCTAATGTTGCCCTCCTTGACTACAAAGAAGTGATAGAAAGGATGCATAACTATGCATTGGTGGTTTTCATATACTCTTGAAGCTTCTAGAAATGAAACCGTAATGCTTGAGAGTTGACTTTGTGATAGGATTTGTGCTTTCCTTTTCTTATATAATCACACTAAATCCTTCCAATGAACTTTTGGGGATGTATAATCATTCCTGATTGACAGGAGAACAAAACTAATCAAGGCTGTTAGACCACTGCTTTTGATTGTTTCTTCGTTAAATTGGAGAGCTGGAATCTTTAAATATAGACCTCACAGATTAAACTCTGTTCTTGATCACTATCTTACATCTTACGAGACTTGTTTGCCTAAAAGTCAAGTATTTGGAAGATTTATAGGATGTTTTGAGTGCTGTTTTATGCCACTACAGTTAAACACCAGAGCAACCATACTAACACTGGCCCCAAAGGAAAGGAAGATAGGTAAATTACACGTTATGGTAACCTTAAGAGAAAACATTATTTATGAAATATCCAGTGTCCCAAACTTGCTTGCCCGTTTTCCTCTTTACATATAGAATTTGCATTTTGTTCACAGAATTTGTTATGTTGATTAAAGACAATTGAGTTCAGCTCATTGTTTTACGTGTTCTCTGTCTCTCTCCTCTCTCTCCTCTCTCTCTCTCTGTCTCTGTCTTTATCTCTCTCGGTGTCTGTCTCTCTGTGTGTCTCTCTCTCTGTTTTTCTCTCTCTTATTAAAGTAGCTTCTTTTTAACAGAGATTATTACACTGGTCATACACAGAGATTTTCTGTGAATTTCCCAAGCCTAGGATGCAGTCTCTGTACCTAAGACTCAAGAACATAGAACAAGGGATGAAGAAAACACTGATGCATCTTTCAATTCTCATCAATGAAGCTCCCTCATGCAGCAGAGGGCCAGGAACACAAAAGGCCACAAATGGCCTAAACATAAAGAATAAGAGTCTACAGAGTGCAGGTCCTTAGAGAGGACTCCTATATTGAAGTCCACTCACCCACAGCTCAGGGACCATTGTGGAAGAGGGGGGTGGAAAAATTGTTAGAGCTAGGGAGGTGGTGCTCATGCGGAAAAAGTCCTATAGGTTCCTGGGACCCTTCTCATACAAACCTACAGCAATGGTGTCAGCATGCACAAGACCCATGCAAATTTAGGCAGACAAAAATTCAGCACAGAACTGTGGAAATGAACAGGAAGCCCCAATCTGAGTCAAAGAACTATTGGCAGGTAATTACTGCTAGATGAGGAAGAGCTGATCTTCTTGAAGGGAGAGACTCTAGATAGGCTGACTAAACCCCGGTGGATGAACTCCAACTGAGGGGCATCTTGGGACTTTACATAATAGGCCTTAATACAAACGACAGAACGTATGAACTCCAGTAGGAGTCTGTGGGAGAATGCCAAAGGGGAAGGGAGAAGGGGGTAAAAAGACGATTTTATGTATGAAATATACAAAAATTCAGTTTTAAAAAAGGAACCAGTAATCTTGAGCTCACACTGAAGTTTCTAATTAGTAGGTCTGGGGTGGGTCCTGGGACTTCACAGTTTTGCATCATAGTTGTGTCTAATCTTTGAGCTTTTGTTTGTTCACAAGTAAAATAGCTTCTTCTACTCCTGATGGTCAGGAAGTCTCCCTCTAGGAGTCCTGGTTTAGGTAGCATCTGGTTCTGAAACTCAAAGCACAAAGGGACCCTGAGGCACTGCTAAAAGACATCAAAACCCAGGTCCATTTGCAGTTAGGCTAAAGCCACAAATGAAGTGATAGAAATACTAGTTTTCTTACAGTCATCTTGGATAAATGCCCAGCCACACGAAGCAGATAATCTAGTATACAAAAAAAAAATCTAGTATATAAAAATGTTCTGAATCCCACACAGGAATGTGTGCAAAAACTGGGCCTCTGACTTTGGCACAGGTCTCACCTTTTCCTCCTAATTTACTTCTCTAATATGTGCTCTTACAATTAGACTTTTTGTATCTCTGCTGAACCCCCAAAGGTAATTATTCTCTTCAATTATATTCTTTTACATATTTATTTATATTTGTTGATGTATGCTTGCTGGTTTTTTAGTGAACATGTGAACTGCAAGGTGTTTTCTGGGGGATAATCAAGCAACTCTGGCGAGATTTCTGTAATAAAGACAGATACTGAGATCTCTATCTCTTGTGGAGAAATCTTTCAGGAATAATTTAATTTTATTTGGAGTTTTTATTGATTTTTCCTTAGTGTGTAAATATTAAAAGGATTAAAGATTTAAAGGTTTTAAGGCATATGTTCTCTATAAAGACTGACAGCATTATGGTATCATGATAAGTTGAAATTTACTTATAAAAGATAAGGTTAATTATCTTACAGGTCACTCATGCTGATTTATTGAATTGATATATATGGCTTACTAACCAAACATTTGTAAGACTGCCTTTGGAGATCTTTCATTATTTGTAGTAAAGTTAATTTGCTGTTTATCATTTATTGTAGCAATGTGACTGAAGTAATTGTTCATAATTTCTTCGTGTTCTCTCCGTGAAGATACTTGTAGGAAACTGGTTCTCAGTTTGTCAAGAGCACGCAATATAATTTTAGGAGACGATGTGATGGCTTTGTGTTGACTTGAGGCTCTTATAAATGTTTCTTACTATGTCTTACTCTTAACACTAGTTTGTGTAAATTTAGAATTAAATCTGTGTTATTATTTGGTTACTTAATGGTTAAGAATACTGTCAACCCTTACTACTATTATTTATTTAGCAAACTGATAGTTTGCCCAGCCCTTGTCCATTTTCTCCTCTCCTGCTCGTGTCCTTCCTGTACCCAAACAGTGCCACTCCTGCACCTCTGCTGTCTGTCTCTTTATCTGTCTATGTGCATAGATCCCCATACATGTATGCATATGGTAAAATCTGTACTTGGCTGACCGGAGAAAGCCTGGATATTCTTTGGTTCCCCCTTCTCCCTCTCTTAATTAGTCATGTCTTCCCTCCTGTTGATCTCATTGTCTCATTTGTGTTTACATGCCCTCTCTATCTGTCTCTGTCTAAATATATATACATCTGTAGCTATGATATAGTACACATGAGAGAGAGCATGAGCTCCATCTTTCTGAGCCTAGGTTATTTTTCTTAACATTATTGAGCTCCCATTCTATGCATTTTCCTGAAAATTACTTTTCATTATTTTTCTTTTTGACTGACTCCCCCCTCAACTCCTTGACAAGTGTGGGAAGGGGGTATGACTATAGCTTGCAGGCAAAGTGGTCAAAGGACACTTCCAGTTAACACTCCACCCCTTCCTCCAGCTCTTACATTCTTCCTCCAACCTCTTCCACAAAAGTCCCTGGGTCTTGGAGGGGGTGATAGGTGTGGGATGATCTTCCTCCCATTGTGTCAAGGCATTGAACTTTCAGGTGTCTGCATCATCTGTTTTCCATGGCTGTTGACCCATTTTGGTGGGATTTCATCTACTAAAAATATAAACAGCGAGAAGCAAGAATAGCTAAACAGTGACTGCTATAATGACTTAAACTATAGGCTGTTATGCTAAGTAACACAGAATCAGAAAAACAAAAAACATATATCCTCCTTCATTTTTGGATCCTAGCACCAAATCCTTGTAAGTGAGTGCATATCCTGATGTAACTGCAGGAACCAGGCAAATGGAAGGGAGCCAGGGAGGTAAAGAGAAAGAAGGAACCAAAGAGCGAAGAACAGTAGGAGAAGGATGTTACTAAGGGAGAACTATGCAAAAAGGAGGTAAAGGGAAAGGGGGAAGGAGGGCTATACAAAGAACTATGGCAATAAAGGAGAAAAATTTCCTCCTGATAAATAGTTTAAAAAAAAAAAAAGCATCTTAAAAATAGAAGGAACCCTCCAGGGATGAAAGAAAGCCCTACCAGAAGCCATAGGGTTATTAAATGAAAATCCCAGTGCCAGAGGTAGGTCGCCCCCCCCATGAGCTGTGGCCAGAGGGGCCTTAGAGGTCCCCAAAACAATAAAGGCCATTATCAATAATGTTGTTTGTATACCAGAAGTGGATGGTAAAGCCCTATTGCTGAAGACACCACATGATGTGCTCATGGGGAGGGAGAAATCAAGCTTGGACTAAGCTGGAAGCTCCCTGCCACTGGATGGGTGATTTTCATAGTGCCAGAAGGTGACATGCAGATGGCTGGGGAAGAACTATTCCCTATAATTCTGCTCAATGCGGACCCTGTGTGCTGCACTATTAACATGCCAAACAAGATGTTCCAGCTCGTACGATAGTGGCATGTATAGTACATGTACAGTCAGCAAATTTTCAATTGCATATGATGAATGCCTGCTCCTAGAGGTGGAACACACATTTGGTACTGTAGATCAGGCCAACCCCCATGTGGCAGGGGAGAATATAGGCCCCAGTGGGGAACCCACTGCAGTTGTTTTGTTAGATGGATGTAATGCACCTGCTAAAGTACTGTCCAAGCATTTTTGTTCGTTATTTTTTATGTGTATGAGTATATTGCCTGCATGTATGTCATGAAATGCCCATGGAAGTCAGAAGAGGACATCAGATTCCCTGGAACTAGAGTTACAGACTGTTGTTAGTGGCCATGTGAGTGTCAGGAATCAAACCCAGGTCCTCTGCAAGAGTAGCCAGTGCTCTTAACTGCTGAGCCATCTCTCTAATCCCTTAGTATTTTAGCACAGTTATGAAGAAGCAAGACAGAAAAATAGGTAGAGAAGATCCATGTACACAAAGAAAACATCATGAGAAAGGTAATTATTAGCTGGTTATAAAGAGTTGCATAGAATTATACTAAGCAAAATTAAAATTAAAGTGGTGTTTATACCGGCATAGAGGAATGATAAAGTTATATATATATATATACACTTTCCACGTATAAGTGATGTTTGTGTGTATGTCTTTTAGGTTCTATTACTCTACTATATCCTATATGTTTGCAAATAAAATAAAAGTTTGAAAACTAAGTGAGATTAAATGCAATAAATAATAAAATATGAGCAATATTAGTGATCTTACTAAAAACATACTAATTTGTGAACCTTGTTTTAATTGAGGTAGTTTATTATTTATTGATAATTGTTCTTATTTTTATGAAGTAATCACAGTTTTCTCATTAATTTCATTAATCATAAAATAGTTTAAAAAGTTATTAAAATTATACAATTTTGAGATTAAAAGAGGGAGTTTATAGAGATGAGATGATTTTTTTTGTGTGTGTGTGTACCTGAAATATTTAGACATTTTATTTCTGGTATGAGAGTAAAAGTAATCCAGTTTCTGGAATAAAATTTTAGCTAAAATTCTAGATTTAATACCTGTACCGTTATTACTATTTCTAAGAATATTCTTTGAGTATTTAGTTATAATTTTATGAGTGTTGTGACCACACATACAGCCTCATAATATATCAACTATATTTATAAAATTTATAGATCTAAAATATTACTTTTGAAAACATTAAAATGTTATTTAAGGGGCTGGCAAGGTGGCTCAGTGATTAAGATCACTGACTGTTTTTACAGAGGACTTGGGTTTGATTCCCAGCACCCACACAGGCTAATAACCGTCTATAACTCCAGTTCCAGGGGAATTCGACACCATCTTCTGACCTCTGTAGGCACTGCATGACATAGGTACATGTCATACATGCAGGCAATATAGTCATATATGTAAAACTGAAAAAAATTTTTTAGTGAATATCATAGTATTTTATTGCAAATTGTACCCTCTCATTTATAGGACTCTAAACGGAATGAGGTATTGTAGAAGGGCATTTATATCAGACCAAACATACTGACTCAAGTACTGTGACTCAAGTACGTGTGCAGTGGTAATCACATAATCACAGGTATGGGCACATCACAGGCCAGTTCTTTCCATATTAGCATGCTGTCAGAGCCACACTTACATAGATCTGAATTCTGATCTAAAGCTAGAAAACAATTCATTTTAACAAACTGTGAGAAATTTCTTAAGTAGCTGCACCAGTAGCTTTTAAACTTCCACGTGTGAGTGAAAAACATTTCTTTCTTTTTTTGTTTGTATGTATGTTTTTGTTTTTGTTTTGCTTTTGTTTTTTTGAGACAGGGTCTCCCAGCAGCCCCAGCTGGCCTGGAACTTGCTATGTAGACCAGGCTGACCTCGAACTCACAGAGATCTGCCTGCCTCTGCCTCACAAGTGCTGGCATTAAAGCCGAAAAACATTTATTTTTGAAGTTTGGTTCAAGAATGGTGTACTTTTGACTTCCTGGTTTTCTTTCTGGTGGTCATTATGCAAATTTGATATCAAAGAAGTTTGGAGCACAGAGATTAAAAACAAATAGCAGGGCGGGAGAGAAGCTCATGGTTCAGACTGCACCAAGTTGCCCTTCAGCATCCAGGCTGGCTCGCAATCACCTACCGTTCCAACTCCAGGGGATCCGATGTAAAATTGGAAAAAATTTTAAATGTCATTTAAGAGCTAGTTTTGTTTACTATTTAAAAGAAATAATTTCCCAGCACCCACAAGGTGGCTACTCATTGTCCTTAACTACAGTTCCAGGGAAATCCAACACCCTCTTCTGACCTCCGTGGCACTGCATGACACGGGTGCACTCACATGCAGGCAATACACTCATACACATAAAATAAAAATAATAATAAAAAATAAATAATTTATGAAATTAAGAGGCAATATAAAGTTCTAAATATTTCAATAGGTAAATAAGAAATGAGAAACCATTTCAAACAATATAGGAACTGCAAAGGAAGCACAGCACTCACTGGGCACAGGGCCAGGTGCTTGGTGGCAGACAAAAGGAGCTTTATGAGAGAGGGAACTTTGGAGAGGACTCTATGGAGCTGAAGAGAATTTTACTAACCAAAAGCAAAATGATGTTTAGAACTGCATAAACTAATGATGAAAGATAGTTTTCTTATATGAAAATGAAGTAAGATAAATGCTTAGAAAGGAAATAAGCTCAGTGCTTCCTGTTTTGAAGGAGAAGGTACCAAACCAGAAACACAGATCTCAGCAGGAGGATTGTTCTTACAAGAGAGCTGATGAAGGGGTCAACAAACAAAAAAGATACTCACATGTCAAACGGGCACAGGGGAAGGTGGAGGGAGGAAGGGAGAGAGCGAGAATGAGAGAGATTCTAGTGAATTCTTCATGTTAACGGGGTGATGGGACTTCTCACCTCTAAGGGTAGGGCTGTAGAACCTTGAAGAGTACCAATTTAGCATCATCAGGACCACAAAAACAAAAGAAAGGTTGGAAACTTTACAAATGTGTTCCTCTGTAGATCCATTTCATAAAAAATTGGCAAAACCTATCAGATATAAATTTCAGAACTCTGCAAAGTAATTAATTCCTAGATCAAAGAACTGTTGAAAAATACTATTTCTTTCCATTTTCTTGCTCCAGTCTGTGAACGAGGGAATGATCATAGGGATCTAGAACTGGTTTAAGATACAGGACTATCTCTTGCATGCCTGCAAGAGTGTTTCCAGAAGAGTTTGGCATTTGAATCTCTTTGGGTAGAATAAGGGCAGTCATTAGTGGGGTGACCACCAAGGTCATCAAAACCAAGACAGAGCAAAAGGCAGAGGAAAGGCATATTTACCTTCCTTCCTGGATCTGAGATGCCCCTTTTCTCCTGTCCTGGGACACCAGAGTGTCAAGTCCTCCAGCCTCAGACTCCAGGATTTATATGTGCAGCTCCCACAGCACTGTGAGTATTTTTCCTTAGGTCAGGGGTTATGACAGCAAATCCCTTGTTCTCAAACTTTGGATTTTCATTGAGCTATGTTGTTGAAGATGTCAGACACAGGAATTCTCAGCTTCCAATATTGCCTGAGCCAGTTTCAACTACCGTTCTCCAGTATACTGATCCATGTGGAGGTTCATCTAGTCCTACACCAGAATTGTGTCATGACAAATCAGTCCTAAGTTAAAAATATCATAAACATAAAGTAGGTTTAATATACCTTGTTGATTAAATATCACAGCTTAGCTGAGCACATCTTAAATATGTTCAGACAACCGCCATTATGCTGTTGGCAAAATCATCCAATGTATGTCTCTTTAATAATAAGGTGTTGAGTATCCTATGTCGTCCCCCCCCCTCAGCCCCAACCCCACTGCCACCAGAGACCCAGCATACCGGTCCCCATAGCGGAAGGTCAGGCGAATAGAGAGATGGGTGTGGGGAGGGGGCCTCAGGTGGCGGTGAGATGGGAAGAAAATACCCAGGAGGCTGTGTCAGTGGACAGCTTGTTTATTATGGCAGAATTAGAGGTTTATATAGGAAAGCTTCGGGGAGCAAAGAGGCAGGGGTTGGGTTTTCCCACAGACTGGCAGGTAGGGCGAGGGAGGGGACTACTAAGGGCACATGGCCTTTGTCCTGTCCTTGGGTCACATGATCTACAAGGGACCTGGTTAGGATTAAAGGATTAGAAGCTTAATGGTTTTGCTTGGGGGTTGTTGGGTAAGAGACAATGTCCCTAGAATGGAGTGGGCCAGCTTCCTGCCACCCTTACTAGGAGGTATCCGGCTTGGCAGCCATGCTCTACATTCCAGGCCCCCTTGACTTATCCCAACAATCCTGTACTGTGTAGAATAGTTGTATCCTATAATTCTGGCAGCGTAGTACTCTGTAGAGTACCATCACCCCCCCCCGGGAGTGTATGGTTGACAGAGCCTGTTGCCAGCTGTTACTGCTGCTGCTAAGCATCATAAGAGTATTGTACCGCATACTGCTAGCACGGAAAAGATCAATGTGAGATTTTTGCTGAATCTTTTTTTTTTTGGTCTTTTTGAGACAGGGTCTCCCAGTAGCCCCAGCTGGCCTAGAACTCACTATGTAGACCAGGCTGGCCTCAAACTCACAGAGATCTGCCTGTCTCTGCCTCCGAGGGCTGGGACTAAAGGTGTGTGCCACCACACCCGGCTGAAAATCACATTTGTATAAATTAAATTTCTCAGCCTTTACACAACTTAGTGCTATTGACATCGATTTCAAAGGTCAGGTGTCAAGAAGCAACTCTAAGTCCATCAATGTCAGCACGATGTTCTTCAAATTTTCCTTATAGATTTGTAGAAAATTTACAAAATTCCATTAATTATTTTTAAATTATTCTGCATAGTGATTTATGTTAAAATATATAACACCATCACTGGTGTAGATTATGAAAAGTTTAAACTGCGACATAAACTGTATCTATCACAAGTTCATAAATAACATTTTTCTTTTTTTAAAAAAAATCCTTGAAGCATTAGATTTGGTTTGTTTAGCTATATAATTATATCAGTGAGACTGTAAATCAAAATGCCGATATTTTGTCTCTGATTATTGAGTATTTGGCAAGCACTCTTATTTTTCAAATAAATCTTATTTTTCAAATAATCGGTTATAGTGTAGTAACTCATCAAAAAAACTTCCAAAATTAAATAAACAAGTACTGACAAAGAACACACTGATAGATGAAGTGGATGGATTAATCAGGTCGATTGGGAGAAAGCACCAGGACACAGATAAAAACTTCAGCGGGATAGAATTTATTAGGAAAGGAAACCTCACAAGGGACAAGTCCCTCAGGGCAGGGAAAATGTCAGCCCACAGGTTGTGAGCTGGGGTCTTTATGGGAGCACTGCAGAAGGCGGGAACATGTTTTTAAAAAATTAGGCAAGGGAAGCAGGAGAGAGGGCTTATCAGAACAGCTTCTGTCAGCCAGGATCTGGGTCAAGAGGTATCTGTTTACCCTTCAAGATCATCAAAGGGGAAGCCTGCTGTGCTGGCCAAAAGATGCAGAAAAGTCAGCTTCTCTTGACTTCAAAGACCAGGGTGCTCATCAACTCTGGTTCCTACATTCTCAGGGGCTTGTGAACCCATCAGGCCCTGTTCGGGAGGGGGGCGCTGCTGTAGATCAAAACCCTAACACACACCATCATTAAAGTCCTTGTCTTTTTAAAAAAATTTATTTATTATTTTTATTTTATGTGTATGTGTGTATTGCCTGCATGTAGGTAAGTGCACCCCTGTCATGCAATGCCCATAGAGGGCAGAAGAGACTGTCGGATTCCCTGGGACTGGTGTTATGGACAGTTGTTAGCTGCCATGTGGGTGCTGGGATTCGAACCTGGGTCTTCTGCAAGAACAACCAGTGTTCTTAACTGCTGAGCCATCTCTCCAGCCCTTAAAGTCCTATTCTTTTGCCTCTTCTTCTGCTTCCTTGAGCTGGCAAGCACCTGTGGAACTCTGAGTGTGTGAGTGCAGTTCAGAGAAGGGGGTCGTAAGGGGACATTTTTGCCATTATGTGCAATCCTGCACTGACAGTGTAGATAATATTACTGTTTCTAGAGCTGTAGTATTGTGTCAGGACTCAGGTTTGCTTTGCTTAGCAGGGGACCTATTGGCTTTGGGGCAGAGGGTCTGATCGGTGACAGAGTCATAAACTCTGGGACCTTTGTCTTCCCAACAGGATGATTTATTTTAGAATTTAGATGGTTTTTATACATCCCAAGGAACTAGCAGTCACGTGGGATATGACAATCATATGCAAAGATTTAGAGTACAAAGAAACAGGACATTTAGTCTGTTAATTGGTGCCAGAAGGATTCTTAAACTTTTACTCAAGGTTATCAATGCCCACCCAGTAATTTATTGGCCACAATGTTTTCTTTCTTAGAGCTAAAAGCATGGTGAACTTTTAGATTTTAGCTCAGGAGTAAACCTTTAACCTGGCCTAATCTCTTAGCCAGGGATAGCTGAGTTATTTGTTCAGGACAAGGAGATGAGCTAAGGGTTGTTGACCAAGA
>NW_008357047.1:694251-704428 GCF_000622305.1 Nannospalax galili
AGAGTCTGCACTTATGACCAGGCCCCTTCCTCCTGCCAGTCTAGCAGTGTTCTGCAAGACAGGGATTATCAGAGCCACTGTTTTCAGTGCCCCTCCCTTTAGCAGAGAATGCAGCCTGGAACTATAAGTTTTAGGTTCACCTCACCCTAGGGCCTGGCATCCTGGTTTCCTACAGTATTGCACAGGCATTGTAAGAGTATGCACTCATGATGGACATACCTGCTTTTACTCATTTTGAGCTTTGTGCTTCCGTTACTTCTAGTCATCCAGGATCCAAATATTTTAAATTGAAATACTTAGAAAGAAACCATTCACAAGTTTTACACATGTGCCACTGTAGGTAGTAGATGGCTCGGGTCATATCACTCTAGCCCCCCTGAACCATGAATCATCCCCTTAGTGAGATTAGCCACACGTACGTGCCACTCACTTGCTACTCAGTAGTTACTGTGAAGGATGGATAGGCTGATAGTGCTTGTGTTCAAGTAGCCTTTCTTTTAGTCTTTCAGTCATTGTTCTTTTTAGATACGATTGCTCATCTCTGTGCCTAGTTTATAAATTAGATATTATATCTATGGATAAGACAAGACTAAAGGTACATTTGCTTTTACCTGTCATATCAGACATCCACTGGGGATTTTGAAAGTGGGAATTAATTATATGAGCTTTGGAAGACCAGAACTACTCTTAGGTACAGAAATATGAAACTCTCTTTTGACCCAGTGGGTTTTTATGTGTATTCCATTAATCTATCATTAAGAGTGATCCTTGATAATCACTTCTGTTAGACTCTGCCACTTGGCTATCGCCTACATTCTGATTCCACTGGGAAATAATTTTTTGTGCCACTCAGTGATCAGAAGGGAGAATATACCAAATATGTAAGAGTTATTCTGAACAGATAAATTCTACCTCTTCAGCCAAAAAGCTTGGCTATTGCCTACATTCTGATTCCACTAGGAAATAATTTTTTGTGCCACTCAGTGATCAGAAGGGAGAATATACCAGATATGTAAGAGTTATTCTGAACAGATAAATTCTACCTCTTCAGCCAAAAAGATGTGAAAAATAAGAATTTGACACATTCACATATAAAATACAGTGTCAGCAATACATTAATAACTTGTGGTATGGATTAGGTACTAGTCTGGAAGAAGATAAGATTATTTTTTTATGTCCATGAGTATTTGACTTTATGTAAATGTACCATGTACATGCATTACCATAGAGACTAAAAGAGGATGATGGACCACCTGGAACTTGAGTCAAAGATGGTTGTTAATCACCATGTGGATATAGGGAAAGAAACTTGTGTCTTCTACAAGATCCAGCACCATATTTCTTAAGGGAACAAATGGAGCAGTATTTTTACCTGCAAAGCATAAGACACAGCCTTATATTTAAATTGGTAATTAAAATAATATGTTAGAGCTTATGTCACAGTTATAATTATTCATAATTTTATCCAGGGGAGGAAAAGTATTTGTTGGACAGAGAATTGGATTTGAGATTCAAAAGAACTGAATTAGAAGTTGTCCACTTGCCACCTACTACTGGCTTTAAGTAGTTTGAAGTTGGGTTTGTTCATATAAGAAGGAAGAAAAACTTTACGGTGTGGGTAAGGGAATGGGAAAGCTCTACATTGCTCAACTCTGGTTGTAATGCTGGTTTATGGGAGCTTCTCCACGTTCTCGTTCTTTAGAAACAGTTATCTCAGTTTTTTCTGAATATTGAAGATACTCCACATACCTCAATACACTCTTTAATATCATTTCCTGAATGCAGTTATCATTTTCATTTATAGTGGCAATAATTAACATTCCGCATGATTACCAGGATTTATGAAAACCACAGTCAAAGACTGAAGAATGATTAGAATGGAACTGATGTAAATTTGAATTGGTAGTGGACTTTTTGGTTGGTTGGTTGGTAGTTCTTATTTTCCAGTCAGGGTCTTGCTGTATAGTTCAAGCTGCTATTGAACCGAATCTTCCTGCCTCTCTTTCCCACATGCTGATATCACAGACTGTATCATCATGGCCAGCGCAGGATTGGCAATAATTTTAAGGTTAGTTTAATCAAGATAACAGTCTCTGTAGACTTCTTTATTTTCCTAAGTTAGTATTGCAACTCTCTTTTATTGTGCTGACTTGGTGTTCTACAATGTTATGTCATTTCCAAGTGGACTTGGTCATGATTTCACAGAGGCTGACCATGCATGGGGAAGTACTTGTTCTTGTAATAACTTGTGGTTATTAGCACAAGAACGCATGTCTTTGGAGCAGGATATGATTCGGTGGTTAGAGCACTTGCTTAGTTTTTGTAAGGTGCTGGACTACATCACTGGTACTTCAGAACAAAATGAAAAATTTAAAAGACAGCAAAATAAAAATCCAGAACTCAAACCCAAATTTCTCCTCTTGAACAGTGAACATTTTCAGGTTGAAGTTATATCATTTCTCCTAGAGTAATGTTTGGAACAAAAAAGCCCAACTAATTTAAAATTTCACATTTAGAGGAAAGAAATTTATGCAATTGAATCTTAATCAAGTAAATATTTTTAAAAATTACTAAAAATGTGACCAATCAGGGCAGCCAAAGTAAGAACCCATTGCAGAGGCTAATATATAAAAACTGATTTGGATATTTTAGATCCTTAAAAATAATTCTGTACTTTGCAGTTTATGCTTACGTTGAAAAGCAAAATTATAAAAGCTTGGAAATAACAGGATTTAAGGTTTGTTCTAGTACCATAAATCTAAATTGAAAAGTCACACAAGAGTTACGTGGACCAGAATTTCTTGTATTTACTTGACAATAGCATTTTAACCCAAGTGGATTTTGATAAGAGTAGTATTGTGGACATTAAATTATGTTTAGTGAAGAAATACCAATTAGATCTTTTCCAATGGGATCCAAAAATGAAAACTTTAACTTTTAAACTATAGCCTCCAAGAACAATCTACTTCCCATAATAACACTATTACCAATAGTCTATATTTTATGATCTGCTTTATTTTCTTGGTTTACTTCATTTTTATAAAAGAGGAGAGGGAATTTTTAACCAAGATATAACCATTTGCCGGTTAATATTTATTACTCTAAAATTTACGTTTACTTTATATGGATCTTTTTGCAGTATCTTTGTTAGGTTATGGACCACTATTATTTAAAATATGTGACACTGAACAGGCTGTACTGTGTGCTGGGGACATGGTAAGGTGTCTATGGCTTGGGAGAGGAAGAGAGGAGAAACTGAAGGCAAAGGGCATATGCAAACAGGTGAACAAGAGAAGAGGTGGTTTGTCCTTAATACTAGAAATTTATTAGATGGACTAGCTGGCCGAAGTATTCAGTGAAGAGTTAATGGAATTCAGAGACTGAGGAATAATGAATGGCAGAAAAAGAGGCTGAATGGGCAAGTGCACAGAGCTAAGAAGGGTAGATGGTGAGGTCAGGGCTCCGGTTATCCGCATTCTCTACTGAGAATTTAACCACAGTGCGTAGGGAATATTAAGGAATGCAGTCCAAGACTATCAACAGAGGAAGGCTGACTACCTCTGAGTAAACAAGGAAGAAGATTAGATCATAGTATTGCAATAAAACCTGGAATTCTAGAAGAAGCATGGCTCAGAAGAGCCAAGGAGAAAAGAAAGCAGCTCCCTAACAAAACATTGAGGAGGCAGGGAGAAGTTTGATAATAAGATAGTAAATATCTGAAATTCCAGTTCCTGTCCCTCTCCATTATTTTGATGATGTCACAAACTGGGTGTATTAGTGCATTAGTTACTGTACATTGCTGTAATCAAAAGACCTGACGGAAACAACGTAAGGCAGCAAAGATTTGGGTTACAGTTTCAGAAGAATAAATCTGTCAGCCTGGAGAAGGCATGGCCAAGCAGCTCATGTTATGGTGGTGGGAGCACGTGGCAGAGTCTCTTTACGTCATTGTAGATCAGGAAGCAGAGAGAAACTGGAATCAGGAATGAGCATAACATTCAAAGGTCTATTTCTACCAGCTTGGCTCAATTCTCCAAGGTTCTTCAACTTCCAGTATAGCACTAATGACTGAGGAGAGCATTCAAAACATGCGTCCATGGGGGGCATTTCAGTTGTATTCCAGTTATAACAATGGACAAATCCGAGGGATGCAGCTTTTAGAATTCCTCAGAGTAGAGTGATAAGAAGACAGAAAAGGAAGCATGTGCAGAGATGGCTGGCTCACCCTCCATGGCAGAAGTGATGAACTAGAGCAGGACCTTGCTTTTTATGGGACCAGCACCACAGTGGAAAGTGATAAGGATGGAGTGGCTTTGAGAAGGACATCGGAAGAGAAAGACAATATACATACATTGAAATGGAATATTTATTATATCAAGAAACGCAGTTTGATGAGATTGAAGTCGTAAAGAAAAGTAACTAAAGTTAATCATTAGTTTAATAACTGTAAAGGAGGATTGGCAGAAATCCAAATAGGGACTATGGGAATAACCTCTCTGATCTTTGAATTCTTCAGTTTGAGAAACAGCAAACATCTAAACAGATACTCCCTATCTTCCGGACTTGAGCTTAGGACCCTTCAAAGTCTCACCCAATGATTTTATTGTAGCATCAGTATTTAGTTGGTCTTCTCTCTATGAAACCAATCAATCTGTTCTCCCATAGAAGTTAGTCATAGTGCTTTTATTTAATGTCTTTGTAGTGGGTTTAATGAGAAATGTCCCCCAAAGGCTCAGGTATTTGAATTTCTGGTCCCCATGTGGTGGCACTATTTGGGATGGTTATGGATCCTTCAGGTCACAGGGTATTGCTAGAGGAAGTTCATCACTGGGGGCCAACTCTGAGAGTTTATAGTCTTGCTGCACTTCCAATTCACTCTTGATTTCCTGTGCGTGGATGAAAGATGTGACCAGCCAGCTTCTGTTCCTGCTGCCGTGCCTCCTCTGACATTATGGAGCTAACCCTCCGGAACTGTAAGTCAAATCAACTCTTTCTTTTGTAAGATGCTCTTTATCCTGGTATTTTATCACAGCAACAAGAAAGTAGCTAACATAGTCTCCTAATCATCCTTCCGAATTTAACTGAAAGTCAGCTTTTTGAGAACATTTCCTCTAACCATTCTCACTAAACTGATCCAATGTCTCTTCTCTAAGTGTATTGCAGTGCACGTCTTAGAATATCATCAATTATTAGTTACTTACCTAAATCCTTCATGATTCTATAAGAATCACAAGGGAAAGAATAGTGAATAATTTTTTAATTTTGTCAGCATCTATTTCCATACTGGTCTCACAGGAGGCCAGAAAAAGTCGCGAATGAGGACAAGGAAATGAAGAAAAAGTCCTGAATAAAGAGAAGGAAACAGTTGAAACAATAACCAGCAAAGGAGAATTTCCTTAAATGATAAAAACCAGAGCTGAAGATAGGTGGTAGCAATAGCATCTTGTATATAAATTTAAACTCTAAGTTGCTATGAAGTTCTTACACCTGTTTGGTAAACTCTTGAAAATTATATCACTCACTTATATGCTTAAATATATTGTCACTTGTTATTATCCTTGTCTATATTCTACATGAGTATATATGATAAATCTAATGAAAAAGGAGGAAAATGAAGTGTCTTAAGTTATAGCTTCTTGGGAGATATCAGTTTAAATTGACATGCTTCCTGAGAGACTACTCGTGACCCAGTAGATGGCCCTACAGTCATGGACATGCTGCAGCAGCAAGGGACCTCTGTGGTTCTTTAGTTATCAGCATTAGCCTTTAATGGCTGCACCATCTCTCCAAGCTTCTATGGTTTTTAAAAAAGAAATTGTGACTTGGGGTGGAGGATAGAGAAGGAATTGTAGAGAAGGGAATGTAGGCGGACTTGTTCAAAACACATTATATACGCACATGGAATTCTCAAACAATATAAAAGTTAAAGAAACTTTACTACTCATCTTACATACATAAAGTAAATAAAATGACATATTAAGATATCTTCTTTCAGTGCTGAATTCCTTTCCAGTTATTTCTTTTCATTCTTCTAAAGTAAAGAGAAAGTTTTCTAACAATATACTGGCTAGGATGCCATGAGCCCAGAATAGTTTACTGAGAAAGTTTCCAATGAGTAGTTTAGGAAATTAGTTTTTGAAGTTTAAATTATTTTTATTTACCAAAGTATTTAAAACAAGCACTTAGTCCTCCTGCACATGTCTACCTCTGAACTTCATGTCCTTTTTAAAAGAATAGCCCACTAAATATATCACATATGTTGTCAGGCCATCCAATGGAACATGGGCAACTCACCAGTGACCACAAACCCATAGAGGAATGATTCTGTCTCTTCCAGCAGATATCAACTGCCAATAGCTCTTCAGTTAGGGTTGGAACCTCATGAATTTCTCCTGCACCTATGCTGAAATTGTGGCTGGCTTGATGTTATGCAGGTCTTGTGCAGGGAACTAGAGCTTCTGTGAGTTCATGAGTGCAGCAGCCATGTCGTGTCCAGAAGCAATCATTTCACATCACTTCTCCCTAACCTCTGGCTCCTACTATGTCCCTATTGATGAACGTACCATACACTTGGGCTATAGGGCATTGAGACATCAATTTAAAAGTGCCCTGGAAGCTTCCTCTCTACTGGCCAGCTGCCACAGTGCCTAAAGATGAAATGCAGGTTGTTGGAGAGAAAATATTTCAATGTTATCTAGCACCAGACCCTGAATGTTACATTACCAACCTGCCAGACAAGATGTGCCCACAGGTGCAATTCTGGCATGATTATTTGGGGACAAGCAACTGTTTTCTGATTGGATTTGAGTGGTACTCAATGGGAGGGAATTCATGCCTGGTACTCTAAACCTGGTCAGAAGTCTATGGCTTGGGAGGGCATGGGCCCTAGGGTAGAACCAACTTGTAGTTATTGTTGCTAATTGGTCATGTTGTCAAACTGCCTTATAGATGTTTACATTTATACCTAGAGACCTGGGCTACTCTCAGACTTGTTCAAGAAGCTTCTTTACAGAGGGCAACGGTCAATGCAGAGATTCACAACTGGCCAACGTGCTCAGAACCAGTGACTGTGAGGGCTCAGCCATAAGTTGGACATCTTTATCAAACCCATGTAGAGGCTCAGGAAATATGCCACAGTTCGAATAGGTGGAAAAACTTGTAATTGTATTTTAAAAATATAAATTATAAACATGAATACCTTCTAATTCTGTCAGTTGACTACATAATTCCAAAAGGGAGGGTAAACAATATAATTTATTTTCATTAAATAGAAAAATCTGCCACAAATTATCCTAGATTAGACCCATGTACTCTTCGGGTTCAAATCAATAAATATTTCCCATTTAAAGCACACAAACTCTGAGAGTGCACTCTATTTCCCTCTCTTTACGAGAACTCACTTAGATTCCAGTTGTAACATTTTGCATTAATATTATAGACATAGACCATGAAACAGTGTGGTGGTGGTGTTTACATCCTAAATACCTAGTGTATGAGCTGCATCTTTATATATTCAGAATTTGCCCTGTCCTATCCATCACAGACCATGCTATAAAATAACGAGTAACAGCAGCTGAAGTTGAGCAAATCTGTAGAGAAATGTAAAGGTCAAAGAATGATAATTCCTGATCACCCTTAACAAAATATACAAAGCATTGAAATACTGATACTGAACTCTGTTTGCAGAGCATGGGGAAGAAATAGCATATATCCCTGACAGACTTTTCTGTTCCCTCAGGGGGTCTGTTTCCTGTGTACAGCTCAGGAGACTAAGATGCGTACTCATTAACAGCCTTAGATATTAGATCCATTACTGATGCATCATTGCTGGATTGATTTCTAGTTCATTACAATGTGGTTATTCAAACAATTGTAAGCATAGAAGTTTAAATGAACTCCAGGTAAAGGCCAGACATGGTGATGCTTACCTTTAGTCTCAGCACTTGGGAGGCAGAGACAGACAGATCTCTCTGAGTTATAGACCTGTTCTACATAGCAAGTTCCAGGCCAGTCAGTGATACATAGTGAGATCCAGTCTGAAAAATAATCTCCAAGCAATATAGTCTTTAAAAACTTGAAAAGGGCCCTGACTTGTGAATATAAATAATTTTTAGCACACAATAGCTTCCCTATGTTTTTCAGACTCTGATGACTCTGGTAAACCTTGACCTGACTCATGTGCAACTTGAGATCGCCATTTCAGGCAGAACCATCTGTCACCCCACAGCACGCTTGTATATTGCTTTACATGTGTTGGCTTTTGTTCTTTTTAAATTAGACAATAACTAAAACTTTGCTTCAAAAGAAGGCATTTGGGGAACGTTTCTATAGAAGGAAGGTGGAACTGTTAGTATCTGAAAGAAAGATCTCTGGGAATCTTCACAAAACCTGATGGCCTGCCAGAAAGAATTGTATGTTAACTTTCTTTAGGGATATTTGTCTATGGTTTGCTTAAAGTGTCTCTTTGCTCTCAGGATTGTAATACTGACCTCATGAAATATTTTTTTATTATGTTTTTCCTGTTAGATTTTTAGAAAGGCTTTGAAAAGAAGCAATGCATTTTTGAAATGTTTGGTAAAATTGACAATCTTTCCTTGTTCTGAGCTTTTCTCATTAGTAGGTTGTTTTTAAGGTTTATTTAATTATGTGTATATGTGTGTGGGGGGGTTGTCATGTGTGTGTAGGTGCCCCCAGAAGCCAGAGACCTCTGAACCCCTGATACTGAAATTACAGGTTATGAGCCACCTGATGTGAGTCCTGGGAAACTCAGGTCCTTTGGAAGAACAGTACACACTCTCTTAACTGCTTAGCCACATCTCCAGCCAGATTGGAAAGCTTATAATTACAAAGAACTGGCCATATTTTCTTGAATTTTATATCTTACAATTTTTCAAAAGTTGAAAACTGTGCTTAACATTGGCCCAGGGAGAAAGTTTAAGGCCTCCCTCCCTCCCTGCCTCCCTCCCTCCCTCCCTCCCTCCCTTCCTTCCTTTGTATTTTGTGTACATAATGCTTTTAATATCTTCATTTCTTAGTGGTCATTTCCCTCCTCCTCAGGCTTTAGATGAATTTTTTTTTTTTTTGGTCTTTTTGAGATAGGGTCTCCCTGTACCCCAGCTGGCCTGGAACTCGCTATGTAGACCAGGCTGGCCTTGAACTCACAGGCTGCCTCTGCCTCCCGAGTGTTGGGACTAAAGGCGTGTGCCACCATGCTCTGATAGACAAACTTTTCTTTACATGCATCTGTTATGTTTTGCCATGCCTCTGTGGTCCCAGTCTCTCAACAGCTTCCCTAGATAGCGCTTGCTGCATCTCCTGCCTGAGATCTGAGAAACACTGCTTCTCTACTAACGCAAGAGTTTTAGCATAGAATATTGGCTTTCTGGAGACTGCTATGTGCATTACAATTTGGCAAATATGTTCTGCTCTGGCTTGAGAGAGGAGATCTGCAACTCTAACTCCACCTCTCCAGACCAAGACTCCAGACCAAGACTGAGGAAGAAGTGGGACAAGGTGTAGCAAAACTGCCATAAAATTCCCCGCCATTTCGAATATGAATTTTCTAGGCTGAATAGTCATTTGATTGAGGAATAATCTGAGGATTTTCTGATGAATTTATTTTAACCACTTTTCTTTTCTTCGATCTTTCCATGGAGGAACAAGGGCTGGAGCCTCCAACTTCACAATTTTGTTGGCTAACCCTTTCTGTGGTGGTAGCAGTAGATGCTAGAAATTCCTCTGTAAGCTTTATCCATGACATTCTGCAAACTTTTTGTTTCATTTTCATTGTCTTTCACTTCAAAGTATTTGATTTTTCTGCTGCTAGTTAATGCATTCTAGTCGTCTTTGGGAGGCCACAACAATGAAATCTCCACAGTACGGTGGTCCAATGAGACCTGCATAATGAAAACACAAGCTGGCATGCCAAGACAAACAGGGTGAGGGAATGTCCCAGGGTTCCACTGAAAGATGAAGAGCTACAGGTAATCACTGGATGCTGAGGAAGGGAGAATGGGTTTCCTCCAGGACCAGCTCCCTAGGTTATCTAATCCCAACTGGGTACACCAGAGTGTCACTAAATGGACTCAGTACCTCATATATAATATATAAACATATATTATACATACATATATATATATATATATATATATAAAACGACAATCAAAGATGAGGACAG
>NW_008357047.1:704452-713353 GCF_000622305.1 Nannospalax galili
TAGTAGGGGACTGGGAGGGACAGAAATAACTCAAAGGCAATAGACATATATGAAATTCTCAAAAAAAATTTAAAATTAAAAATGTATTTGGGTGTGAGAGAGATGACTCAGCAATTAAGAGCACTAGCTGCTCTTGCAGAAGACCTGGATTTGGGTCCCAGCACCCACATTGTAGCTTAACAACTGCCCCAAACTCCAGTTCCAGGGTGTCTCACATCCTCCTCTGGCCTCTGTGGGTTTCCACGCACATGGTGCACTAACATATGAGCAGGCAAAGATACTCATACACACATAATAAAAATGAATAAAGCATTTTAATTTTTTAATTTCAAAACTTCTGAAAAGATATTTTATAAAATTTGTCTTTAAATATAGTTAGATATTTTATGATCCAAGGTATGTTAATGAATATTCCCCGTGCCCTTGAAAGTAATGTTATGCAGTATGTTTGTAGTTCCCCTAAGTTAAGGTGATTGGTAGTTTCTTTAAGATTTCATGTGTCCCTGCTGATTTCTGGATCTATGTGGGTGCTATATTTGCGGAGAGGGACTGTTAACATCTGTAATCCTTATTGTGCAGCTGTCTCTACCTTCTTTACTGTTAGTTTTGGGTTTTGTGATTTTCTCTTTGTAGTTTGTTCTTTATTGCTTTGAAAAATTTTTTCCACATGCCAGGCAATTCTTTACTATTGTTTAAATCCCTCACCATGGCTTCATGACTTATGAGCTGCTATGTTAATAACCATCCAATTTTAATAGTTATGAGGCCTTCTTTATTTTTAAGCATCTTCAGTCTTGAGATGTATTGAGTGACATGAATGGAGCTGTGCAGCTTCTCACCTGTATAGTTTGCTTGGTATTTCCAGGCCTTTTACTTTCTGTTTCCACTAGTGTCTATATTTGAAATATGTTTCTGGTAAACAGCATATCATTCATTGCTTCTTGCATATTTAATGCTGTTCAACAGTTTCTGCCTCTGATAGCTGTTTGAGCCTTTAACCTTAATGCGCTTATTGATATGCTTGCTTTTTATTTTTATAATATTTTATTCTTTCTGAATTCCATACAATGAACACCAACATTCAACTTGGTGAGTCAATGAGTTATATTGGGGTTATGTACAGGAGTACAGGTGAGCGGTCGCTTACAGAAGCAGAAATGACTCACAGACAGCAGCATCACCAAAGCCCACCCCAGCATGGGTGACAGCTCATGGAAGCAGGAAACCCGGGGTGCACTGTATAACCTATGGGCAGCTCAGGAGGCTGGAGAGTGTCCTTCATAGGCAGCTTATTGGCCTGAGCCTCTTCCTGGCCTGAGAGTTCTCCTAGCAGGTCTTATGGCTTATATATTCTTAGGGAAGGTGGGGCCTACTGAAGCTGGCCAATTTCCAGGACTTTCTGAAACTATTCAATTGTTTACTTCCTGAGCTTAGCTCCCCTGTAGGATGGACTGTTTCACCTCCCCTCAAAATATTCTGTTCTTTGCCTTTCTACGTTTAGAACATTCTGTTGTTTGCTCAGCTTGAAGCATCCAGTTGTTTACCTCCCTTCAGACATCCTGCCATCTACTCGGTTTTCCTCCAAGATGGAAGATTTTATCTGGGAGGAAATTGTCACACAACACTCTCCCCATATATATATATGTATATATACATATATATATATACGTATATATATACATATATATATACATATATATATATACATATATATATGTATATATTTTTTTTTCTTTAACGATTTATCAAGTCAAATTTGTGTTTCCCAAATACTCTTGGATGTGGGTCAATTGCTTCGAGTCTGGTCAACCTAACAGTAATCACGCCCTAAAGAAAATTAACTCTTCCTCTTCTAGCAGCTAAAATTCACTGAAAGATTCTCATCTAGGGCTGAGTTTTATGCCTGCTTTCCCCAATCTCTGCTGGGTTTTTGTCTGGCTTGGGCTTCTACATGTGTTGTGCATGCTGTCACAACTCTGTGGGTTCATATGTGCAACTACTCTGTGCTGTACAGACAACATGGTTTCCTTGTGGTCGTCCACCACCTCTGACCCTTCCAATCTTTCTGCCCCCTCTTCCACAATGATCCCTGAGCCTTTGGAGGAGAGGGTGTGATGCAGGTGTCCCATTTAGGGCTGAGCACTCAGCAGACTCTTATTCTTTGTAGCTTTGGGAGCCTGTGTTAATCACCATCTACTTCAAGAAGCAGCTTCTCCAGTGCAGGTTGAGAGATGCACTACTCTACGGTTATGACAGTTTAAGTCATTAGAGTTGGTTTAACGCTCTGTCCGTTTAGCAGAATGGTAGTAGGTTCTCCCCTATGCCTGTGACCCATCGAGGCACAGGTTCTTGGCTCTGATAAAAGTGCTAGTTATGTGTTGCATCTTATGAAGCAGGCCTTAAATCCAGTCAGAAGGTGGTTGGTTACCCCATAAGAATATGCAAGGTTTTTTTTTTATTTGACTATTTGTTCTTTTAGTTTTCCAATCAGGTTTTCTAGTCTTTTCTGCTTTCTGGATTTTGAAATAAAAGATAATATTCTTCTCTTTTCCTCCTTTTTAGCTATACTTCTGATTTCCCTCTTTTCATAGGTCTGCATGTAGTTTCTACAATTTTTATTCTGTCTTCCTGAGGACCCTACTTTTTTAGTATTTCTTCCTGTGAAGCTTGCTGGGAAATGCTTCCATTGTTTTTAATCTGAGTGTGTCAGTGTTGAAAGCTGCTTCACGTTAAAGACTTCTCTTCACAGTTGATCTGCCACACGTTGACTTTGCTGTGTATACTGTAAGCATCTTGAATATGTCCCTTGTTTTATACCAAATGTGAGGAGCTACATTTCAGATTTTTTCTGCTTCTTTATTCTCATTCCAATTATTTCAGAATCGGAATCTTTGGTTTTACCTGTCTCTGAGGTGTTGTCCATGCTTGTCAATCAATTTTTTTAAGTTAGTTATGTCCACTAGTACATTTCGATTTTTAAAAATTCATTTTACTCTCAAGATAGTCTGTATATTGTTTAATACCAAAATTTTGCTTTTGTAAATATTTCCTCTGTTTTTTGAATGGATCTTTAATAAGTGCAGTAGATTTTTTTGGCTGATGTATCTAAACTAATGGCTCAATTGTGGTGCATTTTTATCAGTTTCTCATTTTTTTAAAAAGTCACATTTTATGCTTTGCTGGCTTTTGATTGAGTGTGGGCACCGTTGATCATAGGTGTAGGCTGGGTTTGCTTGTGTCCAGCCAAGATGGACTGTCGTTCCCTTAAGGAGTTAATGGTCCGGGATTTAAGCAGTGAATGATGTTCTCCTCAGTGCGCAGTCGCTGGCACTCTGCCGTGTTTGTGTGGCTTTCTGCTGCTGCTTTGTGCACAGTTTGGTGGTCAGGCAGGGATGTGTCGCATCTATTCTGCAGCTCCTCCTATCTTCTAGGAATTTCCTCACTTATCTGTGTGATGTCAGTTCCAGCCTCTGTTTTCTGACACATCCAGAAGGTATTTGTGTAGGTTCTGTTTTGTGTCTCCCTTGCAAGCACTGACGATTACCACAGTAGTTGTTAATATTAAACAGCTGCACTCAGCAAACTGTGGCCGGCAGGCGCCTATCTTTTGGAAATACTCTTTATTGGAGTATAACACAGTAGATAATGTTCATTCATTTGTGTGGTTTTTATGGTTATTTTGCTTACAAAAGCAAAGTTAAGTAGTTGTGATACAGTTCTGTGTCTGGCAGAATGTAAAATATATTCTCTCTGGCTTTTCACAGCCCATTTCCCAAACACAGAAACAGACTGCTATTCAAATCGTTTCCATGTTTGTTTCCTTCTAAATATTTAAATATGTAATCCACTGGAAGACAGGAACAATGTTTGCCTTTTCTACCAGCAACCAACGCACCTCGTTTTTGACTAAAAGATAATAGTTCATTTTATTTCTTTTTAAAATTTTATTTGTTATTTTTATTTTATATGTATGTGTGTATTGCCTGTGTGTATGTAAGTGCACCCATGTTGTGCAATGCCTGTCTAGGTCAGAAGAGGGCATTGAATTCCCCTCCAACTGGAGTTATGGACAGTTGTTAGCTACCATGTGGGTGCTGGAAACCAAATCCAAGTCCTCTGCAAGAGCAGTCAGTGCTGGTGCTCTTAACTGCTGAGCCATCTCTCCATCCCCTCATTTTATTTCTTTAATTCAAACTGAATTAAACAATAGAGTACATAGAAAGAAGATAGTTGAATAAAGTTATGATTTCCTGTTATGGTGATGATTTTCGTGTTCTGTTTGAAAGATAAGGCAACTTTTAGCAATAGAATTATTACTGCTTTTATATAAAATACTCCAGCATATTCTTATGTTCCACCTCACCTAGTGCAGAGTCTGGGTGGGCACTGTGTGCACAAGGCAGCAGCCCCTCATTCTCTCTTCTCAGCTGAACCACCAGGAAAGCTATTTCTTGTTTTCTTTCCCTGCCTTGAATGGCTCTGTTAAATGCTCTGAGTTTAGGAGAGAAGAGACTGTAAGTGGCTATAAATTCCCCTCCTGATTTTCACGCCCCCAAATTAAGTACCCTGACAAAACAACTTAAGGAAGAAAGTTTTATTTTTTCCCCTCACAATTCCAGATTACAGTCCATCATCGTGGGAACATCAGGGCAACGGGATCTTGTGGAGCTGGTTACATTACATCCACAGATGTGGATGCATGCATGCTAGTGCTCACATTACTCTTTCATAGAGTGCAGGACCAGCCTTGATAATCCCATGTTGAGATGAAAGGCCTGGGTAGCCCTATCCCTCCAGCTGTGCCACCTGAAGCTCAACCTCCCAGCTACGCTTCGGCCAGCTCACTCCACACGTACAGCCCGCCTTGGTGGATGTCGTATGATCCTGGCATCTCCAGTACACTCAGTTCCCCTACTGCTTCTTAGGCTTTACCACCACAGCTTAATCAGCCTCCCTTCAAGTTCTTTCTGCAGGAAATCCAACCCTGCCACACAGTACCTGGCCTCAGCAGATCAGAGAGCACCAGGTTTCTATTGAACGGCGCTGATCTCTTCAACAGCTATCGCTAATTTATTTTCTTCCGTCTCCTTGTCTGAAAATTGAAGCTCAGCCCCACACCCTGCATTCATCAAACGAAGTAGTCCACTATCTTTACATGTAACATTATTCAGATTCTCAGGACATGGGCAATATGAAGCCAGATTCCCGACCAAAATATCACATGGGTGGCCTCTAGTCCAGGTCCTGATAAACTTCAGATACTACTTCTAATTTCTTTTGACTTGGGATTGAGCCATTGGTGTTGAAAGTCATTATTGAAAGCTGTGTGTTGGTTGCTGTCATATGATTTTCCATTTCTGTTCTTAGTCCTATTTTGTGTTTTCATAACTACACCTTCTTTTATCTTTCTTCTGTGGCATCTGATGTATGATTATTCCCTTTTCCAGTTCACTGTTTTGTATCCAGTATTCTCTGTAGGGATGATTTGCTGTATGTGAATTATTTCAGCTTCTTTGTATCATGGAAGATTTTTCTTTCTCCTTAGACTATCATAGATATTTTTGCTGGGCAGGTAGTTTGCTGGGTTGGCATCTGTGGTACTTGGAGTACATTGCTGCAGGGCGTTCTGACTTTAGAGTTTGCATGCAGAAGTCAGCTCTAATTCTGATGGTTTTCCTTTATATGTAACTTGTTTTCCTCTTGCAGCTTTGGGTACCCTCTCTTTGTTCTGTACATTTAGTGTTTTTACTACGATATGCTGTGGGGAGCTTCTGTTCTGGTCCTGTCTAATTGGTGATCTATGTGCTTTTTGTATCTCTATGAGTACGCCTTTCCTTAATTTAATGAAATTTTCTCCTATAGTTCTGTTGCAGATCTGGTCATTGCCATTGACCTGAGATTCTCCTCCATCAATGCCTATAATTCATGAGTTTGTTCTTTTCTTGGTGTCCCACAGCTTCTTCATATTCCATTCTTGTGTTATTCTTAATATCTTATCTATTATTTTTATTTTTTATGTGTATGAGTGTATTGCCTGCATGTATGTAAGCATACCTGTGCCATGCAATGCCCATGGAGGTCAAAAGGGGCATTGAATTCCCCTGTAACTGGAGTCACGAATAGTTGTTAGCTGTCATGTGGGTGCTGGGAATCAAACCCAGGTCCTCTACAAGAGCAGCCAGTGCTCTTAATGGCTGAGCCATCTCTCTAGCCCCTGTTCCTGTGTTTCTAAAAGTTCTTTTTTATATTCTTTCTTGTGTGATTCAGTTCTGTGACTTCACTTTCAGGTCTTGATATTCTGTTTTCCAATTGATTCATTCTGCTGATGAGACTTTCTCCTATTTCAAATTGGCTTACTGAGTTTTCAATTTCATCTTCATCTCGGCTTGAGTTTTCAAAATATTTCTTTGTCCTTTCCGATTACCCTTTTTAAATCTTGAATTGTCTTTGCCATTTCATTCGGCTGTATATTTGTATTTTCCTGAGCTTCAGACAGGAGCTTATTCCTTTCCTCTTTGAGTTCCTTGAGATGTTTTCTCCTTTGTTCTTTAAAGTCCTTGAATTATTTGATCATTTTCTTACGTTTGTTCTTTTACGTTTTATGTCCTGGGGTTCCCCTGGGTTGTTCTCATTGAACACTTGTGTAGGACTGGTAGGATTTGATGGGAACATGCTATCTTAGTTTTTCATGTTATTTGTGGTTTTGTGATATGACGCAGGCATATGGCCTTTGCTGGTTGTATATCTGATAAATTGTAGCCTGCTTTTGTCGAGGGGAAGCTTGGTTCTGTTTTCATTGCTGAGGAAGCTTGGTTGATCAGGTATGAATAGTTAGCTGGTCTGTGCTTTAGAGTCTCACTTTTGATTTTTTTATCGGAGGGACAAGGGTGATTCCAGGCCGGTTAAGTGTGCGAGACAGACAATCACAGCTAGGACTCAGTATGGAGACGGCAGCTGGATGGATGAGTCTGGATAACTCACTAGGCTCATCTGGTGTGTGAGCAGCACAATGTGGGAATAGAATCTTAGGTGGGAAGATGACGGAGTGAGTGGGGTTTCAGCTCCCTCACCAGGCTTGTTCAGAGTAGGGAGCAGAGTGGTCCATCCCTAGTTCAGGCGGGGAGGATGGCGGTGGGGTTGGGAACAGAGTGGCAGGGTTCTGATTGATGCACCAGGCTGATCTTTCTAGGCTTTGAAATTTTAAGTAGAAAAATGGAATATAAAAAACGGAGTTTTAAATGAATTTTCATATTAATTTAAATACATTCTGACATGGTTGATTAGTCACTAATGGTGTTTTAATATTTATGTTATCGGCAATTCAAATTGATCTATGTTTTCAAGGTTAGGTCAAAATTTTTCTTAAAAGTTACTAATTATTTTGTTATATTCATAAAAAAAGTCATTATTTTAAATTAATTTAATGCCACCCAAATCTTTACCAACATATATAATTTGTCAATATAATGCATGGTTGTCCTGGAGAATTAAATGGATACTTGTCTTCGCTATTTTTCAGTTTTTCACCAAAGTAGAATGCCTATTTTGTAAATGAATGCAATCAAAATTAGTCTTTGTAAAAACAAGTAAGCCTGAAAAAAATTTTAAATCTTGTTTTTATTTATTTTCCTTTACACTGTTCATTTAAGAAGAATAGCAAATGCATCTTTCTATCTATTCCTTTGGAAGTAACATCCTCATTTACCTACTTGGAACTATAAATACTCTCTTGACTATTAGCATATTGGCTTAGAGTAGTGATTCTCAAAACTTAGCACATTCCAGAATGAACTGGGACAAGAAGGTTGAGCTACCCTAAATTCCTGACTTAGTGATCTGTGATTGACCACAGGCATTGGCTTTATCATAGTTCCTTGGTATTCTGATGCTACTGTTCAATTATTACACATATTACAACTTAGAGGATGACACAGTGGCCGAGTGTTTGATGGTCAAATTCTAGTTCCAATATTCACCATGGAGATGACCATTGGTCAATTATTTACTTTTAGTTACCTCATGAAGGAAAGAGTCATAACTATCATTCTCCTCTGGTTTGTGATAAATATCAAATAAGCTATTATTTATTATTTCCAAATTAAAGGCTTACTAATTTAAAGGGTGATCCAACAGGCTCATTTTTTTTTGCTTTTTCCTATTCTTTTAAATTATTTATTTAATACCCACATACTTAGAAGAAGCATTTCATTACAACAGCATTGGCATATTCAATAACAAGTTCCTGACCTAAGATGTATCTCTTTCAAAATCGGCCATATATTTTTAGGTTTACAGTTGAATTATTACAGTTATACAATATTGTACTCAGTATAAACCCTATAAGACATAAAATTAAATGAGGTTTTAACCTTTAAAAAAGATCTCCATTTCATTATTAAAATATGCAGTTTCATACAGAAAAATTCATTTTTAATGCAATTGACATTAAGATGTTTGCACATGCATTTCTAATCCCTATACACCTGATTATTACTAGTCACAATCGGTTACTTTCAGAGCTCCTTGGTATCTGAGTGTGGATATAAAGTTGTCAGGTAGATTTCCGTGGTAATGTTTTTCACATCAACTAATTATTAAGGAGCGAATTTTTATGCTTTGAATAATTATTATAGTTTTGTCATATGTTTAAAATTTTTAATAACTACATAATTAGAGGAAGCATTTAACTAAAGCTTTAATGTATTTGGTAACACACTCCAGAGCAAGAGTATATCTCTTTCACAAGTGAGTGCAAGTTTCTAGGTTCACAGTTGAATTAATACCGTTATACAATATTGAACTCAGTATAAGCCCTTTAAGACATAAAACTGAATGAGTTTTTAACGTTTAAAAAAGATCTCCATTTCATTTTAGAATATATTGTTCCTTGCAGAAAGACTC
>NW_008357047.1:713679-714837 GCF_000622305.1 Nannospalax galili
GCCCTTATACTCTGATATCCCTGCTACTGTCTGCTGTGTTGTCGGCACCCCCAGCCATTCCCTACTACTTGCCCTTCTGGTGAATCTACTCAGCCTATCTAGAGGTCTTTGTTTTAGGAAGGTCAGCTGTTCTTCATCTAGCAGCACTCAGTTGTCAATATTCCTTTAGATGAGATTGGGGTCTGCTGTTCATTTTCCCAGTTCTATGCTGAGTTCCTATCTGAGAGTCCCTTGGGACACCTAGCCAACAACTCAAAAGAAGGTATCTCCTATCTGGCATTTTTGCTTGTTATATAGCCTTTAGCTATGTGTATGGACTCTTAAATAATTATATTAGCCCCTTTAATCTTTGGTTATACTTTCCTTTGGGGTGTTTAAGGCCATACAGTTGGCCCAGATAAACCACTTTATTTTTATTCTTAAGGTCGTTTGAGGATCTGTTCCTCAGGGGTCACATGGGCTTGGGAGGAGCCCCTGGCTCCTTTCTTTTACCAGTTCTGCCTGTATGAAGATAAGTCAAAGGTCCTCCTCGGCTATGGCTGTCGTCGCTTGGAAGCATGGAGGAAATGATTCCTCTATGTTGACCCTCATCTTTGTAGACTGGACACTGTTTTAAGTCCATCTGGTGGGGTCTCCTCAGCCTACTTGATCAAGATGACAGGTGACCCACCACCATTGCAGGACGTTTTGAGAGATGCTCATAGTCCCCTGGAACTAGTCGACCTAAGAGGGCAAGGAGCAAAAGCTGTCCTTTATGTCCGCCTGTCCAAATTATTATAGGCCTCAAAGTATGTCTGTTAAACAGTCAAGAAGGTTAGTTCCACCAGTCTGGTACTTTTAATTACCATGTGCTATGCAGAAAAAGCTTGGGCAAAGACCAAATGTTCTCAGAAAAACCTTGCCTAGATATGTATTATATTCCTTGATCTCGATATTTGTCAGTAGGTTGTAGGACTAATATGATTCCCTCTGGTTTTCAAAACTAGCTGGGCATTATTTATTTCTGGCATTGTCTCAACCCTCCATCATGGTTTTCCCTCTTTCTATCTTACTAATACCCTTCTCCTATGGTCCTACCTCTCTTGAGCTACTTCTTTCCCCTTGTCTGCTAGGTCCCTTCTATACCTTTCCCTCCCCCCTCCCTCAACCTAACCCCAC
>NW_008357047.1:715094-716471 GCF_000622305.1 Nannospalax galili
TATAAATCAACCACATTTTCATTATCCACTCGTCAATCGAGGGACACTTAGGTTGCTTCCATCTCTTAGCTATTGTGAAAAGAGCAGCAACAAACATCGATGTACAAGTGTCTCTGCAATAGGATGAGTTCTTTGGGTATATGCCAAGGAGTGGTATAACTGGGTCAAATGGTAGGTTCATTTGTAGTTTTTTAAGAGTTCTCCACACTGCTTTCCATAGGGGTTGAACCAGTTTGCAGCCCCACCAGCAGTGGATGAGTGTTCCCCTTTCCCCACATCCTCTCCAACATTTGGCATCATTTGTTCTCTTGATCTTAGCCAGTCTGACTGGGGTGAGGTGAAATCTTAAAGTGGTTTTAATTTGCATTTCCCTAATTATTAGTGATGTTGAACATCTTTTAAAATGCTTCATAGCCATCTTTACTTCTTCTTTTGAAAACTCTCTGTTCAGCTCCTTAGCCCATTCTTTAATTGAGTTACTTCTTGTCTTGATTCTCTGTTTTTTTATTTCATTAGGAATTCTGGATATTAATCCTCTGTCGAATGTGTCACTGGTGAAGATTTTTTTCCCATTCTGTGAGTTTTCTGTTCATTTCCCTGGTTGCCTCCTCTGATGTACAGAAGCTTTTTAGTTTAATGAGGTCCCATTTGCTAATTCTTAATCCTTGTTTCTTGAGCAACTGATGTCCGGTTTAGAAAATCCTTTCCTACACCTATCTTGTAGGTTTTTCACGATGTTTTCTTCTAACAGTTTCAGAGTTTCACACTTTACATTGAGGTCTTTGATCCATTTGGAATGGACTTTTGTGCAGGGTGAAAGATAGGAGTGTAGATTCATTCTTCTACAGGTGGAGATCCAGTTTTGACAGCACCATTTGCTGAGCATGCTGTCTTTCCTCAGTCAATATTCTTGGCCACTTTGTCAAATATCAGGTGGCTGAAATTGCCAGGTGGTCTTCAATTTTGTTCCATTGGTCTATGGGTCTATTTTTATGCCAGTACCATGTTGTTTTTATGACTATAGCTCTGTAATATAGCTTATAATCTGGTATAGGAATCCCCCACCCCCAGCATTGCTCTTAGTGCTAAGGGTTGTTTTGGCTATCCGAGGTCTTTTGTGCTTCCATATGAATCTTAAGATAGTTTTTTCCAATTCTGTGAAAAATGTCATGGGGATTTTGACTGGAATTGCATTGAATCTATAAATGACATTTGGTAGGATGGTCATTTTCACAATATTAATTCTTCTCCATGAGCATGGGAGGTCGTTCCATCTTCTGATGTCTTCCTCAGTCTCTTTCTTTAAAGATCTAAAATTTTGATTGTAGAGCTCTTTAATGTCTTTGGTCAGGTTTATTCCAAGATATTTTATTTTAT
>NW_008357047.1:717399-718125 GCF_000622305.1 Nannospalax galili
GCTATCCATCCATTTCTTTTAGAGTTTCATATTTGGTAGCATATAGGTTTTTAAAGTATTCCCTTATAATGTTCCATATCTTTCTGGTGTCTGTTATTATGTTTCCCCTTTCATCTCTGATTTTGTTGATTTGGAGGTGCTCTTTCTTTCTTTTGGTTAACTGTGCTAGCAGTCTGTCAATCTTGTTTATCTTTTCAAAGAACCAGCTCTTAGATTTGTTGATTCTTTGTATTGTTTTCTTTGTTTCAATTTCATTAATTTCTGCCCTGATTTTTGTTATTTCTTCTTGTTTGCTGGGTTTGCGTTTCGTTTGCTGTTGCTTTTGAGTTGCAAAGTTAAGTCATTTATTTGTGTTCTTTCCAATTTTTTTATGTATCCACTTAGAGCTATAAACTTCCCTCTAAGGACCACTTTCAGCATGTCCCAGATGTTTTGTTGTGTTGTATCGTCCTTTCATTTGGTTTCCGGAATACTTTTATTTCTTAATTTCTCTTTTGACCCATTCATCATTCAGGGGTGTGTTGTTTAATCTCCATGTGTTCATGTGGTGATTAGGGCTTCTTTGGGTGTTGATTGTAAGTTTTATTGCTTTGTGGTCTGATAGAATGCATGCAGTTATTTCAGTCTTTTTGTATTTGTTGAGGTTTGTTTTGTGACCCACTATATGGTCAATTTGAGAAGGTTCCATTGGGTGCTGAGTAGAAAGTATGTCCTTTGGTGCTTGGG
>NW_008357047.1:718351-719275 GCF_000622305.1 Nannospalax galili
TAATATCTTCTTGGTTTATTGTTCCTTTGATCAGAATGAAGTGGCCCTCTTTATCTCTTCTGATTAGTTTTAGTTTAAAGTCTGTTTTGTCAGATATTAGAATTGCTATGCTTGCTTTTTTCTTAGCACCATTTTCTTGGTATATTTTTTTTCCCATCCTTTCACTTTTAGATAGTGTCTCTCCTTGAAAGTGAGATGAATTTCTTGCAGATAACAAAAAGATGGGTTTTCGTTCTTAATCCCTTCACCTATTCTGTGTCTTTTGACTGGGGTGTTCATTCCATTAATATTTAAAGTTATTAATGAAAAATGTGTATTGAATTCTGTCATTTTTATTTCTGTTTACATTTGTGATATAGCTGTCCTTTTCCACAGTTATACCTTCATTGAATATATTTCCACAACCCCTTGGGCTAGTCATTCCTTTCTTCAGCTCTTTGTAATGATTCCAGAACTCTCTGAAAGGCTGGTTTTGTGAACATGTATTCCTTCAGCCTATTTATGTCATGGAAGATTTTTCTTTCCCCTTCGACTATAATAGACATTTTGTCTGGGTGTAGTAATCTGGGTTGGCATCTGTGGTTATTAAAAACTGGGAATACTTTGGTCCAGGCTCTTCTGGCTTTTATAGTTTGCACTGAAAAGGCATCTGTAATCCTAATGGGTTTCCCTTTATATGTGACTTGTTTCTATTTTGCAGCTTTCAGTATTGTCTCTTTTTTTTTTTGTATGTTTAGTGTTTTTACTATGATGTGCCGTGGAGAGTTTCTTTTCTGGTCCTGTCTGTTTGGTGTTCTATGTGCTTCTTGTATTTGTATGGGCATGTCTTTCTTAATTCTGGGAAATTTTCTTCCACAATTCTGTTGAAGATCTGGTCCGTGCCATTATCTTGGGATTCTTCTCCTTCCTGTATGCCTATGATTC
>NW_008357047.1:719557-729136 GCF_000622305.1 Nannospalax galili
TCAGCTCTTTGATTTCTTTGTGTGTTCTTTAAATTCACTGAATTCCTACATCATGTTTATAGTTGTTCTTTTGAGTTCCATTTCCTGCATTATCTCTTGGGGGTTCTTATTGTACTCCTCTAGAGGAGTATTGGCATTTGTTGGGAATATGTTATTTTGGTTTTTCATGTTATTATTTTTTCTCTGTGATTTTGATATGTGAATTTCTTTCTAGTTTCTGATTCTTGTGTGAGACTCAAGCCTTCAAGTTTAGGTCTGCTTCTTTTTGTGAACTTTATGTGTCTTTGTGGTTTACTCTTTGGGCATGAAAAGCTGGTTTGTCTAAGCTTCCGGATATCTCTATTGATTTTATATTGGAGTGGTCAGATTGCTTTTTTCTTCAGGGGTTCCCACAGAAGCCCAAGTCAGATGAGTATTAGATGCTCTCAGGCTTTCTCCTAAGGTCTCGATCCCTCTAGGAAAGATCTTGGCCTCAGGAATTTGGGGGTTGGACTGACCTGGAAGCTGGGCCCAGGAAAGATGCTGGTCTAGGGCATCTGGTGGCTGGTGCCATCCAGAGATGCAAAGGATCAGGAAGAGGAAATGTCAGCCCTGGCATCCAGGAAAGAGGTTGTCGGGTTTTGAAGACCCAGGGAAGTAGAGGGAGGTGAGGGCAGGACCAGGCCCAGAGTGCTCCTGGGGACCCAAGAAGTAACTGAGTTGGTGGGGATGCAAAGGATCAGGATGCAGTGGTGGTTCCCCAGGTGTCTGGGATGCCAAGACAAGTAATGGGACAGTACCCAGACTAGGAGGAGAGACTGGCGGGGGAGATGGGAGGGTGAATGAGGCTGGGGGAGTCAAGGGGCAGGAGGGTGCCATCAATTTACCCCACAGAGAGAGGCCTGTGAGTCGGAGTGATGGTTGCAGGTCATGAAGGCCCAGGGAAGCAGAGCAACACGCTCATTTTTTATGTTTCATGTATTTGAGTTCTCAAAATTTTTTGACTTAAAATCCGTTATAAAAACTATACTCACATTGTTAACCAGTTTACATTCATATTTGAAATTAGAAGATAAACATATGTATCTTGTCTTTCCCTGACTTTGTATTGGCCTTGTAACGTGTTTGTTCTTATCACAAAGTGTTTCTTTCCATTATACGACATAAAAATAGGAACTGTGGGCACTCATGATTGAAACAGTTGGCTTTGGTATCTTTGAGGGTGATTTCATAGTCGTTAACCTAGTCCTGGTTTTTTCATTGTCAACAAACATCAGTTGCTACTTCATTTTAATTCATGAGTCACGGAAACAAAAACCCAAAGGCATTCTGATAAAGTTGAAGTCCATTATCAAGACTCAAATCACTTTTTCAAGCTCTGGGAGAATGTCGTGGGTATTTTGATTGGCACTGAATTGAATCTAGACATTGCTTTTGGTAGGATGGTCATTTTCACAATATTGATTCTTACCAATCCATGAGCATGGGAGGTCCTTCCATCTTCTAGTGTCTTATCTCTCTTTCTTCAAAGATATGATGTTTTCATTGTAATTCATAAATGATCCTTAATGTCTTTTGTTAGGTTTATTTCTACATATTTTTTGAGGTTATTGTGAGTGAGAGGGTTCCTTGAATGCTTTTTCTGATTGTTTATTATTGGCATATAGAAAGGCTACTGATTTTTGTAAGTTGATTTTGTAACCTGCCACTTTGCTGAAAGTATTATCATAGCATCTGCAAATAGAGATAATTTGACCTTTTCTTTTCTAATTAGAACTTTAATTTCCTGATCTTGTCTTATTGCTCTTGCAAGATTTCAAGCACTATATTGAATAGAGATAGTGGACAGCCCTGTCTGGCTCCTGATTTTAGTGGAAATATTTCCAGTTTTTTTTTCCATTTAGAATGATGTTGGCTCTGGATTTGTTGTATATAGCTTTAATTATGTTGAGGTCTGTTTCCTCGAACCCAATTCCTTCTAGGACTTTTAACATGAATGCATATTGGATTTTGTCTAAAGCCTTTTATGCACCTATTGAGATGACTATGTAGTTTTTGTCTTTAAGTTCATTTATATGTACACTTATTAACTTATGTATATTGAAACATGCCTGAATCTCTGGAATAAAGCCACCTTGATCATGGTGGGTGATCTTTTTGATGTGTGTCTGTATGCGGTTTGTGAGTACTTTGTTGAGAATTTTTGCATTTATGTTCATTAAGGATATGGGACTATAGCTTTTGTTGTTGTTGTTGTTGTTGTTGTTGTTGTATCTTTACCTGGTTTGGGATTAGAGTGATACTGGCTTCATAGAAGAATTTTGGGAGTTCTCCCTTTATTTCTATCTTTTTGAATAATTTTAGCAATACCTTTCTCTTTTCATTTATCTATATACTTTTGTGATTTAAACTCATTTATTTTACTGAATAAGCATATTTTGAAGCTCTAACAATATATCAGCACTGTTAAGGAAACAAATATGATGACTTGCAAACATAAACACAGTAACATTTTATGTCTCATCTAGGACTTGCTCTTGTGTGTGTAGTTACATAATATGACAACATGCATATATGTAGATGGTTGAATGTGGCATTGTTTAAGATATAAACAAAAAATGTTATTTTATTAAATGTGATATGAATGTCTTTCCCCATTGACTTCAGATCACTGTATTTATATCTATGATAGGTAAATTTTCTTCATTTGATCATAGTCACATTTTATAATATTTTCTGTCAGAATGATTTTATAGGCTCCTAAAAAGTGTTCTTATTCCCACATCATGATGATATTGTAGTTAGCTCAAACAAATTTTATTGTTTTACCTTTCACGCTCCAATTACAATTTATCCAAAATTTATTATTTTTGAGTGTTATGAGATACAGGTCAAAGTGTATTTTTCCCCCGTGGCTATCTATTCAGTTCACCAAATAAAAAGTTTGTCTTTTCTATTACTGTTCTGAAGAAGTAAATTTCTCTCAAAATAGATGTCCCGTGTTTCAGGATTATTTCTTCCACTTCACTGGGCTGTTTTCTGCTGCTCTAATGCCTTTCTCTCTAAAGTCTTAGTCTCCTCACGTTGCTGTAAGAAATCCATAGATGGGTGACTTCTAAGCAACAGACATGTGTGCCCTCAGGTGTAGTGTGTGGGATGTTCTACACACAGGGACTAACAAACATTTCCTGGAACCTAGGAGAGATGGAGTATCTTCACTGCTTCATCACATAGTAGAAAGAGTTAGTTCTCTGGTCTCTCTAATAATAGTTCTAGCCACTTCCCCTAAAGTAACTTAATCATCTCCTCAAAGACTGTACTTCCTGTAGCATCACTTTGGTGATTAAAATTTCAACATGTGGATTATGGAGTGCAATCATTTAGGCTATGGCACTTGATGACCACACCTTTAGGAGTCTTGATATCTGAATAAGACCTCCAGCTTCATTCCTCATCACAATAAAGTAGGACTATTTTGTCTGTTTTATTTCCACATAAATGTATCAATTGCTGAGAAATAAAAGTATTGGTAATATCTTAGGGCTTCAATTAGTACATAAACCAATTTGTGAGGAATTGACGTTCTTAAGCTATGGTGATCTATAAACACAGTGCTGTGCTGGAGTGAAGCTGTTCTGCCTTATGAGAGTTAATTGCATCTATTTCTTCCCCACTCCAATTCCCATTTGGAATCATAGGCAAAGTTCTGTAGAGATGTGTGTGGTATAGAATATGTTATTGCATTCCAAGTCAGTAGAACAGGACTCCTTAAACTTCCATCATGACACCTTTTACCCCCAACAAGTTTTTTTGCTACCCCAGGCATACAGGTATATAAAACAGACAAAGAAACAAATATTTCCTGATAATAAGTTATAAAGCAATTTCTTTAAAAGTATCTGATATTCAAGGCTGAAGAAATGGCTCAGGGTTAAGAGCATGGCTGTTCCTGCAGAGGACTCTGGTTCGATTCTCAGCACCCACTTGGCTAACAACCATCTGTAACTCTAGCTCCAGGGGAATCTGATGCCCTCTTCTAACCTCCATGGGCATTGTACAACATGGATGCCCTTGCATACATGGTGGCAAGAAAATAATGCACATAAAATAAAAAATAAATAAAAAATATTTTAAAATATATCTGATATTCATAAGTTATACAACTTATTAAAAAGAAAGCAAATTTTCGTACTAATGAGATGACTTTGCTTGGCCTTGAACTCACGGAGATCCGCCTGCCTCTGCCTCCCGAGCGCTGGGATTAAAGGTGTGCACCACCACACCTGGCCATTATTTTGATTTTTACACATCAATGCTGTGAACACCGCTTTGAGTAAATAGGTAGTACAAAATGGCAAGAATATGTTTAGGACCATTTCAGAAATTGTTGGAAATTCTCTCCTAACCCCAAGCCAAAATCCATTTAATGATTTCCTATGAAACTCAACTCAGTAATTCAAACAGATGTTTTTAAAATGAGATGCTCTAAAATAATCCAATCCAAAGATTAAACTGATTCAGTATTTACATGCCAAACAATAAGGTGGAAAATATTAAAAGTTTTTGTTTTCCATAATTAAATCACTATCTCCAAAACAGCAGAAAATGTTACAATATTTATTTTAGTCTGATTTCAACCAAAGATTTTCAGGCAGCACTTATTGGAGTGTACAGCATTACAGATGTGCTGGCAAAGAACACATGTTGTGTGTTCAGAACCATGGCCTCAGTGAAATTAAATCATACAACATGGACCAGAAATGCATTGGATTCACTAAAAATTTGATTTTGAATTGGTACTACACTTTCACAAACCTGTTATTGTTGCCAAGATTTTTGGGACCCTCCACATTCAGTTATATGATTTTCTATTGTGTTATGATCTACAGTTTAAGATGATGAGCATTTGAAAGCCATTAACAGGTTTAAAGAAATGGGATATTATAACAATCCCATTTTCTATTTTTAAAAGTTTACTCTAAGTGATGTGTGAAGAATAGATGGAGTGACTCAATAATAGTTGAAAAATCATTCAGGAGTCATATTATATTAGGCAAGAAATCTCGGGAGTTTGACTTAAGGTTAAAACTAAAATTAAAGCAGAATGAACAGTCTGTATCTCAAGAGCTGAACCTTAGTTTTTTAGAAGATTTAAGATTCTTTAGAATTATTTTTTATAGAACAATGTCACTAAGTTAAAATGGTCCTAGTAGTTGCTTTAAAAACAATCACATATTAAATAAGACACAGAGTCTATGTATTAACAAAGCCATATGTAGAAATGCGGAAGTTCATTTCTCTTGGTTGTTTACATGCTTCTTTGTACACCTTGAAGTGTACTCTAAGAACCATTGTTTGTGCTGGGACTGGTATGTTAGGACATTAAGAATCCAAGGAATAAACCTGGAAGTTCATTTTCATTGAGATATAATTTAGACAACTTAATATAATTATACTACCTCTTAGAAACTGTCTCAACTCAGAGCTGGAGAGATGGCTCAGTGGTTAAGAGCACTGACTGCTTTTGCAGAGGACCCAGGTTCATTTCCCAGCACCTACGTGGCTGCTAACAACCATCTATAACTCCAGTTCCAGGGGATCCAATGGCTTCTTCTGGTCTCTGCAGGTATCGAACCACATGGGTGCATTTAACACACATGCAAGAAACACATGCATACACATAAACGTTTTTTAAAAAACCTGTCTTAACCCCATACCTTTGTGTTACTCAGCTTTCCTTCTCTGTGACAAAGTATCTGAGACAAACAACTTGAAAGGACAATAAATATTGTGGCTCATGGTTTCAAAGTCTCCATCCATGGCTGTCAGGCAGAGCACCACGGTGACTGGCACTTGTTAGACCACAGCTGCCTAACTCACTAGTCAGAAAGCAGAAGAGGCCAGGGAGAGTCAGCAACCCACCTCCTCCATCTCACTACAGTCAGGAAGCACGAAAGGCCAGGGACAGTGGTACATTCCCAGTGACCCACCTCCTCCATCTCATTACAGTCAGGAAGCAGGAAAGGCCAGGAACTGTGGTACACTCCCAGTGACCCACCTCCTCCATCTCACTACAGTCAGGAAGCAGAAAAGGCCAGGGAAAGTGGTACACTCCTAGTGACCCACCTCCTCCAACTAATACCTGCTTCCTAAGGTTCCATCACCTCCCAGTGCTTATTAAGCTATGAAGCCATAATTGACTTATTCCATTGATGAGCAAGAATCCCCATGATCCAGTCACTTTCCAGAAGCGCCACTTCTGAACACAGATGCATTGTGGACCACAGTTCTCTAATCCAAACAATATGCTCTGGTATGAAGGACACCAGTTGCTTATATACTTTGCAGCATCTCATGACATAAACACGAATTGTAGCTACAATTTACTATTATCTAAGTCATGCCAGATATTCACATATTGATTTCTAATTCTTTAGACCCTAAAGTTAACTCCCCTATTATATAAAATGTAGATCCTATATTCAGACAAGTTAAATAGTCTGCCTAAAGTTGCACACATAGTAAATGACAAGTCCAGAGGCCAAACCCCATCAAGTCTTTTTCCAACAAGTATGAGTATGTTTCCAGTTCCTTGGACAGCCACTAGCAAGTCTGGCAAGACTGAGCACTCAATAAATACGTAGCCTGTCCCCAAAATGTTGAAAGTATTTGGGAGATCTTTTCTAATCCTTAAAAGGTTTTAGGGTAACCTCTTCAAAGGGGGGAATGTTAGAGGAGCAAAAAGAAGAAAGAATACATGAAGTTGTAAGAAAAAATGTGATGGGGAGATATGGGAGGAGTTGGAGGGAAGGGAGTTGATCAAAACACCTTATATGCTTAAATACTGCTATGAAATTCTCAATAAGTTATTTAAAAGAGTAAATTCGTGGCATCAGAATGAATACATCTGTCTTCCTCTCCACCTGTTCTCCGTTAACAATTTTCCTTTCTTTTCTCAGAGAGGATGATAAAAGTGTCACAATAAAAAGCGTTTTAATGAGCAATGAACTTAACTTCTATACTATCTAGTAACTGTGAGTGAAGAGTGGCAAGGAAACAAATTATTGTGTAAAAGAAAGCTTGTCTAAAAATGTGAAGACACGCTTTAAAATTATCTGCAATGTTATTAAATATGTAGACATCAAACCGGACTAAATTAACAGAGAGAATATATTTGAACCAAAGCCTTTCAGACCTGTGAGTTATGCTCCAGACCGGTTTTGTTAGGTTTCTCGTGGTCTGGGTATTTGTTGCTTGTCCTTTATCATTCCTTTCATTGTACTCAGCGATTCTGCGTGTCATTTTACCCACCTGAAAATAAACTCTGGAAGTAGATTCGAATATTTGTAGTATCATTATTTTGAAAGAGATTCAACCACGTTCTTGTAGATTTGGTTATTTTTCAGTGTTGGCCTCAATATACTCATGTCAACAGATACCACGTCAAGGCCCGCGAATTCTGAGCAAAATGGTGGCGAAGGCTGCAGAACATAATTGTGCCTGCCATAAAACATTATACTTACAAGGGAAATTATAGAACAATAAAATGTGGTTATTCAAACTATGCTGTTTTATGACGCTTTCCCCAGAAATACCACAGATGGTTGGTACCTGTATGCTGATAGCTCAAATGGGAAATTTGGTGACGTAGCTGATATCCTCACTCCTGTTATCTCTCTCACTGGACCGAAGTGTACCTTGGTGTTTTGGACACATATGAACGGTGCCACAGTGGGTTCTCTCCAGGTACTGTACAGTCAACCCCAGTTTTGGAATTTTCTCTATGAAATGTGTACTGCATAACCAAGTATCATTAAATGTATAGTTTCTAACAGGGAAACTTTATTAGTGGCACAATGATAAGGACTAAGATAAAGCTTTATTCAAATTGGACATTGGTAGCTGGTAAGTGATTTCCTTTTTATTTAATGCTTGATTGTTGCCTATTCAGAGGTTTTAGCAAATGTGAGGTCCTATTGTACACTTGAGACCTGCTATATAAATTTCAGCATTCAAGTTCAGAGTGTGATGCAATTCGGTGAGCATGCACACTTTGGAAACCTATGATATGGATTCCTGTTTGGAAAGATGGTAAAATTCCGTTTTCCAGTAGTCCTTTTCAAATGGTTTCTTTAAGAAAAAATGTAGTTGGGGTTGGGGGAATTATGATCAAGGTACACTGAATGAAACTCTGAAAGGATTCATAAAAATTTAAAGACAAACATATTTAAAACAACAAACAAGAAAAGTGAAGTAAATTATTTAGAAAAATATTTCACAAATTTCAGTCACAGCTCATTTCCCTTCAATTAGAAATCTCATTTTTGGTTAATCGTCAAGTAATAGCTCAACAAAAAACCCCAATAAAAAAACACATCTTATCCCCTGTTAGTTTCTTAGTGCTTTTCAAATGAGAATCTCCTTGCCCTTCTCTAAACTTTGACCTTGATAGTTTCAGTTTGCAGCTAAGGCATTTTAAATATTTCCTTCAGGTTGGATTTGTGTGACGTGCTTTTGCTATGCTGTCACTCCAAATCCGGTTGTACTATGATATGCCATTAGTTAATGCTTATCATCCACATTTGTTTTTCCACTTTATAGCAATAAATATGTTTGGAACGATATTTAAGGGTATGCATTATCTTTTCCCCTTTTTCTTTTGAGACACGTTCTCACTATGTAGCACTGACTATCCTCAAGTTTACAAAGATCCACCTGTATCTTCTGGGATTAAAAGCATACACCACCACACCTGGGGATATGTAAAGTTTTGATTTTAATGTTATTTGCTAGTCTTTGCCTCATTAGCATATTTTGCCTAAATTAATTTTACTGATTGTTATTTTCTAACTCCATGTTTGTCTTTTTATAGTTTCCCTTCTGTTTTAAAGAAAATCCTTCTCAAGTTTATTTCTTTAAAAAATATTTTATGTATTATTTAAAAAAATGTTTATGTGTATGAGTGTATTGTCTGCATGTATGTAATTGCACCCGTGTTGTGGAGTACCTGTGGAGGTCAGAAGAGGGCATTGGATCCCTGGAACTGGAGTTATGGACCATTGTAAGCCACTATGTGGGTTCTTGAAATTGAACCAGACACTGTGAGAACAGTCAGTGCTCTTGACCGCTGAGCCATCTCTCCAGCCCCATCAAGTTTCTAATTCTGAATGTAACTGTCTTTAGTTGGTGTTAAATCATGACTTCCTTTGTTATTCAATGTGTTAGGATTTATTACATTATTATTTCTTGGGTCTCTGAATCACCACCATTTTAGTCGTATGTATGGGCCTCCATCTGTTTTACAAGTCTCATCATTTTGTGAGCCTGTTCTTTGTTTTTAGCCAAGATGTTCAAAATGTCTTCTTTCTAGACATATACCTGTGTGGTGATGTGTGTGTGTGTGTGTGTGTGTGTGTGTGTGTGTGTGTACACACATGTGCATGCACTTGGTTATATGTGAGTGTGGAGTCATGCGACTCCATGCTATTCTTGATCATGACTTGTTTCTTTGGAAGACTAAAATGCATGGAAAAAACTGAGAGAGAATTTTAATGTGTACTCACAAGTCCTGTCTGGATATGCTCTGTTGGAAAATAATAT
>NW_008357047.1:729158-742615 GCF_000622305.1 Nannospalax galili
TATAAAGATTCCTTGTGTATTGTACACATGAAGCCTACTCATTTAGAGCATTGCCTTTCGTACTAATTTTCAGATATTATATGTTATTTTCCAGGTAATGATGTCTCAGAAATAATTCTCCAAATTCCTGAATTGTTTATTCAAAATAATTTTAAACCCGAGATGTCCTGCTTGAGGTACTAGCAGATGAAGGCTCTCCTTTCAAAAACTGTTAACTTGTTTTGTTCAGAAGCCTGCATTTACACTATAAGATGAAATTGGTTACTTTACTGTTTTCTGTAATAAAGAGAAATAGACCGAGGCTGCTGTACCACTTCCTTTCAAGAGTTCTGTTGCCTTTTTAGTATAGAATACGTTTCCCTTGCACTTTAGGACTGTTGTAGAATTTTCCTGGAGATTACTAAACATTGTGTTTTCCCCCCAAATACATAAACATATCTTAATTTTAAAATGTTGTTGCTATTCTATTTTACTGTCAATGACAGACTCAGATAAGCTATGGAAGATTTGTCTCACTTACAGTAGATAAGTCTTCTGAGCAACCACATCTTAAAAGTATATATGTGTGCATATGTACATGTGTTTGTTTAATAACCTAAAACTAAACTTTTTTTAAACCTAAAACTGTCTAAACTGTCTTATGACAATTTTTATATTTGTATTTGTTTTACATACATACTTTAAAACTGGCTTTAGGAGGCTGGGTAGATGCTCATTGGGTAAAGTGCCTGTTTTGCAAACACAAGGATCTGGGTTAGGGTGCCCAGGATTCATGTAAAAAGCCAGGGGGTGTTAACCCCGGTAGTATAGGACTGGAGAGTCAGGTAGATTCCCTGATGCTCATTGGTCAGTCAGCGGAGTTAAATGCACAAGCTTCGGATTCAGTATGAGACCCTGTCTCAAAAAGGTGGAGAGATGAGAAAGACACTGAGCATGAATCTCAGGACTCCACATTCATGTGCACCCATATGCATGCACTTATGTACAAAAACACACACACACACACACACACACACACAACACACACACACCAAGCCCCCCTCCTTGATTTTAGGAAAAACAATCATTGTAACTTACTGTGACAGTTTCATTAGTTACAGAAACATTATCAACTTGGAGACTGATGCTTTAAAACATAATTTTATTTTTCCAGAATGTTTTTGAATTGATAGATGAAAAATTACAAAGTAATATTAAAATTATATAAGTAACCAATTTTTGAATAGTTAAATAGTAATGTATGTGCTCATATTTGAAGATGGCTACATAACATTAAATATTTTGTGTTAATATGACACTTAACAAACTTTCCTTAGTAGTTTATACAACTGCATATGTAACATTCTTGCAAAGATCTTTTCTTGTGCATGATTCCAGCACAATTCAGAAACAAAAATGTTTATTTTATTGGTAATTATGTTTTCTAGATTCAATAATATGTTGAATTAAGTAGATATTTATAGATCAAGAATTTGATGCCAGTTTTTTCTAACAATAATTTTCCTCTAAAAAGCCTAGTTGTATAAAATAGGTTTGTGTGAATTTAGTATAAAACTCATGACACTGCCATGGTAGCTCATGCCTTTAATCCCAGTATTTGGGAGGCAGATGCAGGCGGGTCACTGTGAGATCCAGGCTGGCCCATCTGCACAGTACATTCTGGACCACCTGGGGCTACAGAAAGACCCTGTCTCAAAACAAAACAGCTGGGCACTCGGGAGGCAGAGGCAGACAGATCCCTTTGAGTTCAAGGCCAGCCTGATCTACAGTATGTTCCAGGCCAGTTGGGGTTACAGGGAGACCCTGTCTCAAAAAAAAAAAAACCAAAAACCCCAAAAAACCCAACAAAGAAGTCACCCAAAAAAAAGGAGCAAAACAAAGCAGATAAATAGAATAAATAGAGCATGCCTCCATTAATTAAATGCTATATTTATTTATTCCTTTTAAAATTTGTATTTATTATGATTGTATGTTTATGTGTGCGCATGATGTCTGGGTGTAGGTGTGCATGTGCCACAGCACTTGTGAATATCATAGGACAGCTTTCAGGACTCAGTTATTTTCTTCTACCCTGACTTCTGGGGATCTAAATAAGGTTGTCAGTCTTGTGTGATGAACTCTTTTACCTTCTGAGCCATCTGAGCCATCTCCCCAGCCTATTACTTTCTTTTTTATAATTTAAAACCTTCATGAAACCTATCTAAATAATTATTTAGCTCTATAAACTGCATTTTAAAAAATTAATGCTGTGAAATAAATAATAAACCATCTTAGGTATTTTACTAAAGGAACAATACCACCCTTACTGGTTATTTTCTGTCTCTGTTTATATCTTTGTCTCTTGTTTCTCTCTCTCTCTCTCTCTCTCTCTCTCTCTCTCTCTCTCTCTCTCTATCTCTCTCTCTGTGTATGTGTGTGTGTGTGTGTTTGTTTTTTAACAAGCCCTCACTTTGTTGTCAATGCTGGCCTCAAACACTCTCTGTGGTACAGGTCGAACTTGAACTCATGATCTTCCTGCCCCAGTCTCCTGAGTGCTGGATTACAGATGTACACCACCATGTCCGGTGAAATACGCTCTTCATGGCTTATTTTATATCTTTCTAAAAGATGAGCCATGATACCTTGTCTAATGAGAATAATCCAAGTTCTCCTTCATAGTGAACATAGTACTGTGTTAGCTATCATTATAACAAATACTGTAGTTAATTTATAAAAGAAAAGTTTTATTTGGGCTCAGAGTTTTGAAGTTAGTAATCTGGTTGGCTAACCACAGTGCTTTTGGGCCTGTGATGAGGGAACACTTTGTGGCAGGATATCTTGGTGCAATAAAACCCTTTGTCTGTAAACAAAAGGGAAAGGAGAGAAGAACAGGGCTAGGTCCCCTACTCTTCATAGTCACACACTCAGTACCCTGGGAAGCTGCTGCCAGCACCTCCCTCCTCAGGCTTTTTACCTACTTCCCAGTTGTGCCACGGAGGGTCCGACCCTTGCCACATGACCTTTGGGGGACAGTGAAGTACAAACAACCAGGGTTGCTCTTCACAGGACTTTTGGGTAGGGAGCTTGCATAACATGAGTCATAATGCATGTCTCTCATCTGTGCTGTTGCAATGGGCTCATGTTATCACATGTGTCCCGTTGAAGCTAATGGCCTGAAGAATATCATTGTCAAAGTGGTGTGTTAGTAAGTTGTTTCATACGTTTCCATTCAATCATGTGTTTGTTATTTAATATAGAAATATTAGTCTGACTGCTGCTACACTTTTTATAAAGCCAAGGTAGTTGAATTCCTAATAAAATGGTTCCCGAACATCTTAGAACTTGATTGACAGATCCTCCAGGAAACCTTTATTATGTGACGCTTGTGAGGGATCCCCAGGGCACACTGCTATACCATCACAGTAGAAAACAAAGATGTCCAGTGAAAATGTCTCTGCTTTTCTCTCAGGGACTACATGTAGGAATTAAAAAAATAGCTAAGACTCACTGAGAAAAGTTTCTCATGTTTAAAGCTAAAATATTTCAAAACCTATTACTTGATTTATCTCTGCAGGTACTCATCAAGAAAGGCAATGCCACTTCTAAAGTGTGGGCCCAGAGTGGACAGCACGGTGCGCAGTGGAAGAAAGTAGAAGTCTTTTTAGGGGTCCATTCCCATGCAGAGGTTTGTAATGCCAAGTAATTGTGTGGTGAAGCAGCCTTGCTAATTGTTGCCTTGCATTCTGACTGAGTCCTTTTGCTTGTCATCCTCGTCTCATTCCCAATCTGATGTGTTGTATGAATACAGAACGCTTAATGCTCCATGTGGCGTTTTCCAGAAGGAATTTAGCATTTTAGAAATCCCTAACTTTTCCCAGTTAGACAGTTACAATTCTAGGTACATATAATTTGTGTGATAATCTTTTTCCATCCTCAGTGAGCTTCTCACACAGAAAGGACACCTCCCTCAATTCTGCAAATGTGTCCTCAGAGATTATAATACAGTTATTTCAAATGCAACTTCAAAAGACATTTTTTGCAACTGTACCGTGTTATGGAACCTTCTTACAGGGAATACATTTATATAATTTAAAAATATTTTTAGAATCACAACAGTATATGATCTTGTGGGTTTTTTCAACTTAGATTGCAGTAATGGGGCTCGAGAGATTGCTCAGTGGTTAAGCTCACTTGCTGCTCTTGCAGAGTTCAGTTCCCAGCACCCACATGGGGGCTAACAACTAACCATAACTCCAGTTCTAGGGGATCCCACGCCCTCTTCCTGGCCTTCATGGGCATTGAATGCACATAGTGTACTTACACACATGCAGTCAAAACACTCATACTCATAAAATTTTTAAAAATACTAGATTGCTGCAATATTAAGATGTAACAACCAATACATATCTAACAACTAAAGAAAAGTTCACGTATTGCATAGATTACAATGTTTAAACTGGAAATAATCATGTGATAGGCTATTTGGTGTGTTTTTCAGTTTTTAGAGATTATCAAGAATCAGGAGTCCTATGGTTTGGGTGGTTATTGAGTTTGAAGAATTTTAGCTATTAAATCAGTTAAAAGATGAACATAGCAGGGACCCCAATAGCTTCCATGTAGATAAACATTTTCTTCCTGGTCTTAATTATCTGGATTTGAGTTCTGCTGATGGGAGAGGACCATTGGCCAATATTGAATCTTCCGAATTCTGTTGTGTAGCACAGGTAGACAAGTTCGTTGTGAATCCTCTGCAAATGTCCTTGTGATCCTATGTCTTCTCTTTAGATCAGACACTTTCAACAGTGGAAGAAATTGCTATGACTGTGTGTAGCCACTGGTACAACCCAATTTCTTGGAATGATGTTTGGAATAAAGCCCATATATATTTTCCCTGCTTTTTGAATATTTGCTCATTTAGCAATCCAATTCTATGAAGTTCCTCTGTAACAGGCATACCTTCAGTTTATTAATTTGAACAACAGCGTGTTTAGGCTTCCTACTTCCATGTGCGTGGGGCGCCGAGAACTTGTTTTGGATCTGAGAACTGACAAAGGGTGTGGAAGTGAGTAGTCGACTCCTTCCTGGTGTCTAGGAATCGTGTGCAACTATACCTTCTTAGCAGTGCCGTTGCCCTACTCGCCTGCTTAGGCACGGAGGCCTAAGACGGTGATGATGCCCAGGTTTTCTGGGTCACGTTCATTATGGAGGTTTTTGATGAGCATCAAGCTCGCTGTGCTTGATGTGTTGTTTGTGTTCTGTAATTCCTGGTTGACTGCTTCCTTGTTAATTGGCTTTTCTTATTCATTTTATCTTTTTAGATTGTCTTCAGGGCAAAACGTGGTGTCAGTTACATAGGAGATGTGGCGGTAGATGACGTTTCCTTTCAAGATTGCTCCCCCTTGCTTCCCACAGACAGGAAGTGCACAGCTGATGAGTTCATGTGTGCTAACAAGCACTGCATCCCAAAGGACAAGCTGTGTGATTTTGTGAATGACTGTGCGGATAATTCAGATGAGACCACGTTCATCTGCGGTATGTAAGAGTGTTCCCTGTCCTCACTAAATGTTCACTGTTGAAAGAAAATGTATGTAGATAACAGCAGCAGATGCAACCCTCATGATTTAAGCATTTAAGTAGTCTCTGTTCTTCTCCATAATACTTAACTTAGGACCTCAATCTATGGAAAACTAATGGATGGCTTTTTGTTGTATGTGTAAAGTATTTGGAGTTAAGTTGGAAGACAGGTGTCTCCAAACACAAACAGAAGAGAAACAACCATTGATTGTTTCAAAGAATTGTTAGAGAACAATTGATATATGTGGGGTTGGCAAATCTCTGTACTTTGATGGATTTTAAACATTGTCATTTCTTGCATAAATAAATAGCTGTGACAAGTTGTTAAAGAACAATAGATACACTGAAAATATATAGAAAATGGCATAGTGGCCTTCTGTAGCAGATACAGATTAACTCTGTAGAGTTGATAGAAGGGTTCAATGCTTACTGGATGGTGCCCATTAAAACACCCTGAGCTAAATGACCCATGTGTGCTCATTCAGGAAAGCCTGTAACATTTGTGTCATTCCTTCATTTCATTGGAAATGATGTAAATGTTGTGGGTTAAAATGAAAGTTGAAAAGTCATTCTGCTGTTAAAATTATTACAGATTAATATTATCTGCTTCTTGAAGCCCAGTGTGCAATATTGAGAGCAGCACTGCTATGTGAATTGATATTTACCTAGAACTTTAATGCTTAAAGTCTTTTTATTTACTTATATCCACTTGAACTTCACAGAAGCCTTTAGAGGTCGATGGGACGAATACTGTGGATGAAGCTACCAACAAGACTAGCTTAGATTTCATCAAAATGCATACAACTGGTACCAAGTTGATCCTAGTGCTCAAGAACTTTGCTTTATGATCGATTACTTTCCCTGAGTTAGCATACCACCATGTGCAAAATGGAATCTTTCAAAAAATGTATAGGCTGTAAGATGGAATAATTGGTCAAATACGTACCACGCAAGCATTGGGAGTTGGGTTTGGGTCCCCAGTACCCACGTAAGAGATTGGGAAGTGGCATGGGTCTGTAATGGCAGTGCTAGGGGATCAAGACAAATGGATCCCTGGAGTTCATGGGCCAGTACACCTAGCCATTTGGTGAGCTTTGGGTTTCAGGAGAAACCAGTCTTAAAGATTAAGGTGGAGAATAATTGAGAAAGATACATGATGTTGACCTCTATACCTGCAGGAACACTTCCATGAATGTGTGCACACATCCACATGAACATGCACATACCACACACACATGCACATACCACACATATCCACATGAACATGCACATCACACACACACACACACACACACACACAGTCATTGATGTAGAAGTTTTATTTATGTCACATAGGTATTTGTTTCTTGAACATATATAAACCAAGCATAAATGTGCATAAACTAAGCACAAACGTTTGGCTAATCTTGAATGATATATTTATAAATATATATCTTTAGCTTTGAATATTATCTGTTAAATTTTGGTTAATTTTCTGCATCAAATGCTTGTACAGTTGCTTGTCATTTTCCCTTGAGTAACTTGCTAATTTATCATCCTATCAGTTAAAAAGAGTAGATATGCCTTTGAAATTAATTTGTAATGTATTAATTGTAGCTATCAAAGCTATAATTTAATGAACTTTTCAGTACTCAAAATATCAACTTTTGTCTAAATTTTTACTCTCTGTTCATATAATAAATATTTTAGGAATTTCAGCATTTGGGAAATTAATACATTAGCTATGAGGTATTTATTGAAAACTTACTGTCTTAATTATTTAATCGTTCTTTTACTTGGAAAAGCCTTTGGGAGGTAAAGTGTACTAGAGGGTTTACAGTTCTCTCCTTCCATCTCTTTCTGTCTCTTTATTCTTGAGAATGTAAAGTGCTCCCAGCAGCTGAAGCTACTTGCAGAAGACCTTTTCCTCTTTTGAGATGTGTTTTCATAGAGTGAAAGCTCTCTTCGAAATCACTGTAGCGGAGGCTGGCTTTAAATCTGTGATCTTCCTTCCTCTACCTCCCAAAGTCTGGGAATTAGAGACAAACTACACTATGCCTAGCTTTTTGAAGGTGATTTGTGATGATCAATGGCCAAATCCCTTGAAATTTTTAGTGGGCGTAGTCGTATCAGAACATTTATTCAAGAATACTAAATTTGTTCCGATACTACACAGGCAGAAAACTTTTTAGACTCCTTAGATAAATTGCAAAGAAAAGTTAGAATGAACCCCCAAAGCAGCCCACACATGACAGTGGGTCTAATTACTGAAGAACAAGTTTTCTTTTCATAGCACTGCTTATTTTTGCCACACATTGCAAACATTCTAGTACATTCTCAGTCGCTGGTTTTAAATTTTTAAAAATTTTGGGTTTTGATCTGAGAACTGCTAGAACCTGTTGCAGTATTGCGTGTGGTGTTAATATACTATTTATTTACAGTGGGGGGTGCACATGCACAGGTATCATGACGTATTTGTGGAAATCAAAGGATAATTTGGCATAGTCAGTTCTCTTCTTCCACCATGTGGGTCTCTGTTATCAAACCCAAATCATTACACGTGGTGGCGAGGGCCTTTTCCCATCAAATCATCCCACTGGCTCTCTTTAGCCCATTTTTATAGAATTGTTTAGTTTTTGTAACTGAACTGTAGGATTATACTTTTTCCATTTTTTTGTCTTTTTGAGACAGGGTCTCCCTGTAGCCCCAGCGGGCCTGGAACTCACTTTGTAGACTAGCCTGGCCTTGAACTCACAGAGAACTGCCTGCCTCTGCCTCCCAAGTGCTGGGACTAAAGGCATGCCGCACCATGCCCATCCAGTTATACATTTTTTCAAAAATTCAATCTCATTCTGTGGTTGTTTTAAGTTTTTAATTTTTATTTACCTTTTAATATAATCATGTGTATGTATATGTATGAATATTATGTGTGTGTGGGTTTGTGTGCATGTCCCAGCTCATGTCTTGAGTTTAGAGAACTTTCAGGAACTGGTTTTCTCCTCCCACTGTGTCGAGACAGGGTGTCTCTTTCTTCTGTCTGTGTGCACTCCAGGATCACCAGTCCCTCACCTACAGGCTGATTCTCCTGTCTCACATCCCATCTCACAGTAGGAGTGCTGGGATTACAGATGTGAGCAACCACACTCAGCTTTTTATGGGTTCCTGGGGTCACACTCAAGTTGTCAGGCTTGAGCAACAAGCACTTCTACTGACCAGGCCATCTCATTGATCCAAGATTTGTTTTTAGTAGATTGTATTGTTCAAAACAGAGTGGAACATACAGAAAATTCCCACATTCTCTCCGAAACCATACACACACAGCCACCCCCCACTATCAGGGTGGCAGAATTGCTGGAACTGGTGGGCATGTGTTGATGTGCCGTTACCATCGGCAGTCTGTGGTTAAATGGCGTCCCTCTTGCCCTGGCGGTGTGTGGGCTCTCACCACGACCACTAGAGTGCACCCGTTAGCTTAGGGCCGTGAAGGCTGTGTCTGTCTGAAGTATCTTCTGTGCTTAACTTGTTCTCCCCGGCCATCATGCCACTTCCCTACCGTCCTTTTTCCCTGTCTCCACCGGTTTACCTTTTCTGGAGTGTCATGTGGTTGGGATTACACAGGACGTATCATTTTCAAATTGCCCTATTTATAGGTAAGACTCTATCATGTCCTTCTTTAGGTTTATAACACATTTCTTTTTAGGGCTGAGTGATATTATATTTAATTGTGCCAAATTTTATTTATACACTCACCCAGTGAAGAGTGATTGCTTCTAAATTTGTCAGTTCTGAATGCACCTGGTACAAATGTACAGAAATTTTGGAAGTATAGCTCATCTCATTGCGGTAGTCATCAGTGAACAGGAATGATAGCGTGGAGCACACTATCTGATCAAGGGGTAGTTATCTGAGTTTTGGGTTGGGACCTAATTTTCTTACAAAGTCTTCCACAGGCAGCCAGTTTTTAATTGTAATAAACTATAATTCCTCAATTTATTTTATGGAGTGTGCCTTTGACATTGTATCTTAAGTCATTGCCTTAACAAAGGACTTCTAGATGTTTTTCATGCTGTTTTGTAGGATTTCTGTACTTTAATGCTTTACGTTTTGTGCCCAACAATTCACTGTGCATTGATATTTGCCAAAAGCACGCAGCCCCTGTGTGCCTTCATCATTTTGGCACAGATGTCCACTTCTCTAGCACTAGTTGAGAAGACCAACCTGTTTTGCCTTTGTTTTAATTTTACAAATACTACTGAATATGTTTGTACATCTATATTGGTTTTTTAAAGTTTTATTCTGTGTGTTTGTGTCTGTGTTGATGTGCACATATGTAGGGGATTCTCATGGAGACCACAGGTGGGCATAGTGAGTTACTTCTTGTGGGTGCTGGGACTCTAGTTATTCCCCTGATAGAACTTTAAGTACTCCTCACCAACGAGCCATTTCTTCAGCTTCCTATATCATCATACTTTTTATTTGATCTATTTGCCATTTGGGGGGCCAGATGGCAGTGTATTGATTACTCTGCTTTATTGCAGGGCCCGAAGCTATTGTTAGACACTGTCAGACATTGTATCTTTTTCTTCCTTATTATAGCATTTACTATTATTGATTTATTTCTCTGCTCCATGTAAACTTTCATGATCAATTGATCAATGAAGTAAACTGCCGGAATTTCAGTGGAATTGCATTTAAAATAGAGAAAACTGGTTAAAGTCTGATACTGTGATGACATTCAGTCTTCTTACCCGGGAAGGTGGAAAACAGCCCCCTGCATTTAGCTGTCTTTTGATCTTATTTTCTTAGTTTTCCTCCTATAAATCTTGTGTGTATTTTTAATTAGTATATCAGTAAGTACTGCTTTCAAACTCCATTTGTTTCCTACTAGTGTGTAGAATAGCAGTTGACTTTTATGTATTAATCTGATTTCCCACAACCTTACTGGAATTACTTATTAACAGCAGGAATTGAAATTGATTGGTGCTTTTAGATATCTTTTACACGGACAATCATGCCATATGTCAAAAGGCAATCGTATTTATTCCTTTTTTGCTTTCTCTTATAATTTTACTGGCATGTTATTTCTTATGTAATATTAAATGAAGGAATATTCCTACTTTGTTTCTCACATTGACAGGAAAGCATCCACTTTTTCTTCATTAAATATATTATCTATAGTTTTCTTGTGGTTGCAGTTTGTTTCCCTTTATGTCCAGTTTACTTAGGTTTTGTGGGGTTTGTCAAATGCTTTTTCTCTAACTCTTGATGTTATCAGATGATTTCTTCTAGCCTGCTGATGAGATAATCTACATAATGCGATGTTTACGTGCTGAATTGAGCCTAGTTAGTCATGGGAAGCAATTTTTTATATTGTTATATTTTATAAACTCATATTTTGTTGAGGATTTTCACATCTTTGATGTCAAAGAAATTGTGGAGAATGTTCCTATTTTTAGTTTCTTTCTTTTTGCCAAATTTTTGAAAAAAATGGTAACACTTTTGACTCGAAACCCTGAGGTATGGGCAGAATTCAGTCTTGCTTCATATGTTTCTAATCTTACTTGGACCAGCAGCTCCCTAAGGCATGTGCTCTTATTGCCAAAAAATCTAAAACAAAAAACAAGCCTGAGGATCACAAGGACATAAACTTCCAGATGCAAGTACTTGTCTAGATTCTCCCTATGTCAGGGACTCTCCCTATGTCAGCCTTTGGCTGTCCCATGGACCATCCGAGACCACCTATTTGGACTCAGAATCAATGGCATAGGTGTGTGCACTCATCATAGATTGGGGAAAGGAGGAGAAAGGATATTGGATAATCAGTAAAGCAATATCTTATACTCATTTTCTTAACAGCAGTCATGCTGAAGTCATTAAGGTATTTTCTTTGAGATTTCATCCCATTATGTTGCCTAGACTAACACTGAAATCCTGGGCTCAAATGATCCTCCTGCCTCAGCTCCTTAAGTGGCACTGTAGGCATGTATCATTAGCTACAGATAAAAGCTTTATTTGTGTGTATATGTGTGTGTGTTTGTGTATAATATGCATATGTGTATGCACATGTATGAGGGTGTGTGTGCACATGCAGGGCAGACATCAGTGAAGAGTATCTTCCTCAATCACCACACCTTATATTTTGAGATAGGATATCACACCAAAGTGCTTTTATTATAAATACTTATTCTTACTGGCTAGAATGTTCCTGAAAATATAATTACTTTAAATGACCTGTCAATATAAGATTCAACATTGCTGAAAAATTAAGTCTTGGTCCATGGACAATGGAAACAATCCCCATCTTATGATTCAAATATTTTAGGTCAAATTTAACGGCTGTGTGTTTATTTGAGAATATGATTCCTCATCTATTAAAAATTTTAATAACGTTTTTAAAAGAAACACTCACTTCAGCAGATGTTTATTGATTATCTGTTATGTGTCAGGTTTTGTTCTGGTTACTTGTAATAACACAGTGAAAAATAGACATGAGTTTTCTATTATTATGGACATTCCATTGTGGTTCTTAGTGTTGGTGATGAGCAGCATGGACATAAACAAAATAAGTAACAAAACAGTGTTTACCAAATAACTGATAAAAACAAAGTAACAGTATCTTTTTTTATTGTAATGATGGTGCTATTATTAGAAATAAAATAGGGTATGTAGGAAGTATATATAGTGGATTATAGGTTAAATTGGATAGACATATTAGTTCTTAATGAAAAATTATTTTGAAATAAAAACGACAACAGTGTTGGATCATGCCAAGTGACACATTTGTATATACGTACATAATCTGTGTAAGTGCTGCAGCACAATGCCACAGTTTGGGGTGCTGGGAAGGGGGAAGGTCAGAGGACAACTTGCGGAGCTGGATCTCTCTTTCCACCATGTGGATCTTTGGGATCAACTCAGGTTTCCAGGCTTGGTGACAAGTGCCTTTACCTGCGGAGCCATCTTGCCTTCCCTCCTTTGGTTTTCATGATAGTGTTAAGTGTGAGTCACTAGCCTCTTAGTTATCACTTATGATCTTATTAATTTTTGTTTATTTTGTTTTCATTCCTGACTCTCCTCTGTTTTGGCAGATTCTCTAATTTCCAAATGGAAACGTTAGGCTGGGGGATAGAAAATGAGTTTTGATGCTGTTTTTTATGTGTTTACTCAGGGTAGATTAGTCTTTCCCTGAATGACTTCCTGTTCCATTCAGTTCCATGTGCCATCTGACACTGTGGTCTGAGAATTTGTGCTGAGCTGACAGAAATGAGTTTGACAGTTTAAAGTGTTCCCTGTGGATGACTTTGCACACTAGTCTGAATACTGAAAATCTTTGACCTAGATAATTATAATGCTACTAAACACATGGTGGAATTGTATCCAAATGAATTCATTGTAATTGAAAATATAATGCAGTAAAAGGCGTTGAATATATAAAACCTATTGCCGAGCTTAGGAGCACAATGTGCTCTCATGTACTGTCCACTGTGTTGGAGACCACACTGCTGACTGGGAGCTGCCCAGCATGGTAAGAGAGACTACTACTGTGTACCACTAATTCAGGGTGGCCAAAATTCACTGCTTGAAGTGTGGTCATTACTTATTATGTGTCTCTTTATGTGCTTTAAAGTCTAAGGGAAAATCACCTTGAGTTGGAGACCCTGTGTTTCATTCTGGGTAAAAATCATTTCAAATCTAAGCAAATTGTAATTAGTGCATAACATATGATTTTTTAGTACTGAGAGTCTTTTGCCTTATTTGTGTGGTAAACACTGAATATCTCCAATACATGTGGCACTGGAAGAATCAAAGAAAACAAAATATGACCTGAATAATTTTGGAGCTCCTTGGCTAGCAATGGATCTAGATACACAAGCATCCATATTGAGAGAGAGAGAGAGAGAGAGAGAGAGAGAGAGAGAGAGAGA
>NW_008357047.1:742675-744361 GCF_000622305.1 Nannospalax galili
AATAATTAAGTCACATTTAAATATTGATCCCAATGTGGGCCTGCATAAAGGTGATACATCACCTTGAGAACAACCAGCATGTTTTCAAGAACTTTTTTAATCATGAGCAGAGAATAACTTGTTTCTTTGGGAGATTATGTTAGAAAGTAGGTCAGGAATCATAATGTTAATAAGCCAGGTTTCCTGTGAAGGATCAGCTCTCCTAAGCTTCAGGAATTCATTACTGAGTGATGTGGGATTTAGAAACTTTTCATTGTCTATTCAAATTGTTGGTAATGATCTTATTTACTCAGGTGTTTTACATAACACACATTAGGGCAATATTTTACAAATTCTGCATTCAGATAGTCAAGAAGGAAGAAGAAACTATGTCTGAGAGGCTTTTTGCTTTTTTTAAATGGAAAAAATACCTTTTACTGGCTTTTTAAAAATAATTTATTGAGAATTTCATACAGGCATATAAGCATATAAGGTGTTTTGATCAAATCCATGCCCACTCCCTCCCCTCCAACTCCTCCCATATCTCCCCATCACTTTTTTCTGATAACTTCATGTACTCTTTCTTCTTCTTCTTCTTTTTTTTTTTTTTAGATGAGGCTTTTTGCTACTCTAACATTGCCCCCTCTGAAGAGGTAACCCTAAAATCTTTTAAGGATTAGATAAAAGCTCCCAAATACTTTTGACATTTTTGGCCTTTGGCCCAAGGGCATTTCGACTTTTAGCCAAGAAACTGGCTACTTTTCTTTGGGGTCTTTTTACCCTAACTGCCTAGCCAGTTCCTACCGTCTATTCGTATCACACCATCCTCTGAAGAGGTTACCCAACTTGTGGATAAGGAATCGTGATGCAGGTCTCTCTGGCTTTTTCCATGCAATTAGTCAAAGTGCAGGTAAATAAATATGAGACGATTGTAGCGTTGGAGGAGAGGCTTTAGAATCTACTCCAAGCTCTTTGAAACTGGATCTAACACTAAAACATCTGTGAAGGATTCATTTTTACTATATTGTAATCAAACTTACTCTTTCCCTTTGCATCCTAACACTTACTCCATTCTATTAAAATATGAGAACTCCTCTAGGATGTTTATTGATAAACCAGCCTCAGATCTACTAAATTTTTAAAAAATACATTACCAAATGACATGCCAACCAATAAAGGGATCATTTCTATAATTTCTGTGACTCGGAGAACAGTGTAGAGGAAAAGAGACATTAAGTCCTGTCTGAATACTTCCATAAGATAGAACACTGTCTACATTAAAAAACAAAACTTTCAACTGTCAGGCCTCCTCATTATAATAGCAATTTTTTTCTAACACTGATGCAATGTTTCCATATTTTTTCTGCTACTCCCTTCTTATTATGGTCATTTGGTTTGTTCATTTGGTCTTTATAGACAGGGTCTCCCTGTAGCCCCAACTGTTCTGGAACTCACTATGTAGACCAGGCTGGCCTTGATCCCACAGAGATTCACCTGCCTCCACCTCCCGAAGGCTGGGATTAAAGGTGTGAACCACCATGTCTAGCACTGCTATGGGCTTTTTTTTTTTTTTAATTAGAAGAAGCATTTCATTACAACAGCATTAACCTATTCAATAACATTTTTCTAAGCTAGGGTACATCTCTTTCAAAATTGGCTGCACATTTCTAGGTTTACAGATGAATTATTACACTTATATAATCTTTT
>NW_008357047.1:748045-748493 GCF_000622305.1 Nannospalax galili
GTCTATTTTGTCAGATATTAGGATTGCTATGCCTGCTTTTTTCTTAGTGCCATTTGCTTGGTATATATTTTTCCATCCTTTCACTTTGAGATAGTGTCTTTCCTTGAAAGTGAGATGAGTTTCTTGCAGACAACAAAAAGATGGGTTTTGTTTCTTGATCCATTCATATAGTCTGTGTCTTTTGCCTGGGGAGTTCACTCCGTTAATGTTTAAAGTTATTAATGAAAGATGAGTATTGAATCCTGTCATTTTTTTTGTTTATATTCTTGCTGTAGTTGTACTTTTACACTGTTATACCTTCATTGAATTTCTTTCTACAACCCCTTGGGTATAGTCATTACTTTCTTCAGCTCTTTGTATTGCTTCCAGAACTCTCTGAAGGGCTGGTTTTGTTGACATGAATTCTTTCAGCCTATTTATGTCATGGAAGATTTTTCTTTCCCCTTCA
>NW_008357047.1:749480-757171 GCF_000622305.1 Nannospalax galili
GTGGATCAGAAGTTTTCAGACTTTCTCCTTAGGTCTGGAATCTTCTAAGAATGATTTTGGCCTCAGGAACTTGGGTGTTGGACTGACCTGAGATCCTGGTCATGGCCGTGCCACGCAGGGATGCAAAGGCAGATGGGGTCGGAAGAAGGCCCAAGATTTCTCCGGGAGTGGATTGAGTAACTGGGTTGTACTGGATGCAAAGGATCAGGGAGAGGAAAGGTAAGCCTTGGAGCCCCAGAAAGAGGCTGTCAGCCCCAGAAAGAGGCTGGCCTATGTTGCAGGACCAGGGAAGTAGAGGGAGGTGAGGGCGGGGCCAGGCCCAGAAGCAGTGCTCCCGGGGCCTAAGGAAGGCACTAAGTTGGTCTGGGTGCAAAAGATCAGGAAGCAGTGTTGGTTCCCCTGGTGTCTGGGGACCCAAGACTAGGAATGGCTCAGAGCCCAAACTAGGAGTAGAGAACAGTGGGGGAGATGGAAGGGTGAATGAGCCGGGGGAGTCAAGGTGTGGAGGGCTTTGCGATAGAGTTACCCGAAGAGAGCCCTGAGGGTAGGAGAGCAGGCCAGGAGAGTTAGCCGGTGGTGCAGGTCCAGGGAAGCAGAGAGAGGTGAGGGCAGAGCCAGGTCCAGAAGCAGTGCTCCTGGAGCCCAAGAAGGGTACCGAGCTGGCCTGGGTGAAAAGGATCAGGAAGCAGCACCGGTTCCCCAGGTGTCTGGGGACCCAAGACCAGGAAAAGCGCAGGGCCCAAACCAGGAGCAGAGAACAGCGGGGAAGATGGAAGGGCGAATGAGGCCGGGGGAGTCAAGGCACAGAGCTGCTATGGGCTTTTAATGACATTTCTTGAATCTTCCACTTTGCAGTCATGAAATTTAAGTATTAAGAAATAGACAGTATTAGTTATATGTGTCATATGCCTTTAATGTCTTTTCTCACAGGAGAAAGTGAGTCAGGACATTTTTGAATCGTTTAATAGCATCTTACATGCATAGTTTTAAACCTTTGTAATGAACTATTTCTCTCAGTGAATGATTTTAGTTTTTAACTTGTTCATTAAATATCCAGATAATACTGCAACAATCTAATTATTATTATACCATCACAATGATCACTGTTGTTTTTTATTATCACAGAAAATTCATGCAGCCTTTTAATTAGTCTTGTGCTGATTGTGTCCATGAATGATCAAGACATGGTTGAATCAAAAATAGAGAGTTCCAGATGGTAAGGAATTACAGAATTGATTACAAAGATTCAAAGGCAGGAGGGATCATTGTGGCTTGGTGTAGTTAGTCTGTCAGGAACATTTGGTTTGAGGGTTGGACATAGCTACACACAAGTGAAAAGAGAGATTGGGAACCCGTGCAAAGAATTTTGTGCTTTAACTTGGTAGTAACAAGGAGCCACTTAAAAAATGGGCAGAAGATCAGTGTTACCAAATTTGTGTTTTAGAAGCATCAGTGCGATGGTACGTGATGGAGACAGCTTTAGAGGTGGAGGATCACAGGGAGATGATATGAGTATTCATTTAAAGAGACAAATGTGCTAAGTATTTTCAATGAAAACAAAGTTAATGAATATTTAAGGAAAAGAAACCTTGCAGATCTGGTGATCAGTTAATGGTAGAGGATTTCTGGGTTGGGTACGTTTATGATTAGAAGTTTTATCCATTGCCCTTTAGTTAAAGAAGGGTAAAGAGGCTTTAAAGGTCTCAAATTTATATATCAATTTATACTTAGCTAGTGTGCAAAACGCGGTGGAAATGTGCCTGGCCAGCAGCTGGCCATGAGGCCTCAGGCTTGAGAAGGACCTTTCTGCAGGAACCTCCGTGTTCATGGCAATATAGATACTTTCGGTGGATAAAGAGCATATGGGTAGTGCTGTCAAGAGGAAGAGAATGAATCAGTCCCAACACCAGCAGCGTTAAGATGAAGGTGCTTACAAAAGTGGCAGACACAGAGGAGAGCAAAACACGAGTCCAGGAGCACACGTCTTCTGATCCTAAAAGAAGTAGTCAACCTCGCTAAATATGCTCGGGTTAAGTAACACAAGATTTCAGAAAGCTCTGTTGAATTTAATGACAAGAAGGAAACTGCTAATCACTAAAAGCTAGTTTTACCAACTAAGAGAAGTTAGGAATTTTTTTGTGAATTTCCTCATTGAATGTCAGTCCTATTCCCTGCTGTAGATATGCTGGCACTCACCAATCTCGACCATTTGCATTTCATATTTAAAAACGTGATTTGGCATTTACAGTAATTGTTATTGTTATGTTTCCTATCAATTATTGAGCCTATCAAACTAACACAGTTAGCATAAACAGTTTACTTTTGTGTCTACATATTTTCTAAATATCCTTCATTTACTGAAGGTGTTTGTAAGCCAACTGTATTTTTCCTATCTTTACAAAGGAAAAAATGTCATTGTATATCTGTACATACTTTCTGAATTTCAATGGTGAATATAAAAGTACTACATTTCTTTTTAGTAGCATAAACTAATATTTAACATTTGAAGGGGGAAGTTCTCCCTTTATCATTTTGAGAAAAGAATACTTTTCCCCAGGTAATTGCTTTCCTGAGGTAAGAAGCAGTATCATATAAAGTAAGGGAAGAAGCTTTGTTTTCAGTTAGAATAGTGAGGACCAATGTGCCGAGTTGCAATAGAGGGACAGGAGAGGAGTATAGCCAGGAAGAGAATCAATATCACCACATGTCCATGTTGGTACCCTGGCCTGTTATTGTGATTGTTTATATATCTGATTGAAGAGTTAGAAGGCCAGGAAGTAGGGTGATGAATAATTTTACCTCATTTTAAGAGGTCATAGTAATTACAGTCCCATATGTACTGAAAAATACAACACGAATAAGGCAGAACCTCCAGAGAGATTTCAAGGCCGCTTAAACCTCTTGCATTATTAGAAGACATCTCATGGCCAATCAGAAATATCTCAGGGAGATCTCATGATCAGTCAAAGCTATCTCAGGAAGATCTTGAGATCAATAAGAAAGAGTTTGAAGATATTTAGAGATAGGGGACTGAAACATCAACCCAAAGTGAGTCTAAACTTGAACAGTGTTTTTCATAAAATGGGAGGGATTAAGGATTTAACTCAGTGATAGAATACTTGCCTAGCAAGCACAAAGCCCAAGGATAGGGTGTTGGACAGAGAAGGAATATTTCCTGAAATCGATATACAGAAAACAAGAATATAAATATGAATCGAAGGAAAGCACTAGAAAATATGGACAACTCTGGTTAAAAGATAGAAAACATAAAAGATACTTGAAATTTGAGTTTAAAGTTTAATTCCTAAAGCCTAATATCACAACCAAGGGTGCTCAGCACCAGCCCAGAGAAATATGTCTGAAATTCCTCTTCCCCCACTGGATAATCACACCAAACTTTACCTCAGAGAAAGCTTATCTAAGCTAAAAATTAAGAAAAAACAGGAGCATCCATCAAAACGAAGGACAAAATGTCCTTTTCTGTTAATATTAAGGCCAAATTGAATTGATTTAAAAGCATTCATATATATTTTGATAGTTAACTTTCTACTCTTCTTGTTAAAATATTTTTCCTTACATAAATTTTAATGTGAGCAGTCTGTCAACTGAACATTTAAATGAAAGAAAAGATGTTCAGCTGTTTTTCACAAAAGAATAGGAAGGTAGCCAGGTGTAGTGGTGCACACCTTTAATACAAGTTCTTAGTAGGCAGAGGCAGGTGGATCTCTGTGAGATCAAGGTCAGCCTGGTCTACATAGTGAGTTCCAGACCAGCTGTGGCTACAGGAGACCCTGTCTCAAAAAAGAAAAATAAATAAATAAATAAATAAATAAATGGTAGGAAGGTTAGAAAAATGGAAGATTACTTTGAATAAGAAATTTTAGGTAAATAAGTGTGTCATTAGAATCATATGCGTTTTCAACATTGATGAATATGTTTCATTGGCTATTTTCCTTAAGCACTAGAATCTTCATAAGCCCTGAGAAACTAATGTGATTAATAAAAATTAGTTTTTGATTTACTATTCTATGCCGCAGTAATTGATTATTAAGACTGAATTTTCATGCTTGCTGTAAATTCATACTTTAACATTCATAATTCCAGGGACATTTGTGCTTTTGACATGGATGCATAAGAATTTAACATTTTCCACTATTTTATTTTGTAAACACAAAAAATACAATTTGAATATAAAAATGCAAAATAAAGCAATTGAAAAAATAGTTATGAAAACTTCAAATAACAAACAGTACAAAAATCAGACATAATTTTATCCATAGTGTGTATATGTGCTTGTATCATGAATACTTTTGTGTACCACAATTCCTCTTTTATGGAAACAAATGAACATTAAAACATGAGAAAATTTTAGAAATCAGATCATGTAACAATGTTAATGAGACCTCTGCTTCCAGTTGTGACAAGAAATGGTCATGGGCTTGTGATTTGTCAAAACAAAAACAAAACCCCGCAGATAAAATAAGACAGCATACAAAGCAAACGTTTTCCTATATTCAGGAGATGCCGTAATATTGTGTGTTTATTTCACAAAATCAGAAAGATATAAAATTAATGATCTGTCTCCAAAATTATAAAACAGCAGTAACAAGCATCATGCAACTGTCAGTAAGGAAAAGAATGATGCATAGAAAAATGTAACCAATATGAAACTGTTAAAGTCAAAATCCTTCTTTGAATATAAAGGCCTGTATTGAAAATGACCAAATTAAAGAAAAATATACAGATTGACAAACATCAGCAATGAAAGATTAAGTAGACCAAAAATTTCATTGACATTGAATACCAAATATTTTTTAAATTTTTATTATTTTATTATTAATATCATTGTATGCTTTTATGAATAACAATTTTTCTAAACAAAAGTCAAAGTAAGAAAGTGTATAGTTCAAATACAGATGTGCAGAGCTGAAAATTCTAGGCAATACAGGCTGAGAAGTAGAATAGAGCTGACAAATGTGTCTTTTCATCAGCCAGGTCAACATGAATTACTTGCCATACTATGATGAGTTATCATATTAGTATAGAGAACAAATGACTGTATGAAAACAAGAACACGTAAAGATATGTGTACTACTGATGTATGTGTTTACCATTCTGTTTGCAAATTTGCTCACTAGATAAGACATGGATGAAGTGAGAGAACTCCAAATTATTACTCTTTTAAAATACGATTGTATATCTCGATGGCCAAAGAGGTTTACCTTTAAAGAATAAACATTTCAATACTGAGTTGTAGTTTCTTCCCTAAATTTATTTCCATCTGATTTATGTAGTGTTTATCCAAATTCCATGCCCATCTAGAGCCTCATAATGGGTCCTTTGTGGAAAAAGTGTGTTTGTAGATAGAATCAAAGTAAATTGTGTTCATTCAGGATCCACATAAATCCCAGTTCAATAATAAGTTTTGGAGCCAGGAGTGGTGACAAACACCTTTAATCCCAGTACTGGGAGGCACATCCAGGCAGATCTCTGAGAGTTAAAGACTAGCCTGGTCTACATAGTGAGTTCTTGGCCAGCTGGGGCTACAGGAAGACCCTGTCTCTAAAAGACAAATGATAATAATAATGATAATTAATAATAGTAATGATCCTCTCTCCGACCTGCAGGCCTCTCTCTCCAGGGTAAGTCGATCATGCCCTCTGTACCTTGACTCCCCCAGCCTCACTCACCCTCCCATCTCCCCTGCTGGTCTCTCCTCCTAGCCTGGATCCTGTCCCATTCCTTGTCTTGGCGCCCCAGACACCTGGGGAACCACCACTGCTTCCTGATCCTTTGCATCCAGACCAACTCAGTTCCTTTTCAGGTCCCCAGGAGCACTTTGGGCCTGGTCCTGCCCTCACCTCCCTCTATTTTCCTGGGCTGCACAACACACCAGTCTCTTTCCTAGATGCCTGGGCTGACCTTTTCTCTTCCTGATCCTTTGCATCCAGACCAACCCAGCTCCTCAGTACAGTACCCAGAAGTCCTTGGGGCCACATCCCATCCCCATCTTACTTTGTATCTCTGGGTGGCACTGGCCACCAGCTGCCCTGGACCAGCATCTTTTCTGGGCCTGGCTCCCAAGCCAGTCCAACCCCCAAATTCCTGAGGCCAAAATCTTTCCTGGAGGGATCCAGACCTTAGGAGAAAGCCTGCAAGCATCTGATCCTCATCTGACTTAAGCCTCTGTGGAAAATCCTGAAGACAAAAGCAATCTGAACACTCCAATATAAAATCAAAAGAGAGAACTTGGAAGCATAGAAGAACCAGCATTTCATTCCCAAAATGTAAACCACAAAGACACATAAAGTTCACAAAAAGAAGCAAACCTAAACTTGAAGGCTTGAGTCTCACACAAGAGTCAGAAACTACAAAAGAAATTCACAAGTCAAAATCACAGAGAAAAAATAATAGCATGAAAAACCAAAATAATTTATCCCCACCAAATACCAATAGTCTTCTAGAGGAGTACAATGAGAATCCCATAGAGATAATGCAGGACATGGAACTCAAAAGAACAATTATAAACATGATAAAAGAATTCAATGAATTTAAAGAACATACAAAGAAATTAAAGAACTGAAGGAAGAGAGGGATAAACTTCTAGATGAATTCAGAAAAGAATTAGAAATATTGAAGACTACTCAGGCTGAAATGAAGAAGGAAGTGAAATACTCAGTAAGCCAATTAGAAACAACAAGAGAAAGCCTCACCAATAGGATGAACGAAATGGAAAACAGAATATCAAGACTGGAAGATAAAGTGGAAGAACTAGACCACTCAAGCAAAGATTAAGAAAAATTTAAGAAATCACAAGAAATGAATATGCAGGAATTGTGTGACATCATGAAAAGACCAAAATTACGAATCATAGGCTTACAAAGAATCATACAAAGAACCAACAAATCCAAGAGCTGGTTCTTTGAAAAGATAAACAAGATTGACAGACTGCTAGCCCAGTTAACCAAAAGAAAGAACACCTCCAAATCAACAAAATCAGAGATGAAAGGGGAAACATCACAACAGACACCAGAAAGATATAGAACATTATAAGGGAATACTTTAAAAACCTATATGCTACTAAATTTGAAAACCTAAGAGAAATGGACAGATATCTAAAGGCAGGGGAACATCCAAAACTAAATCAAGAAGAGATTAACAGCTTAAACAGACCCATAACATAAAAAGAAATTAAAACAGTAATACAAAAATCTCCCGAATAAAGAAAGCCCACGACCAGATGTATTTACACCATAATTCTATCAGACATTTAAAGATCTATATCCACTACTACCTAATTTATTCAAAAACATAGAAATGGAGGGAGAACTTCCAAATTCCTTCTATGAAGCCAGCATCACTCTAATATCAAAGCCAGGTAAAGATACAACCAAAAAAGAAAACTATATACCCATATCCTTAATGAACATAGATGCAAAAATTCTCAATAAAATACTTGCAAACCACATACAGACACACATCAAAAAGATCATCCACCATTATCAAGTTGGCTTTATCCCAGAGATGCAGGGATGGTTCAATATACATAAGTCAGTAATTGTAATAAATCATATAAATGGGCTCAAAGACTAGAACTACATGTCATATCAATAGATGCAGAAAAGGCCTTGGGCAAAAATTACATGCATTTATGTTCAAAGTCCTAGAGGGAATTGGACTGGAGGGAACAT
>NW_008357047.1:757301-775148 GCF_000622305.1 Nannospalax galili
TAGAAATTATTAACATGTTCAGTAAAGTGGCAGGTTACAAAATTAACCTACAAAAGTCTGTAGTCTTTCTATATACCAATGACAAGCAATCAGGAAAAAAAGCATTCAAAGAAATCCTCCCATTCACAAAAGCAGCTCCAAAATCTAGGGATAAACCTAACCAAAGACATTAAATAGCTCTACAGTGAAAAAATTAAATCTTTAAGGAAAGAGATTGAGGAAGACATCAGAAGATGAAAGGACCTCCCATGCTCATGGATTAGAAGAATTAATATTGTAAAAATGACCATCCTACCAAAGGTCATTTATAGATTAAATGCACTATCAATCAAAATCCCCATGACATTTTTCACAGAATAGGAAAAAAAATCCTAAGAGTCATATGGAAGCACAAAAGACATTGGATAGCCAAAACAACCCTGAGCACTAAGTGCAATCCCTGGGGGCTGGGGGTATTACTATACCAGATTTTAATCTCTATAGAGCTATAGTCATAAAAACAATACGGTACCGGCACAAAAATGACCCATAGATCAATGGAACAAAATTGATGACCCAAATATGAGTAAAGGCAATTTCAGCAACCTGATATTTGACAAAGGGGCCAGGAATATTCACTGGAGGAACGACAGCATGTTCAGAAAATGGTGCTGGCAAAACTGGATCTCCACTGGTAGAAGAATGAAACTAAACCCCTATCTTTCACCCTGAACAAAAGTCCATTCCAAATGGATCAAAGACCTCAATGTAAAGCCTGAAACTCTGAAACTATTAGAAGAAAACATTGGGGAAAACCTACAAGATATAGGTGTAGGAAAGGTTTTTCTAAACCAGACATCAATTGCTCAGGAAACAAGGGCAAGAATTAACAAATGGGACATCATTAAACTAAAAAGCTTCTCTATATCAAAGGAGGCAACTAGGGAAGTGAACAGAAAACCCACAGAATGGGAGAAAATCTTCACCAGTGACACATCTGACAGAGGTTTAATATCCAGTATATATAATGAACTCAAAAAAACAGAGATCAAGACAAGAAGTAACCCAATAAAAAGGTGCTAAGGAGCTGAACAGAGAGTTTTCAAAAGAAGTTAAGATGGCTATGAGACATCTTAAAATATGTTCAACATCACTAATTAGGTAAATGCAAATTAAAACCACTTTAAGATTTCATCTGACCCCAGTCAGACTGGCTAAGATCAAGAGAGCAAATGATATCAAATGTTGGAGAGGATGTGGGGAAAGGGGAACACTCATCCACTGCTGGTGGGGCTGCAAACTGGTTCAACCCCTATGTAAAGCAGTGTGGAGAACTCTTAAAAAACTACAAATAAACCTACCATTTGATGCAGTTATACCACTCCTTGGCATATACCCAAAGAACTCATCCTATTGCAGAGACACTTGTACATCCATGTTTGTTGCTGCTCTTTTCACAGTTGTTAAGAGATGGAAACAACCTAAGTGTCCCTCAATTGACGAGTGGATTATGAAAATGTGGTTCATTTATACAATGGAGTTTTACTCAGCAGTAAAGAAAGATGAAATCATGAAATTTGCAGGTAAATGGATGGAAGTAGAAACAGTCATACTAAGTGAAGTAACACAGACTCAGAAAAAGAATCAACATTATGTTCTCTCTCATATGTGGATCCTAGAACCAGACTCTGATAAATGAGTATGCAACCAGACATAACTACAGGAACCAGGATAATGGAAAGGAAACAGGGAGGTAAAGGAAAAGAAAGAACCTGAAAGAGAAGAACAGTAGGAAACAGGCCTTAATAAGGGAGATATGGATAAAAATTGGGTTAGTTTAAGGGAGGGGGAGGGAAGGGTATATAAGGAACCTAGGGGATAAAGGGAAAGAAGGAGATCAAGAGAGGTAGGATCATAGGAAAAGGGTATTAGTAAGGGAGAGAGAGGGCAAATGGGGGCACCTTATGTGGGAAAACTTGATGGAGGGGTAAGACAATGCCAGAGATAAATAATGCCTAGCTAGTTTTAAAAACCAGAAGGAACCATATTACTCCTACAACCTACTGACAAATTATACATAGCAGATCAAGAAATATATGTCTAGGTAAGTTTTATCTGAGAACAACAGGTCTTTGCCCAAGATTTATCTACTTGACACACAGTAATTAAAAGTACCAGACTGGTGGAACAACCTTCTTGGATGTTTAAGAGACATAGTTTGAGGCCTATTATAATTTGGTTAGAGGGACATAAAGGACACTTTTTACTCCTTGCCCTCCTAGGAGGAGGATCAACACAGAGGAATCATTTCCTCCATGCTTCCAAGTGAAGCCAACCATGGTTTAGCAGGACCTTTGACCTATCTTCACATAGTCAGAACTGGTTAAGAAAAATAAAAAAGGAGCCAGGAGCTTTTCCCAAGCCTGTGTGACCCCTGAGGAACAGATCCTCAAAAGACCTTAAGAGTTAAAATAAATTGGTTTATCTGGGTCAACTGTGTGGCGTTAAATACTCAAAAGGAAAGTATAACCAAAGATTAAAGGGGTCAATATAAATTCTTAAGCGTCCATATGAAATGCTAATGGCCACATACCAAGCAACAATGCCATATAGGAGATACCTTCTTTTGAGTTGTTGGCTAGGGTGACCAAAGGGGCTCCCAGATAGTAACCCAGCACAGAACTGGGAAAATGAACTGCAGTCCCCATTTTTATCTAAAGGGGTATTGACAACTGCTTGCTGCTAGATGAGGAACAGCTGACCCTCCTAAAACAAAGACCTCTAGATAGGCACACTAGATTCACCAGAAGGGCAAGTAATGGGGAATGGCTCGGGGTGGGGGGTGGGGCAACAACACAGCAGACAGTAGCAGGGATATCAGAGTATAAGGACTCTAGTGGGGGGAGGGAGGCTATGGGAGGGTGCCATCTGGGAAGTGGGTGTATAGTTGAATAAGATGGTTTGGGATGTTCTGTGTGATACACAAACACACAGACACACACACACACACACACACACACACACAAATCAACAAATTTTAAAAATGTATTACATTTGAGGAGGAAGCATGGAAATTTACATCATGCTAATTTGTAGAGGTGATAAATATTACCATTGAAATCTACCGGATGACTTTATAGAGATACACAGGTCCCAAGGACCCAACTGCAACCGATTATGTCTAGTAATAATCAGATACACACAGAGTAGAGATTCATGTGCCAACATCTCAGTGTTAGTAGCAAAAACAATGAGTCTTTCTGCAAGGAACAATATATTCTAAAATGAAATGGAGATCATTTTTAAAGGTTAAAACTTCATTTAATTTTATGTCCTCTAGGGTTTATTCTGAGTACCATATTATATAACTACAATAATTGAACTGTAAACCTAAAAAGTTACAGCCAATTTTGAAAGAGATGCATCTTAGCTCTGGAGTGTGTTACTGAATATGTTAAAGCTGTAATGAAATGCTTCTTCAAATCATATTTTTAAAAATCTATGTCAAAAAATATTTTATTTTATTATTTTTATTTTATGTGTATACTTGTATTGCCTGCATGTAAGTAAGTGCACCCATGTCGTGCAATGCCCGCAGAGGACAGAAGAGGCTCTTGGATCCCCTGGAACTGGAGTTATGGACAGTTGTTAGCTGCCATGTGGGCGCTTCCCTTGAAACTCCTGTGACGTAATACAGTGTTGCTGTTTCAAGCCTTCAACTAGCTGTTCCTTTGTGTCTCTAGAAAACGAATCACTCACTAGCCACATAGCTGAGAGAGTGTATCCCACTGGGAACTAGAAATCTCTAGTAGAAATGAGTAGAATGGTTAACAGGCCTGTAACTTACTATTTTTATTTTGGGGAATTTCATACATGTATTGTCTTTGTATAATTTCCATCCCTACTAGTACCTCACCGACTTCTCCCATGTTCACCTACTTTGTCTCAATATCCTGTCCTCTTCTTTGGTTATTTCTGCTCCATATAAATACATTTATAAATATATACTTGTATGTATATGGAGAAACTGATCGCACCTCCCCCCAGGCATCCATTGATTGCAACTCCTCATCTTGAGATGGGACCCTGTGACATTTCCCCTGTCCACTTTGGCATGACAACTGGTTTTGTCATTATGCAGATCTCATTAGACTACCACAGTGTGAAGATTTCATTGGCACAGCATCCCTACCATGTCTAGAATGCCTTATCTAGGGGCAGGTATCTTGTCCCTCTGGCTCCGACACTCCCCCCTTCCATTATGTTCCCTGAGCCTTAGGTAGAAGTTTGCATTACAGAAGTGTCACTTAATGCTAGGCATCTCACAGTCATATATCATCTGCATTTGACCAGTTGTGGAACTTTGTAATAGTGTCCATCTGTTGCAAAAAGAAGCTCCTTTAATAAATGGTGAGAGTGTCTATAAATGTAAGTGTAGTTATCTAGAACATAGTAAGAATTTATGTTGGCCTAGGAAAGTAACAGAAGTAAGCTATTCTTTAGGGTCTATGACTGCTCCAGCCATGTGTATTTAGCTATGTGTATAGTACCATACATGATTTCCCTCTCACTGAATGGGCCTTAAGTTCAATTAGACAGCTTTTGATTGCCCCCAAGATAAAAGTGCCACAACTGCACCAATACAGATAGCTTGTTGGTTTTAAATGAAGCATATATTTGCACATATGAAGATATCGATCAATGAGCAAATTATAGACAATGAAAAAGTAGAAACAGGCTTGACTGATGACACAGCTGCAGACAAGGGCGATGTTTATGGAACACCTGCCTACCACTGGCAGGAACTGCAGCACGAAGTGCCAAGAACAGCTATCTGCTCATAGAACTATTTTCTCTTTTCCTGATGTGACGCATCTGGGAAGTAATGAGCTATGAAATTTCAAATCCTTCCTTCTCATCAGCACAGTAGTGTGAAATTCTAACAACTTACATATGCCCGTTCTATATTTTGCACTGATTTATCAGAAGTAAAATTTGGACCAAAATAAATTTTCACCAATATTAGTGAAGATCAGAGAAAATATTATTTGCATTGCCAAGATTCTTGTAGCAGTGTTTCTTTGATTTTTCTTTTTGGACAGTCAAATTTACTTTCAGTATCCACACTGAGGAATGGATCGCATAGATACAGGTTCATATGATAATCAGTTCTGATTCTGCAAATTTTCCAACACAAGAACAAAGATTACTTCATTTTCTAAATCTTAACCAAGACACCTAAAGTGTATGCTGACTTTTTTAGGGAGATATGTCCCCTAGTCGTCTGAAAGAACATTTTGGGAAACTTTGGTGTTCTAATCTCAAACAGGCTATAAATACTACAGTCTCTTATATGAAAGAATAAATTCCAAGATTCATATCAAATGTAACTCTAAAAGTGAATTAGCAGTTGGTTATATCTTTAAAAACTTTGGAAGTTGTTTGACTGTTAAAACATTTTTTCAAAAGGATATTACTCTTGATGCTTTCTTAAATTTATCATTTTTAATTGTTAAAAAAACTAGAAGTGATCAATTATACCCTTTGAGAAATGTTTTAATTGGAAGTATGATGAAGTTAGTGTTCAATTTGGTAGTGTTATATAACCCAAAATGGTGTAGAAAAAAATCATAAAATATATATTTCATACTCTCCACCTATAAAAGCATGGGGTTTATTTAAACAATTTTATCTGATTCATGATAAGAGTAAAGAAAAAATACTCTTCATGTCATCTAGAAATAACTTACAATTCTTCTTGAAGAATTTTATAAGATAAAATAAATAGTTTTCTGGGATTTGCTGTAGCTTCCTCATGATTTATTAGTTTTCTTTTAGTCACTGTGCTAGAGAGGAAGTCTCCTAATGGTGATGGTAAATCATTCGTACTCTATTTCGATGATACTGCCTCAGGATACTCTAGAGGTTGTTCAAATAGGCTTTCTCCACTGGAGTGATATCTGGTGGAAATGCTTGTGGACTTGCTGCAAAGGTTTTCCTCAAGCATTTTCAGCTCTTGGATATGAGTCACCTCATCTCATAGTTAACATTTTAGTAGAAGTCAGTCAGTAGTTATTGCTTTCAAAGTTATAAATGGAATATATCGGTATGTTTGAGCAAATTAATCAGAACCTGGTTTTATGGTGAATCAAATATAGTCCCTTAAAATTATCCTAAACAAATAATTTTGTAAGTCATGACCCATTAAAGATAATGCTTAATTCTAAAACAACTCAAGTATCCGTGTTCTGGCTGTATAGATGACTGTGTAACTAACTATAAGAGATGCCTATGTTGCTCCTACTACCCAGAAAATGGAAGAAAAAGCATCATAAGTGATGTGAGTAATAAAATAATTAAAAGAACACCTGGAAGATAACTTGGTATTCACAACTTAACATTTAACTTCTAAAACTTATTGTAATAAATAATCCAAGTTATTGCATAGTTTACCTCTTACATTCCACAGGTTTTCACTTCTAAATTAAGCTTTTTAATGTGCCGGGCATGGTGGTACACCCCTTTAATCCCAGCACCCCGAAGACAGAGACTGGTAGATCTCTATGAGATCAGGGCCAACCTTGTCTACATAGTGAGTGCCAGGCCAGCTGGGGCTACAAGGAGACCCTGTCTCAAAAAAAAAAAAAAAATTACAAGGATGAATCTTAAGTTTTATCTTAGGCAACATTTCTCAACTGAAACTCTGTTGATAAACAATAAACTTCCTAAATTCTTTATCAAGAACGGAGAAACAAAGATCCAAAAAAGAAAATAATTAATTACACTGACTAAATACATGTTTGGAGGAGAAAATGAGTGTAATACTAAAATTCTTGTCGCAGTGATTTTGAAACTATAACCAGATTTGTGGAAAATAAACTTATAATAAGTCAAAGAACTATAACATACAGCTATTATATTTAAATGTTGCTATAAGGCTTTTCTTTTTTTTGAAAGGGTATAAGAGACAGTTTATTCTGGTAATATGACTAAACATGGCCTGGGAACACAGATTCAGGTTACTCCAAATCCCATATTCCAATGTGGTAACAGTTTCATTAAGATTTTTTTTTATCGTAACAGAACAAAAGGTCATAAATCAAGATACTTTTCAAATACATTGTTGGAAACAGCAAGTAGGCAGATACAGCAAAAGAGAAATCTCAGCTATTGGCCTCAGATGCTATTTGATGGTACTCTTAGCCTCTTGATTGGTGGGAACTGTTTCTCTTGTTAATACATTTTCTTAGTTACAAGATGCCTATATCACATGACATGAATATCACGGTGATTTTTTTTCTTTTGCAAAAGGCATTGCTCTTATTCATTAGAATTGTGCAGTGCTTAAATTTCTGAAAATAATGCATAATCATGGGAAATTAGAAAAGTGCAGAAAAGCACAAGGAAGAATATATAAATCACTTACAATTCAGAAATAATCATTTTTACGATTATGGAGTAGTCATTAAGCGTGTGTGTGTGTGTGTGTGTGTGTGTGTGTGTGTGTGGTATGAGTGTGTGTGTGTGTGTAATGTTTGTGTGTATGTGTGGTGCATGTCTGTGGGGGGGTATGTATGTGGTGCACGTTGAGGCTAGAGACCAATAATCAGTATCAAGTGTCTTTCTCAGTTGCTGTCTACCTCACTTTTTGAGACAATCTTTCACTGAACCTAAAACTTGCCATTTCAACTTGGCTGTCTGGCCAGAGAACTCCAGGGGTTGGTCTCTTTCTGTCTCCCAGGTCTGGGCTTACAGAAGAATGCCAACATGCCAGGCTTTTTATGTGGGTGCTGGGGTTCCAGCTCAAGTTCTTATGCTCGCAAAGAAGCCATTTTATCCATGGAGCCATCTCCCCAGTCCTCCTCCCTTAAAAAAAAAAACTTTGTTGAGAATTTCATACGCACATATAAGGTGTTTTGACCAAATCCACGCTCACCCCCTTCTCTCCAACACCTCCTATATCTCCCCATCACTTTTTTCTTACAACTTCATGTACCCTTCCTTCCTTCCTTCCTTCCTTCCTTTCTTCCTTCCTTCCTTCTGTCCTTTCTAATGGGCCTTTTTGCTACTCTAACATTTCCCCCTCTGCAGAGGTAATCCTAAAATCTTATAGGGATTAGATAAGCACTCCCAAATACTTTTGACAGTTTTGGTCTTTGGAACAGAGCGTCTTCCTAAGAGGCCCAAGGACATTTTGACTTTTAGCCAAGAAACTGCCTACTTTTCTTCAGAGTCTTTTACCCTAACTGCCTATCCAATTCCTACCTCCTATTCTTATCACACCATCCTCTGAAAGGGTTGCCCAAATTGCTGATAGGGAATCAGGACGTAGACCTCTCTGGCTTCTTCCATGTGAACAGGGATGCAGGGTGAGGCGATTGGGGTACCCCTTCAGTGGGTCTGTCTAAAAGACTCCAAAACTGCACAACTCTTATCTGTAGGGAGAAAAGAAGGTCCTTAGGGGATGTAAGGGAGAAGTAAAGGCAAGAGTAATTAGCATTACGAGTTCTAGACAGGGAACCAGAAAAAAGTCAGAACAGGGCAGATTTCAAATGTTCATATCAGAGTCCACTGGGATTTCTTGATGAAAGTTTCCAAAAGCATCCCTCTATTGGGTTCTTCCTCATTTTTCTTTTGTCTGCTAAGGCTGGATTTGAGAGTGATGGACTCAGGATTTGTTTGCAAGCACTTTGATAGCTGTTGGGACTGGCTAGAATCAGTGTCAGTTCCCTCTCAAAGGCTTAGCACCATGGGGGGGCAGGATCCAGGTGCTCTCAGGCAATCCCCTGAGCTCTCAGCCCGTGCCAGAGGGAATCCAGAACAGGCACTCTGGTGGTCTGATCACTGTGATTTTTGAATTATGTACATTCAAGTATTTTTTTTCTTTCAGCCATAAATTTGCTGATGTCTTCCAGGTATTTCTAGTGGACGCTGTGACTTTGAATTTGACCTTTGTGCCTGGGAGCAGGATCAGGATGATGACTTTGACTGGATCCTGAAAGCTAGCAACATTCCAACTACAAGCACCGAGCCAGCTGTAGACCACACTTTGGGGAATTCATCTGGTCATTACATCCTTATAAAGAGCTTCTTCCCACAGCAGCCCATGAAAGTAGCCAGAATATCAAGCCCATTTATAAGCAGGAGAAGCAAAGACTGCAAGGTACAGAGGGGAAATTCGGGACAATTACAAACAATTGTTGATAAAGTCATGTAGAGAGCATAGGATGCCTGGGACCAGAGCACATGGGTATTTGAAGTTACTCATCATTATAAATTTGAAGGAGAAAAAAAAGAATAAATGAGGATTGTTAGATCTATTAGAAATTTTTCTCTAATGGATGAATTCTATGGATGCTATAATTCTAGAAACCATTGGAATAATCCCATGTGTAATTATTCATAATCTTGGATAATACAAAAGAAGCAAAATACTAGTTGTAGAGCTTACTGGACCTATAAGAATCTCACCAACAAAAAATTTAATGATAAGCAATATATAACTAATATTCCAAATTTTGAAGCGATTAAAGCTACAAAGGAGTTGAATCTGCTTAGAAAAGGACAGCGTGAAATTGGCATGTAAAAAGCATTCTTAGGCAAAAAGAAACATGATACTATGCTTAGCTTATGAAAAATTGAAGGAAATATCCATGTAGTTCTATATATGCAAAATGGTATGTGTGGGTTTTGAGTCTAAAAAGCCTCATTTAAAACCTACATACTTACAGAGTTTTCTTACTTTCCTTTATTTATTATTATCTTGGACATTTTGCTTATATTCTTTAAAGTTTTTGAGCCAACTAGGGGACTGAATATAACTAAATACAATTTACACTAACAATAATTTTTACTGTGTAAGCACAGTGACATCACAATGTTTCTTTCAATCCATTTGTGTCCTGTCACCTTTTCTATTATCTTTAACCAGAGATAATTGAATTGTTTTTCTTCAGTTGTAGTAGAAAGGAGGAGTTGACGGAAATTGGTGGAAGAAGGGATCAACTCCTTGAATAATGGAACTTTTCAGTAAAAATAAATCTCCTTACAAGAATTAATATTTAGCAGATTGCAGTTTCCTCATGTTGCCCTGGGAATAGATTATATTTTCATTAGGTATTTTCCCTGGATGCAGAGTTGAAGGTGTTAGTTCACATATGAACCCACTGGTCTGACTGAGAAAAGGTCTTAAGTAGAGATATGAGGTGCGTGCTTCAGAGCTGTTGTGCAAATCGGACAAAGGAGAACTTTGGACGGGCAATGTCTGTGGTGTCCAGACAGAACTGGACCACAGCTGAGCCTGGATTTCTGGGACTTTTGATGGTGTATAAAATCCTAGGTTCTTTCTATCCCTCTCTCAAATAACAGTACTTGTGAGGTTTCAACATTCCAGAGACCAAACATTACAGAGTCCCTGTTGGAAAAATTAAAGAGATCATTTTGTTAAGACAAACATTTGGAGATTTCATGAGCTGGAGAATCTGCATAGTCACTCACCAGGGCTATCCTCCACTAAGTCCGCACTTTTGAAGTAACCCACTGCATGTACTTTTTAGTCATATTTCTCACTTTTTAAACACGTTTTCTCTTTCTTGAGTATTGTAGGCCTGATTGGTAGAGTTCAATAACGTATTCTTATGTAAAGGTGCATACTATAATCACTTTTGCTCAGTCCCCTGCAAAACAAAAGCTTAACAAACTCTGAATTTTTGTTTCTGGCCTGTTTTTTTCTTTCTCCCTGAATTTTCTTTCATTTTCTCCCACTGTGTAACAATGACTAAAAATCTAGCAAACCCTATCTTTGACACAATGAAAAATTAATGTCTTATAATAGTTTTATTAATTTTTATTCAGGAAAAAAATCTCCTGAGTTACAGCCCTCTGTTGCCCATCTCTAGCATTTCAAGTAAAAATCGGTAATTATTCTTCTGCAGGGCTTGCTATAGGTAGTGGAGTCCTGCAGCTCTTGCAGATCTCAAATGTATTTCAGGTATACAAATGTGGTAGAATAAGCAAAAGAGTATTTTGTTATTTAAAATAAAAACAAACACCTATCTGTCCATAATGAATCCACTCTTCTGGTGACCTCTGTCCATTCATGAAAGCAAAGCCCTCATGGTCATCACTTTATAAAGTTCCCATCTCTTAGCACTCTTATACTGGAAGGTTAAATTGCTCACACAGGAATTTTAGAGAACACATTCAACCCACAGCCTTGAGGAATTTTCCTCTACAATTGTCATAAGCATAAGCTCATTCCACTTTTCCACTAAATTTCTACTCAGTCCTTACTATACTACTTTCTATGTATCTAATTCAAAGCTTCCCTGATGTCACTCAGTATTAGAGTGCTCAAAGAGAAATAAAATATGCAGTTCTGGTTTTTCTTCCAGGTCTGGTAATGAAAAAGAGGAGGTTGAAATATATTTTTAAACATAGAGGAAGTAACAATGCTCACCTAATTTCCTGTTCTTGCTGCAGATCATTTTTAACTGTCACATGTATGGAACTGGCCTTAGAGCCCTGTCCTTGCTCCAGGTTTCAGTTTCAAACCAAACAAAGGTCCTTTTTAATCTCACTGAAGAACAAGGCAATTTTTGGCAGAGAAAGGAAATATGGCTGTCTAGTGATGAGGACTTCCAACTCAAGTTTGAAGGCAGAGTTGGGAATGGTCACCATGGTAACTTCGCACTTGATGACATTGTGCTTACAAATGGCTGCCTGTCATCCCGTGGCTTGGGGAATCAAAAATTGGCTGTGCCTCTCCTAACAGGTATGTTTGCCTTCTGTGTATGTTTTTTTGCAGGGTGGAGGGTAGAAAGGAAGAAAATGAGAGGGATAGCATAAATCTCTAATAATTCATTGCTTCATAATGAAAAATAGTATTTTTGAAAATAAAATGTCTCTCAAGCCTTTACTCACAAAAACATCTTACAATTTTTCCTCTTTGTTATTTATATTAATCAGTTCCTAGGTTCTCATTCAGGCAGTTTTTTCTCAGGTAAGTAAAAGGAAAGAATTTGGTTTAGAATCAGGTTAGAATTTAAGCAAAGTATCTAAATTCTACTTTAACTGGACATTATTGTGTTTATACCCAGATACCCTTCCATTTACAAGGGTTTACCTTCTGAGAAGTCTACCAATAAGTTGAAAACAGCATGAGTAAATAACACATTTGTTACACCTAACCTGTTGAACATCACACTTTAACAACACTGTGCATTGCAGAGAATCAGGCACTTAGCCTTCTGGCTACATTGCTGACAGAACCAAGAGACTATTACCCTATGTGTTGCTGCCTCAGGTACAGAGCACAATCTGAAATTCTAGGTGTGGTTTTCACTGAATGCTTGCTGTAATCTCCCACCATAAATGAAAAAGAGTTCTTGAACAAATTGTGGACTATTTGTTTATACTTTCTAGAACAATGGATATGTCAATTTGAATGGTTGACTTTATATATTGAAATACTTTATGATTAAATATGTCTACACACTCTTTTCTCTTAAAATATTAAGTAATTTAAATCATTACTAGGAAATGTTGAGTCAGCAATTTTTCAACACCATGCACACAGTGACAATACTGTAAGAAGTGAAAAGAACAAATCCTACTAATATGTATATTAATACATATTGGAGGATTATTAATACATATGTATTAATAATTACATATTAATACATAGTAGAGGTATGACATAAAACTAGCAGTTTGGATTATGGAAATGATAAAAGAATATTTCCAAACTCTTACTGTACCGGGTATTAACACATAAACCACATATTTAGTATAGAAAATAAACAGGTTCTTCCTTTAGTATAGCTCTTGTAGGTAAGGAAAGCAAATGTCTTTTATGTCCTAGATGTTAACCTGCAGAATGGGAAAGGGAGCCCTGAAACTTTTGCTTTTATTTTTCTGTTCACTGAAAGTTTTTTATTTATTAGCATGTTCATTAATTGTTGAAAGACTTGCTGTTATGTAAGTGTTTCATGAATACATACTTAGATTATATTTACTTTGTTACTCTTTATTTTTCATGCACTTATTGATTTAGTGTGTCTATGTGTTTGTGCACTGATCTCCCATAGTATGAATGTGGAAGTCACAGGAAAGTGTGCAGAAGTTGTTTCTCTCCTTCTACCGTGTGAATCCTGGGACTTGAACTCAGGTCATCAGGGTTGGCAGCAAGTCCATTTACCCACTGACTCATCTCACTGGCCCTCTATTACTCTAATTCTCCTTTCCCTCTCCCTTTTCCACTTCCTCATTTCTCATAGTCCCTAAGTACTTCTCGATGTGTCCCCTTTGATTCCATATATCAGAGAAAATACATAGTACTTAGCTGTGTAAGTCTGACTTACTTCACATAATGTGGTGATCTCCATTTCCACCTGTTTTGTCGCAGTTGACATAATTTCAATCTTCTTTATGGCTGGGTAAAACTCGATTCTGTATATATACCATGTCTTCTGTATTCATTTATCCTTGATGGATACCTAGACTGATCGCATAACTAGGCTATTGTGCAGCAATAAATGTAAGCTTGCAGGTATCTGTGCAATAAACTGACTTTTATTCTTTTAGGAAAATGTGTAAACATGTTTATATGAATCATATGAAAGTTCTGGGGGAACCTCCATATTGATTTTCATAGCAGTTGGATCCATTTATATTCCTACCAGCAATGAATAAGTAATCCTTTCTTCCATGCCTCCTCACCAGCAATTGTTATTATTTGTTTCTTGCATAAAAGCCATTAACACTTTGATAAGATGGAACCTCAAAGTAGTTTTAAGTTAAATTTCCCTGATGGCCAAGATTTGAGCATTTCTGCTGAGCTGTGGCTATGGAAGGTCTTTCCTATCTTTCAGTATCTGCCACAATTTTTTTCCCAGTGCTTTATAGACTTGTATGTTGCATGATTTCCTACTTTGCTGCATTTCTAAAGGTGCTTACTGGTCTGAGGTTTTTGCTGAACATTTTCATTTGGTCTTTTAACTAGAAGAATATAACCTGCAAGTTCGGATAACTTGACTCCTTCCCTTGCTGTTTGTGTTTATTTCCAATTTTCTTGAGCAACAACTTTTCACTTTGAAATTTTCATGCAATGAATTCCGACAATATTCAAACCCCTCCTCCTCTCAGATCCACTCCCATCTCCCTGCCCCCTGCCATGTTATGTCCTTTATCTATTATTTTTAAGACCTATCAAGTCTAATTTGTGTTTCCCAAAAGCTATTGGGTATGGATCCATAGCTTGGAGCCTGGTCAACCTCCCCAGCATCTCATACCCTTAATGCAAAGGGTTTCTTCCTCTCCCTGAAGCTATAACTGCCAACAGTCCCTCATCTAGGGCTGGCACTGCTTGCCCCCCCATCCATGCAGGGCTTTTCTCTTACCTCTTACCTGTGCTTATGTAGGTCTTGTGCTCTCACATGTGCTGTGGATTCATATGTGTAATTTCCCTGTTTTTTTTTCTAGAAAATATAGTTTCTTGTATTCCTCAGCCACCTCTAGCTCTTACAGTCTTTCCAGCCTCTCTTCCACAATGATCCCGAAACTTGGGAGGAGAAAATGTGTCCCATTTAGGGCTGAGTACTCTGCGGTATCTTGATTTTTGTGAGTTGACCATCTGTAGGTTTTTGTGTTAACTGCCATGTGCTGCAAGAAGGAGCTTCTTGGGAGAGCTGGAAGATGCACTGCTCTATGGGTATAACGATAAGTCATTAGGAGTCAATTTAGTATTATGTCCACTTAGCAGGATAATAGTAGTAGGATCGTCCCTAAGACCAGTGACCTGTCTAGCCACAAGTTCTTGACCCTGATAGCAGTGCAATGTAGGGCCACCATCTCGTGAAGTGGACCTTAAATCCAATCATCTAAAAATTAATCTGTTGCATAAATATACTGTATTTTCATTATACATTCATCCTTTGATGGGTACGTAGTTTGTTTCATTCCTTGGCTACTGTGGATGGAGAAGCAATGAACATGGATGTGCCAGTGTCTCTATGCTAGAATATAGATTTTTTTTCAGTATATATTTTTATTGAAATTTTTGCATTTGATACAAAACATTTTAATCATCTTTATACCCCCTTGCCCATCTGTATCCCCATAAATCTCCCCCTCCCTGGATGTCATGTGTTTGCTCAAATGTGTTAAGGCCTATCTTGTCGTTTGTGTGCCCAGATGCCCACACTGAGGGACATAGATGTTTTATAGTGTCTGAAAAGTGGATACTGTGTACTCACAGAGCATCTTCATGAGCACTGTCTGCATCTCAGCTGAATTTCATAGACAGTGATGGTCGTGAGCTATGCCAGTGAGCAGCACTGGACACAAAGGCACATTACAGCGTATTCTTAATGATACGGTTCCTTAGTCTGGAAGCAGAAGGGGAAATCATCCTTGAATTACAGCTGTGTGGCTACTTAATTGGCAGCTCAGAAGTATACCCAGGCTCAAAGGTGAACGCAGAGGTGACACACTAGATATTAGCATTGTGCATGGCTGTTACTAACTCTGTGTTCTCTCAAGTATGGTCCTCACCTCTGAAACAGAAAATTCACATAGACCTTAGGTTCCAAATTGCTTCAGAATTAAAAGAGATAATTGCTTATGTAATTTTCCAAGGGTAATGTTTGGTATGTCATAGACATGTATTTAACGAAATATTACATTTTACATTAGCCTATGTTTTGGGCAACTTTGAGAATATTCTTTAGGTGGCACAGACTTGGCTTAGGCCACATTGTGTGCATCTCATTAAGAAAACATTTATGTTATTTTTTGGCAAAATTATTTTAATTGCAGAAAAATCACAGGCAAATTATTAGCATTATCTTGTATAACATATTAATGACTCAATCACACTGGTTATTAAAAACTTCCTATATTTGGTGTCAAAAACCAATATATGGGTATGTTTATATCTTTAATTTTTTAAAATTTTACTTTATTATGTATTTATTTAGTGTGTGTGTCTGTGTGTGTATGTATCACAGCATGTGTATAGGTAGCAAAGTGTGGTCACCGCCAGTGGCGGCTGCTCCTCCGTTCTCATGGGTGGCACTCCTTCATTCTCATGGGCTTCGAGGCTGGTCCTCTGCTCGCCCTGTGCTGAGGTTGCTCTTCTGCCTGCCCTGGGCTGAGGCCGCTCTTCTGCTCGCCTGGTGCTGAGGCATCTCTTCTGCTTGCCCTGTGCTGCCTCATGATATCTCTGCTTCTGCCCAGTCCCGGACCCCAGGGCTGGTGAGGAGACTGCGTCAGCGGAGCCGCATTCAGACACAGGAGACCAGGTTCAGTGACACAGGTCTGGTTTATTGCAGGACGTCACAAGCTTATATAGGGGTAGTGGTCCAATCACAGCACGGCAGGTAGGATACCTTATTAGCATAACAGTCTTAACGTCCTATCACAGAATAGCAGGTAGGTTGCCTCATTAGCATAATGGGTTTCAGATTACAGAGCCTGGATTCCTGGAAACCAGGTGACCCTGACTGTTGCAATATCTAAGTGTTGCAATTTTGGATTCCAAGGGTGGTGATTAGGGAGTGGCGAGCTCTAGGCATCAGTCTCACGATCTGCCAATGGGAGCAAATGTCACAAGGCGTTCCTTGTGGCTCCAGTGGTAGGGCCGTTGCCTCAGGCCTGCTGTATGACTGTCAATAAGACTTTCACCCTAGGCTCAAGCCTGTCTCCCACAGCACAGGACTATTGTAGAAGTCAGTTCTTTTCTTCTATCATGTGAGTTCAGTCAATTGAACTCAGACCATCAGACCTGGCAGCAAGTGTCTTAATCCAGTGAACCATCTCATAGCCCATCTTTGAAATGCTTAATGATTCTTTTTTTATATTTACTGCAAACACACTTCACCTGGAACTTTCACAGACTGAACTGGATAAATGGCATTCTGCTCCAGGGCCATCAAACATGTTGAGAAAGGACTCTATATTTCCAGACTTTTTTATCTATATTCATATTTACAGTGTCACAGCTCCCTCAAGAACAGCTTCAAAGAGAAAACCAAGAAGGAGGAAGAAAACATAAACATTTAGGGAACATGCACTTGGCCTGAATCTGGAATGGGGATTCGAATTCATCAAAACAGACCCAAAGTTTTATTAGTAAAAGTGATATTAAGTTATTATTGAGTCCCTTGAAGTCATATTTAAGAGGTTAATTCAATGATGAGTTTATTAATTGCTAAATTATGAAGGATAAAAATAGCTGTTTCATGAATCTAATAAGAAAAGGTAACCAGTTCCTCTTTGAAATGACCACAGGAAAATCCAGCCACTATTAGATTGTATCTTACTGACAGATATTTAATAAACCCTAAGTATAATGAAGATAGGGGCAAAATTTTGAGTGCATGTTTTTGTGTTTAAACACTATTCCTTCTTCCAAATAAAGTTCTATAATAAATCTATTTTAGAGTACAACATAGCAATCATCTTTTGATTTTAACTAAAACTGTATGCAAAGCCAATGTATGTAAATTGTGTATGTGACATGGGGAAAGGTGTATTTTGTCTTTTTTGTCTTTTTCATATCCATTGACAAGATCTTATTTTTTTCGTTCCATATATGATTATTTATATTAATTGATAGACAGAATGGTTGAGCTTTGACATAAACAATGAAATGAAATGTTGTATCTATCACTCATTTCCTTGAACTATGCTGTGCTGGATAGCTTTAGTGTCAACTTGACACACCTGGGTTGAGGGAGCCTCAATCGGGGAATTTCCTCTATTGGACTGGCCTGTGGCCATGTCTGAAGGGCATCTTCTTGATGAGTGATGTGGGAGGGCCCAGCCCACTGTGGGTGGTGCCACCCCTGGGCAGGTGGGCCTGTATTG
>NW_008357047.1:776189-832887 GCF_000622305.1 Nannospalax galili
CAATGGGGTATTGAAGTCCCCCACTATTAATGAGTTGGGATTAATCTGGTTCTTAAAGTCCTATAGTACTGATTTTTTGAAGTTGGGTGCACCAGAGTTTGTTGACTATATGTTCATGATTTTTCAATTGTTCCTTGATCAGAATGAACTGGCCTTCTTTATCTCTTCTGATTAGTCTTAGTTTAAAGTCTATTTTGTAAGATATTAGAATTGCAATGCCTGCTTTTTCTTAGTACCATTTGCTTGGTACATTTTTTTTCCATCCTTTCAGCTTGTGCTGGATAGGTTTAGTGTCAACTTGACACACCTGGGTTGTGGACACCTCAACTGTGGAATTGCCGCCATTGAACTGGCCTATGGCCATGTCTGTGAGGCATCTTCTTGATTGTTGTGTGATGTGTGAGGGCCCAGCGCATTGTGGGTGGTGCCACCCTTGGGCAGGTGGGCCTGTGTTGAATAAGAAAGCAGGCTGAGCAGGGGCCAAGGGAGCAAGCCCATAAGCAGCGTTCCTCCATGGCCTGTGCTCCAGCTCCTGCCTCCAGGTTCCTGCCCTGAGTTCCTACCTTGGGCTCCCTGATGAACCGCGACTGGGAGATGTAAGACAAATAAACCCTTTCCTCCCCAAGTTGGTACTGGTCAGAGTGTTTTGTCATAGCAATGAAGAACAAACTAGGACATATGCCTACAGTTAAAAATACTGCTTCCCACTGAACAGTGTGCTGGCACAGCAATTCAGTCAGAACCCTGTCTGTCTGTGGCATGATAATCTTTTGCACACCTCGTATGAAACTTAGCGAAGGTGTTTTGAGACATTCGGACATGCCCTCAGATCCTGGCACTGCTTGCTACCTGTGTGATGGTGCCTAGCCTGCTTCTAGAATTCTTATATTTATCCTCTGTGAAATGTGGAGCTGCTGGGATCTGAGTGGGTGATGTGAGGTATTACTGAAGTAACAATCTATGACTTTCCTTTAATGATGTTTGTTACATAATGTTTAATGTTTCTTTTCTTTTTTCTATGGCTTTCCTTTTGTAGAGATGTTAGCAAATAAAACTGTACATAAGAGAATTTCCTTAAAAGCACACAGCACACTTGCTGTTCTTCTTGTGTTCATAAAAGCAGGTGGTCAGATCGTCTTTTAGTATCCTGTTCTTTTCAAAGAAATAGCTCCCATAAAAGCTCCAAATTCCTGCGTTTACAAAATATGGAGGTTTAAATTATTATCTGTGATTTAAAATGTAGGATAATTCACAATAAGGATCCAGAAGTAGATGGATATGTCAGGCACTGATCAGAGAGATGACGGAAAAGACTGCAGAGTCTAAACCTGGAAACATTTCTAAAAGACTCTTGAGATTCACAGATGTTAATGACTCAGCTGTGAATGTTGTGGGTAGGGAAGAAGAAAGATGTTCATTTTGTATATACAGACACACTGTATATATGATTCCTGAATTAATGATTACTGCATAGAACCTGTCTTTGTTTTAAAACCCAAACTTCAAAAAAAGTCTGTACTTTATCCTATTTTTTGTTCTAGTATTGAGACTGGAAAGTATATTTACATCATCTCAAATTCATTAGGATGTTTTATTACAATAGTTTCTATGCAATTGTATAGAAAGAAGTTTCATTGCATATGTAAATAGTAGGCAATACTATTATTAAATCACATGAAGGGGCAAAAGAGAGGGCGTCCTTCATGGATGTCACTATGGCACATTCACACTGTTTAGCACATACAACCTGGAATTCAGAGTGAAAATATAGGTCAGTTTAGAAATTGAAAGAATAGATTGTTCTATCAGCTAGATTTTCATTGAGCTCACAAGAGTACACATTTATCAAGTCAAAACAAGTTGTATGCAGTCAGATTCTCCTTCACCTTGGATAGTACAAAACCAATTGAATGGAATGGAATTCAGTACTTTACTCTTCGCTTAGCATAAATTACTGTTTGCACTGGGAAACTGCTTGAGCAGCTATTTCTGAAAAGACTTTAATTTTAGCATCTTTATTGCTTTTTCAAAGAAAGCTCATTTTAATATGTGCATTTACTAGCTACTTTTTAAATGGTTTCAGTGACTCAGATTGCATTTATAAACATTGACTTTTAAATGCCTTAGCAACTTAGACTGCATGCATAGTGGAATAGAGTAGAGATAAAGAAATCTAGTTTCTTGTAATACAGACTGCCTTTTAGTATTCTATATATTGTATTGTAATATCTTGCCAGAGTATATAGTTCAAATTTCAATTTGTGCTAATACTATAACCTATTTCTGATAAATTAAAATTTTCAATGTAATACTCTACATGATACATATTCACCTTAAAATTTTAATCATTGGTGCAAATCCCAATAGCACAATTTCTATAGGATGTTTTCTGCGTTATGAAAACCTTGGGCAATATGTTTTCTAAAGTACAGTGCAAAGTCTAAGACAGTTACATGCTTTAACATAATATTATATGTCATTTCTCTTATCACTTGGGTAGCTGATCAGCATAATCAGGCATATATATATAGTTTAAATAAATATGCATATATGCATAGATAATTGTTAATTGGTAGTTTATGAAATAAAAATCCATCTTACTCTTTGTCTTAACCATTCCTTCACAGTTCATCATTTTTATGATTCAAGATAGTGGTTGCACCTTCCAGAAAGCAGTAGGTACAAACCGCTTCAGGCAAACGTGGCTACCAGCTTCACAAGTTTCTGAATGCCCAAGACCAAAACTTCAATACAAAATCAAATACAAAATGAATGTGAGGTGTCTCTAGCAACCCTTGCCCCATGCATCTTCACAAGACTTCACTCTGTCCTTGGTTCTAAACACGGAACACAAGTACATTGCACTGCATGTGCCTCATACCACACAGTGCCAATAAGCACTGCTGACATCAAACCTGGGTTCTCTGCAAGAGTAGCTAGTGCCCTTCACCGCTGAGCCATCTCTCCAGCCTGAATTAGATTTTCAAATCTGAAAAAATACATGTATCCCATCAAAGTTGTCAAATTTATGTTCATTTTATGAACTGATTCATAGTAATCCTGTATTATCCTGTAAAAACTTGTGTGGTATGAAATGCTACCTTGTCATTTTTTTCTCCTACTATTTATATGGCTCTTATTTTCACTTATTTTTAAATCAAATTCTATTGACAAAGTTCAACGACTTTATTAATATTGTCAAAGAAGTGACTTCACTTTATTAGTTTTTCCCTATCTTTGTTCTGTACTTCAATAACATATTTATTATTATCTTCCATTTACTCATTTTAATATACATTTGATTTTTCTGTTAGAAATTTAACTGATTTTGATTCTCTTATCTTTTCTCAAGGTAGCATCTACAGCTATATGTATTTGGGGAACTGATTTGGGTACATACCTTCAATCCTGATGCACTGAGTTTTCACTATCATAGATTTCAAAATACATTTTAATTACCACTGTCATACTTCTTCCTTGGCTCAGGTATTATTTACAACTATGTTGCTGATTTAAAATATTTTAGAATTTTCCAAGTGTAGACTTACTACTGATTTCTAATTTGATTTTGGTGTGCTTAGAGAACATCCTCTGTACTTGCCAATTCATTTTCATTCATTTAGGTTTGTTTTATGGCCTTGATGATGTCCATCTAGGTGAACGTTCTATAGGATATGCAGGAAAATGATGTGCATTCTCTTATTTGCTGTAGTGATGCTCACCAAGTTAATCTGCGGGGTAACGAGTTCAAGTCCTCTGTGTCTTTAACACTTGCTCTGTCAATAACTGACAGAGCAGTGATACTTTCAACCAAATTGAAGATTTGCTTTTCTCTGTTGTTTCCACAATGTTTGTTTCATAAAATGAGATGTTATTATAATCTTTGGTTATTATAATAAACATCTGAGGTAATCAACTTAAAGAGAAAAATCTCCATTTTGACTTACAGTTTTACAAATGTTAGGCTATGCTCACATGACCTCATTGCTTTTGGGTCTCTGGTGAGGCAGAACATTGCAGCCGGTACACATGGTAGAGAAAAACTCCTTACCTCTTGGCCCAGAAGCAAAAGACAGAAAGAGGGAGCTGCAAGGTTTCCACAGTCCCCTCTCAGTGCTTACTTCCAAACATGACCCTTCAAAAGGACCTATTAGGGTCCATGGGGATTTTGTTTGTTTGTTTGGTTTGGTTTTTTGTTGTTGTTTTGTTGTTTTTTCATTATTGATTTTTCTACTTAACCTACAAAGCTACTTTGTTATGGCTTCATCATGGAATTTTATGGAAACGTATCCTTGTTCTAAAGCCCCTCATCCTACTTTTGTGTGGCATACATTCAATTATCCTCTGAAATTCCCTCCTCCCTGTCCATTAAGACACTTCCTTTCTTTTTTTAAAATTATTTTCCTTTTTTTCTTAATTGAATGTTTGCAAATTTCACAAAACATAGTTTGATCATATTTAGAGCCCCTCACTTTTCTCGACCCCACTTACTATACTCCATCCGATTTCCTGTACTCAAATAAGCCCATCGATTGATCCATTGTGTTGCCCAAATACTCCTGGATGCAGGCTCATCCCCTAGAGCTTTGTAGATCAGGAAAATGGATAGGAACCAGGGAGGTAAAGGGAAAGGAGGAGTCTGAGAGAGAAGAGCAGCAGGAGATAGGTGTTCCCAAGGAGGAAACGTTTAAAGGGGAGCAGGAGGTTAGGGTTAATCAAGGCTTTCTTCTTATAGTCTCCTTTCAACTCTCATGTCCAACATTCATATATACATACATCTAATTTAAATCTAGATTCCATATATGACTTAGTTTTCTTTGTGACTCTAATATTGCTTAACAGTTATCTCCAGTTCTACCCATTGTTTGTAAAAATATCGTAAGTTCATTATATGAATAAAGTTCCATTGCATATATATCACAATCTCTTTATACGTTCCTCTGTTCATAGAAATCTAGTCTGATTCCGTTCCTCAGATATTGTGAACACTGTAGCTGTAAACATAGATGTGATGTATCTATGAGGTCACTTAGTGTATACTCATCAGCTGTATATAGATGTTGTGGTAGTTGTAATTTTCATATGAGGGGACCTCTCTGCTGATTTTCATTGTGGTTACATTAGTTTGGGTTCCCACCAGCAATGTATAGGGCTTCCTTCCCCCTATACCCTTGCTACTATTTGGTGTCCTTCATTTTCTTGATGGTAGCCATTTTGACTGGTGTGAGATGGAATCCCCAAAAACTTTAAAGTTACATTTCTTAGTGACTACTGATATTGAACAACTTTTCAGGTATTTATTGGGAATTTGAGAGCTATCTTTTCAATTCAATATGCTAATTATTGATTAGATGATTTGGGGAGTTTAATTTTTAGAGTGCTTTATGATTTTGAGATTTTAATTCCCTGCCTGTGGGCTGTTATTTTACTTTGTCAATTAATTTCTTTGCTGTAAAGAACCTTTTAAGTTCATGCAATTCCATTTGTCTATTCTTGAGGTTATGTCCATAGTTACTGAATTCTTTCTCAGGAAGTCCTTGCCTATTCCTATATCTTGAAGCATTTCACCTATGTTTCTCTACCAGTTTCAGAGATTCAGGACTGGCATTAAGGTAATTGATCCATTCTGAATAGATTTTTTCTATATCATGAGAGATACAATGCTAGTTTCACTCTCCTGCATGTGAATATCTAGTTTTCCAGCATCATTTGCTGAAGGTGCTGCTGACTTTTTGCAATTTTGTCAAGCATTATGGGATTGTACTTGTGTTGTTGAGATTTGTTTCCAAGTCCTCTGTTCTACTTGGCGGGTCTATATTTCTGATTTTCTGCATTACCTTACTGTGACTCTGTACTATAACTTTTATCAAGTATTTAAAAAGCTTCAATACGGTTCTCATGGTTCAGAATTGCTTTGGTTATTTTGTTTTTTTGTGCTTATATATGAAGTTTATGATTTTTTCAAGTTCTGTGATAAATGCCAGTGGAATTTTTATGATTATGCTGAATCTTTAATTAATTACTTAATAATGAATTCATCTTTCATCTAGAGGTTGCTTTGAAAATACGTCACTTAAGCAAGGTTAAGCGTCTCACAGGCAATTATTCTCTGTGCTTGATCAGTTGTAGAACTTGGTGTTAGTCTCTGTCTTTTGCAAAAAATAAAAAGCTTCTTTGATGAGGAGTGAGAGGTATGCTTATCTATAAATATGAGGATGCATATTTAAAATACAATAAGAAATTCCATTGGTCTAGTGATGTGGCCAAAGCAGACTTTTCTCTAGGATCTAAGACCTCTCCAGTCACGTGTATCTGGCTATGTTTACCATACCTTATGCAAGTTCCCATTGCAGGAGACTTAATTCTAATTAGACAGCTGTTGATCACTCCCAAGAGAAAAGTGCTACTACTACACCAACAGTGATAGTTTGCTGGGCCTGTTATTGTTATTTATTAGGCTTTACAGCTGGGTAGGACCATTGCTTGGTTTTCTCCATTGGCAGCTGGTCTAGCATCCTCTGATACCACGAAAGCTAGTTTTCAGGGAGGAGGCTTCCTAGTCAGTTCCAACTCAGTTGTTCCAAGGGCAGGAAAAGTCTTTCTAAAGCAGACATCGGTTGCTCAGGAATTAAGATCAACAATTGATAAATGGGACCTCACTAAATTAAAGAGCTTCTGTACGTCAAAGAAAACAACCAATCTGGTGAAGACAAATCCCACAGGGTGGTAGAATCTACACCAGCTATACATCTGACAGAGGATTAATATCCAGAACATACAAAGACTCAACAACAAAGAAGGAAGAAAACAAATGACCCAACTAAAGAATAGGCTATGGATCTGAACAGAGAGCTTTCAAAGAAGAAATAAAAATGGCTAAGAAACTCCTTTAAAATGGTTCAACATCATTAGTGACTATGGAAATGCAAATCAAAACTACTTTAAGATTTCATCTATCTCCACTCAGAATGGCCAAGACCAAGAGAAGAGAGGACACCAAATGCTGGTGTGAATGTGGGGAAAGGGGAACGCTTGTCCACTGTTGTGGGATTGCAAACTGGTGCAACTGCTGTGGAGATCAGTGTGGAGAACTCATTAAAAACTAAGGTATACCACTCCCTGGTATACATGCAAAGGATCCATCCTACTACACAGATGCTTGCACAGCCACATTTATCATTGCTCTTTTCACAATAACTTAGAAAGAGAAACAACCTAAATGTCCTCAACTGATGAATGGAAAATGAAAATGTGGTACATTTACACAATGGAGTTCTACTCGGCACCAAGTGAGTTTACCTATCTAGGTCATGAATTGATTTTCTTACACCTTTTATCTGGTTGAATCCTCTTAGATTATTAACATTCTGTTTAAAAAGTGAGACTCAGCTGGAGAGATGGCTTAGCAATTAAGAGCACTGGCTGTGCTTGCAGAGTGCCCCTGTTTGATTCCCAGCACCCACATAACAGCTAACAACTGTCCATATCTCCAGTTCCAGGGGATCTGATGCCCTCTTCTGAGAACCTCTGTGGGCATTGCATGACAGGTGCACTTACAAGCAATCAATACACTTATACACATACAATAAAATTTATAAAAAGGAAAAAAAGAGAGAGTATACAAAGTTGTCAGGAAAAAGTGATGGGGAGATATGGGAGGAGTTGGAGGGGAGGGAGTGGGCATGGATTTAATCAAAACACCTTATATGCATGTATGAAATTTTCAATAATTTTTGAAGTTAAAAAAAATGAGAATCTGACTTGGGAGGCAGAGGAATATGGATCTCTGTGAGATCTAGACCACCTTGGTCTAGACAGTGATTTCTAGGAAGACTGTGTGTCTCCAAAAAAAAAAAAAGAAAGAAAGGAATCTGAAATCTTTTTCCCGCAAGTTAGCTGTCTCATTAAGAGGTGTGATTTGAGTGATTGAATTAGGTGCCAGGAAAGATGTCCTAGCAGTTTGATTTTTCGTGGTGTGTGTGTCTGAGTCTGTGTATGTGTCTGTGTGTATATTTCTTTATTGTTTATTGTGTGTCTGTTGGGACAGATGTGCTCTTCAATTTGTAAAAATTTCCAAGTATTTTTGTTGTTTGTTTTATGTTAAATAAAACTTTTAGGGAATTTGTCTTCTTTGGACTTAAGTTATCCCTTTTTTTATTTTTTCATGGTCACTTTTTATTTATTTATTTATTTATTTATTTATTTTACCCCCATGGTCACTTATTTATATTTTTTTTAAGTTGTCACTTTTATTTAGAGGTTGGAAGCCATTAACAGTAGGAAGAACAATGATTTGAAAATGGGCTCCATTTCAAATGCTTCGACAAGTACATTGGTACTCATTGAGATCCCAACAAGTTTCAGAGACAGAGGCTCTAGGCTTCTGCTAGGGAAAATCCAGTTCATAGTATATTTTCATAGATAAGTCTACGAATAATTAAGAGATAAGAGGAAATGGAAAAGGTGAAAATCAGGAGAGAAGTAAGACTGACAGGAAAGCAGGTAGGCTAGAATCAGGAAATATAAGGCAATGTTGCCAAATCGGTGTGGTTAAATTAAGGACAGCTGTAAAAACCTACTCAGGCATGATAGAAGATAATGCAGAACAAAGTGACGAAATATGAAAAAGAAAGTTTCTTTTTTAAAAAACATAACGTTTCTTTAAGAAAAAAATGTCATGAAATAGAAAGCACAGTAGCATCAGTGAGTATTTCTTCCTTGTTGGGATGAATGTGGTCTCCCAGCGCCCTGACTCGTTGGGGTGAATGTGGTCTCCCCAGCGCCCTGACTTGCCTTTTGTGGTTTGCAGGTACGAGAAGGCTGTCCATGTCTGCAGTTCAAACAAGTTATATCAGAATCTCTTGTGAGAAGTGTTTCTGTGTCAGACTCAGCTTTGGGTAGGATTTCTCTGCTCAGGGCATAAGGTGCCCCCTTAGTACCTTGCTTCTGCCTACGGGCTAACACCACTATTTCTGGCGCGCTGGGACTTCTGCTTCCCATGGTCTATGGAATCCTGTGTTTTCAGCTATGAGGGTTTTAAGAAGGTGAACCCAGGTTGCATTACCTTTGCTGTGCTTTCTTGTCTCTCTTCCTGCTTGGCCTCTTGTCAGTGCCCCACATCCTTGCTGGGAATATTTGTATCCATTCATAAGTCTGTTCCAATTTCTGTGTTCCCATGTTGTCATCATGTAGGCTACAATGAGGACAACCCCTTCCCTCCTTCCCCCTAGTAACGCATGAGAGGATAGCGGGATGTGACCCGACCTCCGTACTCTCACTCTGTTTCTGCACAGCGTCCCCAGCCAGGACTCTCGCACTCCAGGCACCTGGACCTACTGCACCCCCTCCATCTCTCTTCATTCAAGTTTTAGTACTAACCAGCTCATTTTTATTCTTTGTTCACAGTGTAGCTATTCTTTTTAAAAATATATTTCATTTATTCTTTTTTATTTTATGTGTATGAGTGTATTGCTATATGCCTATAAGTGCGCCCTTCTTGTGTAAACCCGAGGAGGTCAGAAGACGGCGTTGTATTCCTCTGGAACTGGAGTTACCCCTGGTTCTGCTATGTGGGTGCTGAGAATCCAGCAGTTTCCCCAGCAAGCTTTGGGAAATTCAGCCCTAATTACACACAGGAAGAGCTAGAGTGTATAGGCTGGGGAAGACTATGTGCGTGTGGGCGGTGCTCTATGTATGAGGCTATGGGGCAGCCATCATCCATGCTGAGTGAAGACTCTCCTGTGGTCTTAGGTGGGGAGCAACCGTATTTCCTGTAAGTAATCCCTCACCCACTACTCTGAAAGTAAGCCCAATATACTCATTGGTTCCCCAAGGGTGAACTTTGGTGGAATTGTATCTCAGTTTGTCAGTGGAACCTTGGGAGGAGGTGATGGACACCCTATCTTTTTCCCAAAGGAAGGTGTTTAAGCAATACATCTCCATAATAAAAGAAAGAAAGAAATTTGCAAGAGTTAAGAGTGGTCTGGGAATCAGTTTGTTTCTTTTATGAGTCCTTAGATTTACAATAGTAATTTGTATCTGTTGTATCAGCACTTAAATGCGTTCTTTAATATGAACTTCAGTCTGTGAGAATATATAGAGATTTTTGACTCAAGAGAATGTATTTGAGGTCGTTGAAAGTGGTATAATTTATTTGTTAATTAGAAGGATAATAGGAGCTGATAGCATATGGGAGTAATTAGAGAAAAGGTAAATGTTGATGAGTGATTCCAGATAAATCCTGATGAATGTTTGAATGGAGGCAGCATGGTGGGATGAAGGGCTGTATTTGAGAAGAATTAGGTAGAAATAATAGGCACTGGTGTCAGAGAGAGAGGGGGAGCTTTCATGAACCTAAGATTTCTCTGGGCTCTTTGCATAAGTGGTAATCACAAGAAGTTAGTAATCTATTGTGTATAGAATTTTAAGTATCAACTGAGGGACAGTCAAGAAGATAAAAAGGTTATACATTTGGATATAAAAAGTCTGCAAGACAGAAATAGAAAAGGCACCTGTAGATTTTGATTAGGCTGGAGAGATGGCTCAGGGTTAAGAGTTGCAGAGGACCTAGATTCAATTCCCAGCACCTACATGGCAGCTAACACCATCTATAACTCCAGTTCCGGGGAATTCAATGCCCTCTTCTGACCTTCATGGGCACTGTAAGACATGGGTGCACCTACCTACATGCAGGCAATACACTCATACACGTAAAATAAAAACAATAAATAAAATATTCAAACTTTTTTCGTTATATGAGGGATAAACTGTGATTAAGAGACCTGAGGCTGTGAGTCCATTTACAGTGAGAGTTGAAATTAACAGAAAAGCACTGGAGATAAGTGATTATAGTCTAATCTGGATATTGTTAAAGAATACTTTCCTCCCCTGGTGGGATGTTTGGGGTTGAAAATATTGTGGAAATAATGGAAGAGTTGTAATGTGAATTCTTCTATATTGTCAGGAGTATTGCTGGGAACATAGAACAAAAGTTAACAAAAGACTTATTTATTCTCTTTAATATAGCTTGAGCATTTGTGAGCCACCTAGCCCATGTACGCTAGACCTGTTCCTCTTGTCCACAAGATGCGCAGACTGAAGACAGTGCTCCTCACATCCATACAACACTCGTTTCCTACTGGAGAAATTATCACTTGCACTTATTTCTCTTAGTTTACAAATCCTCCATTTCTTTGAGAGCAAAAAGAGTTTAATTAGCACCTAGTGGCACTCAGTTCTAAACAAGATGTTGCTGGCTATCTCTGCTCCTTAGCACATCTTATTACCTTTCAGTCACCTTGGATTGTCCATTTACTTTAAATTTCATATAATATGTATCAGATTTCTTTTTTTTCCTTAGTGCATAGTCATTGTATAAATGATAGATCTGTGACACTGTCATATAACTATTCCATGCACTTTGATTGACAATTACTGAATGTGTTTTTGGAGAAAAATATTACTGTCTAATATATGTATACCTTATCTAATGATCGGACAAGATAATTGGCATATCAATTATTTGGCCATTATCATTTCTTTGTGTTGGGAGTATTCCAAATCCTCTCTAGTATCCTTGTTCTAAAATATTCATTTGATTGTTGCCAACCATAATATTAGGATATATCAAATTCCTTAAACCAATTATTTCTTAGTCTCCATGTGCCACGTAAATGAATTTCTATTATGTACACACAGTTGTTTCTAGAACTCACAGAATTGTTTTCTGTTGGGGATATGTCCCCAAAGGGCATTGCTTTAGTTACTTTTCTCTGAATGACAGAAAACAACTGAAGTAAGGAAAATTTAAATTTGGCTTATATAGTTTCCGGGCTCGTGGTGAGAGACAGAATACTTTGCCATTATGCAGTGTTGTGAAGGCTCTTGGTGCACAGGCAGCAGAGTTAGAGAATATGGAAGAGGTCAAGGCAAGGCATGGCTCCAAAGGACACACCCCAGAGATCTACTTCCTCTACCTAGGTCCCTCCCCTCCTCTAATGCTGTCATGATATGAATCCCTAGGGATTGATCTACTTACTGATTAGGACAGCGCTCTCTTCTAATCCTATTTGGAAACACCCCAACATATACACATTTGTTCATGTTTGATCAATCTGTAAGCCTCTGTCAGTCCAATCAGGTTTATAATCAATATTTGCCATTACAGCTGTTGCATTATGTCTCATAAAAAAAAAAATCCTTGTGAGCTGTGTGTGGTGGTGCACACCTTTAATCTCAACACTCCAGAAGTGGAGGCAGAGGCAGGCAGATCTCTGTGAGATGGAGGCCAGCCTGGTCTACAGAGTGAGTTTTAGGCAAGCTGGGGTTACAGGAAGACCCTGTCTCAAAAAAGACCAAAGGAAAAAAAAAAGAAAGAAAGAAAGAAAAAAAGGAAAAAGAAAATCCTTGTGAAGCAGTTTTTATTTGAGAAATATGAATTTGCAGCAGTGATTCCTTCTTTTCTCACTTTCTGGTCCACTATAACATACCTTCTTTGTTAATTCAATTTCCAGAAAAGATATTTTTCAACATGTGGTCCAGTACAGAAAAGTGTCAGACAGTAGCTCTTTTAAAATAATTGCACTTATCTGGTACTATATCATTTGCTATATAAATTCCATATAATTTATGCAATTTTCTAAGTATAATATTATAGCACCTACCTTCCTAAAATTTGAAGTGTTATACTTTCTTGTTTTCTAAAGCTGCTTTTAAAATCATAATTTATTATGATTCTATAGTTTTCCACTGTTGACTATTTTTAAAAAAGAGGAAGAAGAGAAAAAAGTCAAAGAAAAAAGCTCTCACTCTGTTTTGTTCAGTGTGAATGTTTCTTTACACTTCCATTTTTATCTCAAGAATTAATGGATTTGAAATCAGAAACAATAAATCTAATGTCATATGTATTAGAGGCAAAGCCATTTTATCTTAATAAAATGTTCATAAAATTCAATCTAGTTTATACCATAATAATCTTGCTTCAACACTATAACACCAAAGATTGAAGGTATGTAAATGTCATTTGCATATATTACAGAGTATGCAATATATTACAGAGTATGCAGTGCTTCTAATCTGAAGGAAATAATGCGTGTCAAATCCCTGCAATACATTCCATTTGCCAGTAGAAAATTAGGCCATGAGTTTGTTGCAAGCACATTATCCAAATGTCTTATCTATAAATAGCTCTCCTTACAATAATATAGTCCATTTCATTCTCTGTTATTTTGTATTATCTCATTTTGTAAATGAGTCTATTGGTAATATTTTGCAACAATAGGTAAAATAACTATTCAGGGAAAAATGAATTTCCAATTTACAGAAGTTTTAGCTGAATTTTTTGTACCTATTAAATATTATTTTTCATAATATGGTAAAACATACTATATCCAGGTGTGTGCATATGAGAAATAACTTGTGAATGAGTCAAGTCCAAATAGCTTTTTCATCTCAGCCTTGAATATAAAGAACTTGTCTATGCTCTTAAATATTGTTGTCTTTAGTAATTTAGCACTATTTTAGTAATTTAAGAATGTTATTCTTACGTTTTTAAATTTTATTTTTTATTTTTATTTTTATTTTATGTGTATGAATGTAGTGTATTGCCTGCAAGTATGTGAGTGCACATGTCCTGCAGTGCTGCAGAGGTCAGAAGAGGACTTTGTATTCCCCTGGAACTGGAGTTAAGGACAGTTCATAGCCACCATGTGGGTGCTGGGAATCAAACCTGGGTCCTCTGCAAGAGCAGTCAGGGCTCTTAACTGCTGATCCATCTCTCCAGCCCCCAAAAATACAAAGTCAAGATAAGGCCTTGCCAGAGATTGACATTCACAACTGGTCTGATCTATTTGTATTATGGGGTGGTGCATGTATGACACCTGACACCTGAAAGATGGAAATGTTTGCACATATGTACATGTGCTTGTCTGAGATATACAGAACACAGAAACAGACAGAGCACAGGCACATTCCTTATCTTCTCACTGTTACAGGACCACAAACAAGATGATTTTTTTTTCTTAATTGCATATCTTCATAATTATCCAACTCGTATAATAGATTCAAGATGTCTGGATTTATATAACACAGGATGAAAGAACTTAAGAATTTGAAATTTATATCTGCTTTTAAATTCAGATAAAGACCTTCATTACAATGCATAGCTTTGATGTATCTTCCTCTTCCTATCAATTTTTCTCACTCTGCTTGGGATACACACACACACACACACACGTGTATGTGTGTGTGTATGTATATATATGTATATATATCCCAAAGTGCTTTCAGGCACTTTGATAGCTGTTAGATAATTGAATTCATCACTCTCGAGTCCAGCCTTGGCAGACAAAAGAAAAATGAGGAGGAACCCAATGGAGGAATGCTTTTGGGAGCTCTCATCAAGAAATTCCAGTGGACTTTGATATGAACATTTGAAATTTGCCATGTTCTTTTTTCTGGTTCCCTGTCTAGAACTTGTAATGCTAACTACTCTTGCCTTTACTTCTCCTTCACATCTCCTAAGTACCAATCAAGGATTTTCTTTTCCTCTTAGAGATAAGAGTTATGCAATTTGGGAGTCTTTTAGAGAGACCCACTGAAGGAGTACTCCAGTTGCCTCACCCTGCGTCCCTATTCAACATGGAAGAAGCCAAAGAGGTCTGTTTCCCAATTCCCTATGAGAAATTTGGGTAACCTCTTCAGAGGATGGTGTGACAAGAATAGGAGGTAGGAAGTGGCTAAGCAGTTAGGGTAAAAAGACTCCAAAGAAAAGTAACCTGTTTCTTGGCTAAAAGTCAAAATGTCCTTGGGCCTCTTAGCAACATACTCTGTTCTGTTGGGACTCAGGTTTGCTTTGCTTAGCGGGGGACCTACTGGCTTCGGGGCAGAGGTTCTGATCGGCAACAGAGTCATAAACTCTGGGACCTTTGTCTTCCCGACAGGACAATTTATTTTAAAATTCAGATGGTTTTTATACATCCCAAGGCACTAGCAGTCACATGGGATATGGCAGTCACATACAAAGATTTAGGGTACAAAGAAACAGGACATTTAGTCTGTTAGTTGGTACCAGAAGGATTCTTAAACTTTTACTCAAGGTTATCAATGCCCATCCAGTAATTTATTGGCCACAATGTTTTCTTTCTTAGAGCTAAGAGCATGGTGAACTTTTAGCTTTTAGCTCAGGAGTAAACCTTTAACCTGGCCTAATCTCTTAGCCAGGGATAGCTGAGTTATTTTTTCAGGACAAGGAGTTGAGCTAAGGGTTGTTGACAAAGACGTGTTCCCACAGAGCAGAGAGCCTGCACTTATGACCAGGCCCCTTCCTCCTGCCAGTCTAGCAGTGTTCTGCAAGACAGGGATTATCAGAGCCACTGTTTTCAGTGCCCCTCCCTTTAGCAGAGAATGCAGCCTGGACCTATAAGTTTTAGGCTCACCTCACCCTAGGGCCTGGCATCCTGGTTTCCTATACTCTTCCAAAGGCTAAACATGTCAAAAGTATTTGGGATTTCTTATCTAATCCCTAAAAGGTTTTAGTGTTACCTCTACAGAGAGGGGAATGTTAGAGAAGCAAAAAGCACCATAAAAAAAAAAAAAAGAAAAAGTACACAAGTTGTTCAAAAAAGTGATGGGGAGATGTGGGAGGAGTTGGAGGGGAGGGAGTGGGCTTGGATTTTATCAAAACACATTATATGCATGTATGAAATTCTCAATAAATTTTTTTTGAAAGTTAAAAAAATATTAAGGCATATTAGGCTGGCCCTGGCCCATATCTGCTCATGACTCTGGGCTGGTCTCTAATCCTCTCTTCCTGACACTGGTGCACAGGGCCTTAGGGAATTGTGATTCTCTCAGGCCATGTTCAGGATCTAGAAGGAGCCGCCTTTCCCAGTCAAGCCAAAAAGACTGTGTTTTGTGCTAAGGGCAGGCCTCTGATCTGGCTGGTCAGTATAACTTCCTGCTTCTGTTTCTTAAAAGAGAAAAAACAAATGTAAAGGCCAGGAAAATGTGTATAGCCATAGCCTGGGCATAACTGTGTTTTTTTTGTTTTTTTTTTGTTTTTTTGCCAGTCTATCAAAACTTCTTTTTCTCTGCAGTAATTCAGCCCAGGCTGGCCTCAAACTCCTCACCCTTTGCTTCAACCTCAATTCATTACTTATTTCTTTTGTTTTTGTTGTTTTGTTTTGTTTGTTTTGAGACAGAGCTTTGCTATGAAGCCCTGGCTGGACTGTAACTCACAGAAATCCACTGCCTCAGCCTCTCAAACACTAGAATTAAAAGCATATATCACCAGAAAATACAACAAGAACAAGAATAACCAACCAACCAACCAAACAAAAAACCCCTGAAAAACAGGGATTTGTCCATCACAATCCTAGAGGCTGGCAAGTTTAAGATCAAGGTGTTAGCTAATCTGACATCTGGAAATGACTTGCTTTCTTGTTCATAGACTGTACAGTCTAGTGCTTATATATGGTAGAAAGAAGGGGTGCGGGAGCTTGTTGAGGTCTCTTCAAGAAGGTCATTAATACCATTCGGGAAAGTCTGCCATCAGGAGCTAATCTCCCCTTCCTCCAAATATTATCATATATCAAATATTATCAAATATTGGGAATGTAAGCATTTAGTCTACAGCAAATGGAATTGAGTCAAACACAGTGAAGGCAATGGGTTGTTTCCTATTTGATAGAGTGTTAAAATGTTAAGAGTTCACCCTGTAACAACGCTACTCAATGGAAATTTCTAGATACAGGAATATCCTGTATCTAGACTGACTAATGTGACTATTGGATTGAGTACTTGAAACATGGTTGGTGTGACTTAGAAGATCAATATTTAATTATTAACTGAAGTTTAAGTTTTGAAAATCCATAGGTTTATGGTACTGAATTAAAAAAAAAAAAAACCTGTGTGTGTATGTGTTTCTTTTTGTGTGAATGCCATGTGTGTGCCAGTACCCATGAAGGCCAGAAGAGGGTGTCAGTTCCCCTGGATCTGGAGTAGCAGGTGGTTGTGAGCTGCCCAAAATGAGTGCTGGGAACCAAATTCAGGATCTCCAGAAGATCAAGAAATGTTCTCAGTGTTTGAGCCATCTTTACAGCCCTTAGTGTTAGATAAATCCTAAATGAAATCCATTTTTCTAAAACCATTGCCTTAAACTTGAAGACTTGTTTAAAGTCAAGGAGCTGATGCAAATAGTCACAGATAGGAGAAAAAGAGTAAAATTCCATCCAATTATTAAGGTCTGAGTGGTTTTATGAAATTGCATATTCAGAGTTCAAGTAAAATTTAGTTTGTTGATTGCCAAGGCAAAAATCTATCAGACTTCAAAATACAGATGCCTCTTGAACTTGCAATTTATTTCCTAGAGATTTCTTTTCTTCAGGTCCACATCATAGGCATATTTACAAGGACAGCCAGCAAAGCACTTTTTGCAATAAAAGACCATCTAAAAGTCCACTGGCAGGAAGTAGATTGAATGAGCTATGATACCATGTTAGGGAGAATAATGGCTCCCAAAGATGTCCACATTCTAGCTACTGGATTCTGTGAATATGTGACCATACCAGACAAATCCAGAGGTTGGGTGGCTAAGTGTCCTGAGGTGGGGAGATTATCCTGGATTACTAGTGTAGGCCCATGTAGCCTGAAAATTATTCATCCTAAATTATTCATGCCTCCAGGAAAGAGTAAGTCAGCCCGGAGCAAGCCAAGGAGCACCCTGAGAAGAGGGGCAGAGCCCACTGTGATATGGAAAGTGAGCAAATGGAGAGTTAATGTGGCCATGTTGGAACTCCAGGATCAATTGGGGAACTATTGGGAGTTGTGGCACCAGGCTTGAATGGCAAGGGGGTTATGAGAAGCCATTTCTTTGTAAGTCATCCCCTCCCAAATGTCATATAAACTATGCAAAATTCAAATAGGGGGCCTTATGTCGTCTGCAAGCCCTGGGGCTTCAGAGGGTGTGGCTGCGAGTCTCCCACAAAGGGAGGAAAAAGTAAAAAAATTGGCAAAACAGCCCAGTATAATCAAAGACAAAGTATAAGAGAGTGAGATGTGATGACAGATGCGTAAGTCAGAGTGATATGGCTGCTGGCTGGAGACCATGAGCCAAGAAGAGGGTGGCTTCCAAAGCTGTGAAAGGCCAGAAAACGGTCCATCCCCAGAACCTGTGGAAGGAAGAACAGCTCTAAGAGCATCTAGATTTTAGTTTAGTGAAATCAATTTCAGATGTCCAACCTCCAGAACTATAAAAATAAATTTGCGTTGTTTTAAGTTGCTAAGTTTCTCTTAATTTGTAACAGAAACAATGGAAAATCAAAACAGGAATGTTCATATATAGTATATTATGCAACTATGTAAAATGATAAAATCTATGTCTAGATTTGGGAATGGAAAGGATTCTAAAATACATTGCTATTTGAAAATAAAGTCAAGGTCCAGAACAACAACAAAAAAATAGAATGGGTCTGGCTTACTTTCCCATTTCATGCTGGAGATACTGTTTCAATAAAGAACAAGCAAAGCCTTTGTTTGAGAGCACAGTTCCAAGAAGACTGAAGCAACAGATTCTTAGCAGCTTGCCTTCTCTCTTGGCCTTAAATGAGTGCTAAGATTCAGGCTGTTTCTTAATAAAGAACCATAAGGCATAACTGTACTGAAGCATAAAGACTGCACCTTCTAATGTTATAATCACAAAATTTAATATAGTCATGCTTAGCATATCATCATCCATCCTTCCAATGTGTTAGTCTCCTTATGGAACAACCCAGCTGTTCATAGTTTATGTATATTAGCATTGTTCTATCACATGTAGAAAAAGTGTTATAAAGAAATGTATCATTTTTTCTATATTCCAGCAGTCTATTCTTTCTTAAGAAGTTATCATGTACTTTATTTTTTCATAACCTTAGTTGCACATTCTGTTTTCAGTAGTATCTAAAACTTATGAAAAGAAATAAAGAATATTACTTTAAAAAAAAAATCAGGAGCCGGGCATAGCAGTGCGGAGGCAGTCCGGAGGCAGAGGCAGGTGGATCTCTGTGACATTGAGCTCTGTCTCAGAAGAAGAAGGAGAAGGGGAAGGGGAAGAGGAAGAGGAAGAGGAAGAAGAGGAGGAAGGAGGAGGAAGAGGAGGAGAGGAGGAGGAAATCATATCAATTTTAAAAAATCTTTGTCAGAAAATGGAATCAGAGTCCCCATTTTATGAAGCCCACAAGCATATAAAACCCAAACCAGATAAAGATACACGATATGCCTAAAGTTGTTCATGATATAAATGCAGAACTCTTCAATAAATGTTAGCAAGTCAAATCCATGACCAAGGGCAGTTTATCTCAGGTATATGAATGAGCTCAACATTACAAAAGAAAGTAACCATATCAATAGGTTAGAAGTGAAAAATTCCATGTTTATATCAATAGATGCAGATCCAATCTGCAAGTTATGGCAAAAACTGTTAATTAATTGGAAACAGAAGAAACTCTAGAAAAGACAGCAAATGTTGTGCTTCATTATAAGAAACTCAAAGCTTAAGAGTTAGGATCTGGAATGAAACAAAGATCTAGCTTCTGAACATTCCTTTTCAGTTACTTTAAGTCCTAGCTGATTCAATAAGTAAACCAACCGAAGGTGTACAGATTGAGAAATAGCAAACAAAACTGTCTTAACTGATTCAGTTGGGTAGGTTCGTTAGAACCCAAATTATAAGCCATATCATCTTAAAATGAGGGAAGGCAATTGACATGTCCCAACGCCCGCCATGGTGAGATTTCCTTTGAAAGTGTGTCAGTCTAGCAAATGTGTGAAAGAAGATAAAAATGGATAACAGAGAATGTACCAGATATCATGGGGAATTTTTCAAAAGTTAAACATGATTTTCAGGGAAATTGTCAAGGCAAAAGCATAACTCTCACCTCAAAGGGGGTAGGAAATAATTTATTCTGGAGCCAAATATAGTGACCATGGCTTGGGGACACGGATTCAGGTTACCTCAAATTCCATGTTCTAACGTGGGTGCAGTTTCATGAAGTTTTTCTAATAATAGAACCAAGAAAATTCATAAATCAAGACATTTTTCAAATACATTGGTGGAAACATTAAGTAGGCAGACACAGCAAAGAGAAATCGCAGCTACAGGCCTCAGACAGTATTTGATGGCATTTAGCCTTTTGGTTGGTATGAGTTAGGGCTTTGTTAAATTGATACATTCCAAAAGGTTTTAATCTGTTAGTCACAGGATGTTAAGTCAGAAAACAGAGTTAGGCAAAGAGTAGTTTGTTAGGGGGCTAAAGATAGCCAAGATAAATTGTGATTAAGTTTTGGATCTGCAACATGACAAAGTCTCCACAACCACTGAAGTTCTAATCAGTTGATCAGCCTTCGAAGAAGGTTTGGTTTCAAGGTAAAGTTTTTCATTCACAAAATGTAAAAGCTCCAAATGTCAAAATTATTTATGGAGCAACACAATTGTATTCAGTCAGCTTTTGGAAAACTGAATATCCATGTTTTATAGCTAGTGACAAATATGATTCATGTCCCATAGGACAATAAACTCTAACTTTTGAAAACATGTTTTTGTTTTGTTCTGGACAGAAGCTGTTTTTTACTGATAAATACACTGTCAATTACTATGTCATTTCATAAAGTCTCATTCGTTATGAGCAAATAATAAATCATGAAATAGTATACTGTCCTAGAAAATAAAATAATCTCTGGATCAGCCTTTCAATGCCCCATTGTGGCACAGAAAGTTTGTATGATATTGTTTTATTCTGAAGCCTTGTGTAATTGTCCTTGCCACTATAAGCCAGAGAGTGTGATCAGTGACTACTATGGTGAGGAATAGACTAAATAGATTTTTAGTTTCTAGAGCAACATTTAGATTATAGTTTAATAGAACATGCAATAAAATTGAAACAGTCCTTAGATTTGTAGTTTAGCTTACGCACAGTGTAGCCAGTACTATTATCTGACCAGTTATCAGAATAGGCAAGTTTTTTTGTAGATGGAAAACCACTGATTATTTATGCTTGCAATACAGAGAAACACTGAGGAGGCCTCTATATTTTTCATAGTTTCTGATTTGGGGCCTTAATCTTGATATTTTCTATAAGAAATCAAGATGTCTTGGAGAGCCAAACATGGATTACGCTTGCTTCAGAGCAGATGTGTGTCATCTCTGACAGCTTAATAGGAGGAGAAAGAATAATAAATAACTGTTATAGCATTTGCTGAAACAAACTTTTTTAAATGGACCTCTGTGCCACAGCATATATTATCAAAGGAGTCATTCACCATGACCAATGACAGCTTATCCCAAGTATATAAACCAGTTCAACATTTGAAAAAAGTTATATAAGCTACCATATCAACAGGCTAGAGATGAAAATTTATATACATACATCCATAGATACAGAATAAATCCACAGATCATGGCAAAAACTGAAACTAGATGGAAATTCTTCAATGTGACAAAGACTGTCTACAAACCCCACAGCAGACATCACACTACCCTTGAACACAAGATATTTTATTGTGTAAAAGGTGCAATAGTATAATGAGTAATGTCAATAAAAAGGGAGAACGGACAATTTGGTGGCAATTGACCTTTAGCCAATGACAGAAAAATAGACTTACAAAACAAATAAGTATTTTGAGGCAAGAAGGGCTCTGTAGCATACCATTCAAATTCAAATATATTCTTATGTTCCTCCCTCATGACTGACATGAGAAATATTTAATATCGGAAATATTTATGAGTGGAAACAAGTATCTATAGGCAAATAACCCTGGTAATCTTCAAAACACTTGAGAAAATTAGGTTTGTAATAGAATTTCTGTAGTTTAAGTATTTTATTTAATATTGTTATGTATAACTAGCAAGCTTGAGTCAATGTTACAGGAATGTAAGAAACAGTTCTCTAGTCTAAAGTTATGCTTTGCAAAAAAAGTCTTATTGGTGTATATTCCTTGAAAAGAATGATAGATTCCATAATGGCGCTTATGTTCAAGTACATCATACATTTTGATATTTACTCTCATGAGCCCACTGCTTCCTAATTCATATGGATCAAAAAAACTATCAATTTTGCTAGGTTTTCCAATTTACTGGAATAAAAGTTTCTAAGTTGTCCATTGTGATGCTCTGGATTTCATTAACATTGCAACTGTGTTTCCCTTTTATCTCTAATTTTATTAATTTGTGCCTCTGTCTTCTGGTAAGCCTGGCTACTTTGTCTTTCTTGTTTATATTTTAAAGAACCAGCTCTTTGTTTCGTTCATCCTTTGTGTTACTCTTCTAGGCTCAATCTTGTTCATTTTTGCTCTGACTTATCTAGTTGCACCTTCTCCTTTTGAGTTTGGCTTGTTCTTATTTTTCTAAGACTTGAGAACATCATTTGGTTATTTATTTGAGAAATCTGTTTTGACTCATAGCTGTGAACTTCACTCATAGAATGCCATCTGTTGTTTCTCAGACATTTTGGCAAGTTGTGTTTCTATTTTCATTTCTTTCTAGGATTTTCAATTTCTCTCTCTGATTTCCCAGATGACCCTGTGGTCATTCAAGAGAATATTATTCAATCTCTGTATGTTTGTACAGATTTTCACATCTTTGACTTCTCGTTTTATTACATCATGGTCTGATAAAATACACTAAATTAGGGGCTGGAGAGATGGCTCAGTGACTAAGAGCACTGGCTGTTCTTGCAGAAGACCCAGGTTCAATTCTCAGCACTCACATAGTGGCTAACAACTGTCTGTAACTCCAGCTCCAGGGGATCCTATGCCCTCTCTGACCTCCACGGGAATATTATGACACAGGTGCACTTATATACATGCAGGCTTAACACTCATATGCGTAAAATAAAAAATAACAAAATATAAAAAATACACTAAATTATTTTAAATCTTTCAGATATTAACAATTTAATATAAGACCCACAATGTGCTCTATTTTCAAGAACATTCCATGGGCTGCTGAGTATAATGTGTATCCTATGAGATATACAGTATGTAGGTAGAACATTTTGTAGACGACTGTCAAGTCATTTTCTGTAAAATTTCAATGTGGAATTTCCTTGTAGATTTTTTTTGTCAGATGTCTATCTATTGATCAAAGTGGGATATTGAAGTCATCTACTACTATGTATCTGGACTTATCTGTCCATTTATAGCCAATAATGGTCATTTTATAAAATTGGATGCACCGACTTTTGGCACACACACACACACCCACACACACACCCACACCCACACACACACACACACACACACACACACACACACACACACACACCAGCATATCTTCTTGACTGTATATTTTATTAACATGTGGCGATGTTTATTTCTTTTGACTAACTAGATTTGAAGCCTTGTTTGTTGAATATAAGAATGTCTCGTCCTGTTTCCTTCTTTTATTTGTTTGATTTATAGTAGTCTATCCTTCATCATTCAGTCCAAGTGATTCCTTCTCAATGAAGTGTGTCTCTTCAAAGAAGGGTTGGATTTTGATTTTTGATCCCGTAACTATTTTATATCCTTTACTTGGCAAGTCAGAAGCATTAACATTTATGTTTATTATTGGAGATACTTCCTGAACTCTGTAGTTCTGTTATTTTCTTGATTAGTTCACATACTGTTTGTTCAGTCCTTTCTCCCCAGTTCATCTTAGAGGTTTGCTGACTTACTCAGTGGGCTTTTGACTCTTTCCTAGATTTATTAATCCATTCCCATCATTAGATTTATCACTTCCTGTGCTTTTGTGTTGCGGCGGCTTTTCTCTATACATCGATTTTTTAGTATAATCTGGAATGCTACCATGGAAGTCAGGAAACACATCTGTTTGTGCTTATCTTTGAAGATCTTGGCATCTCTAACAATTTTAAAGCTTATCTTTGCTGAATATGACAATCCTGCTTGGCTAATCATTTACTTTCAAGACTTAAAAATATTCCATTATTTTATAACCCTCATGGTTTTAAATGAGTCTGATGTTGCTGTAATGGATTTGCCTTTGTAAGTTGGCATTTTTCTCTTGTTGCTTTTAATATTATTCCTTAGCTCTGTAGTTGTAGTATTTTAATGGCATGTTATAGAGATGTCTATTGGGGGGTTCTAAATGTCTCCCCTAAACTTGTGTTGACATATCTTTCCCTAGGTTCTAGAAATTTTCTTCTATAATTTCATTGCACAGTTTTTACCTCAACTCATTTTTCTGCTGTGTGGATTCCTGGGTTTTATTACCTATTCATATCCCAAAATTTTTAATAGCTTTGGTTGCACTCAAATATTATTTCCTTTATTGATGTTGAAATGTAATGTCTCTTTGACATTGCCTCACCTCCTTGATATTTTTTCTGCTGCTTGAACTTTTCGGTTGATAAGACTTTCTGATATTTTTACTTGATAGCCTGACTTTTTCAAAATATCAATTTACTTAATGACATTTTCCCCATGTTATTGAATTTCTCATACATTGTACAGATTTTTTCCACCCATAGTGCTGAGTTTCATTTCTCAGTCATGAATTGATTTCCTTATTGCATTCATTTGAATTCTCTTTGAAGTGGTGAAACATTTTTAAATGAATGTAGGATTTCTTTTTCTGGTACTTGAGTAACTTTATTATATTTGATTTTAGTTATTGAGGAGATTGGGCCTCAAAGCGTGTCACATTGGTTTGCTGAAGATGTTTTGGGGTTTCAGTGTTATGATTTGCAATTTGTTGTAATGGATATGCCTTTAAGGTTGTAGTTTTATGTTAAACTCTTTAATGAGTAGTCTTCATTTGGACTCATTCATTATCAGACAGCAATAACAAGAGCAATCATCTGACAATAAATGTGTTATTAGGCTAAGAATTCAGCATAGGAAGAAATAAACACAAAGATGATGATGATGATATGATGATGATGATGATGATAAGGAGGAGGAGGAGGAGTACTTCTATAACCCTTATAGTATATCAGGTATCAGTAACTCATTTATCCTTCAAAAATTTTATATGTGAAAGAAACCACATTCCTTTTATTATAAGAAAAAAGAAGAGATGATATAGAGGGATTGCCTGACATGGCAGTGTACTGAGGACTTTGTATTTATATTTCATCCCCAAATTCATATGTTCAGTTCTTAGCCTCTGATGTGATAGGATTATGAGGAAGGACAATTGGGAGGTAATTAAATAATAATATGGAGTCCTCATGAACTGGATCTGTGCTTTTATAGAAGGACAGAAGACAGCCTGCTGCTTTCTATTCTTCTCCCTGTGAAAATACAACCAGAAGCATGTCACCTGAACACCAGAAGGCTAGTTCTCCAGATATCCAACCTGGTGGTGCATTGATTTGCACTTGTAAACCTCCAGAGAGATGGCAAATGAATTTACTTTTATAAAGTTGAAAGCTATTTAGTGCATGATATTATAAATGGAAGTTCTCTGAAAATGTCACATTAGTTTTGAAGATTCTGTGAACTGATGGGCTGACTAGATCTTTATGACAGAGGAGTGCTCAAATGATGCAGATTGAGAGCCACAATTATCAAAATTATCTGTATTTTGCCACCTTAAAAGGTATTTCCGTGCACTCCTGTGTTTAACATAGCATCATTTTGTTTACCAAGTAAAATGCATGAACTTAGCAGACCATTAGATTCCACCAACACCAAAGCTAAGAATGTCCTGACAGCCTCTGAAGATGATAACAGTTTTCCTGATTTTTCTGTCACCTGCCTACTTGATATTCCCACCTGTGTGCTTGGTAAGTGTATTGATTCGTGGCTGCAAAAGTGAATCTGTTTCTGGATCATGTCACTCATCTTTCCTCGATATAAACTATTTCTCATTCCCTTTGGAACAAAATAAATAATATATGAATAAGAAGTTGCAATCCAGGACCCAAGATTACTGTTTTTGCTGTTTCAAACTTGGAGGGAGGAAGGGGATCAAAACAAGAAACAAAACGCCAAAGCAGCATCCTACAGCAGAGATGATGATTCCAGTGGCGACTGCCTCGGAGCCATCTCCCACAGTCACTCATCCCTGCTCTCCCAGACCTGCTGACCTCCTTTCAAGGAAAATAAAATGTCTGATAGACTCTTATCAAAACACCTAATATTCAAGATTTGTGTACTTCTCTTCATAAGAATTAAATTTTGGTTATGTAAATATTATCTATTCACTATTTGCCTATTTCTGAGAGAAATGTTCCCCCCGTTAATCTTAGAATCAGCTCCATGAGGAAGACGCTGCAAATTAAACTCAGGAAAATTAACTGTTAAGGAGGTACACTGACAACAGCATTTACCTTAAAGGCATTTTTATTCATCAGTAGTGTAGACTCTGTCCTTGGAAAATCTAAAAAATAAAGTACATTGAAGATGCGATGGCTGCTTGAAAGAGTTACATAATACTGAGGACTCCGTAGAGAACACACAGCCAGTACACCCTGTACCTATCTCCCCTTGTCCTCACCAGTAAAAGACATGAAAACCTGACTTCTAAATGCTAGAATCTGCACCCTCTGCCCCTGAATTTATTTAGTCATGAAAACTAACTTGGTCAGTTAGTGAGTGCCAGGTGTCTAATAACTGCCCCCGGCAGCCCGATGTGGGCTGGTTCCTAAGTACCTGCTCTCTAAGTGACATGTAGAGGAAGAGGGCAAGTATCTCTCAAACATGCCAACAGGCTTCTCCTGAGGAACAAGCCTCCTCTCCCCCACACAGCCTCCTTGCTTGATTGTGTGATTAATTGGCTACCTTCCTTCTTTCTTCACTTCTCTGCCCCATTAGTGGAATTTTTTTTATCTCCTGAGTTCCTCAAATCAACCATTCAAATGCAGTCTTGATTTGAGTCACTTTTGGAAGACCTAAGATACTGTCTTACAATTTTTGCAAAAAATAACAGTTTTTGTAAAAGTTTTGCTCAAACTTTTTCAAGAGAAACTTGAATCAATAAACTCAGAACTAGGCAGGAATGAAATTGGAGGATTTAGTGATGGAGAAAGAGGACCAATCCCCAGGGCTCATACTGTGAAATCTGAGGTAAAGAAAATCAGATTTCCTTCAGGGATGTGCCTGATTCTAGGGATGGACCAGAAAATTTCAAGATGAGCCAATAAACTTTACATTACATGAAATAAAGTGACTAACAAGTAGTTTGTAGTATGCCAAACACTTTCAGGAGAAACCTTGAGGAAAATATTCAGCTGACAGAACTAAAACAATTTTAGAATTGGTGAGTATAACAAATAAAAAGCAAGCAGCATGACAAACGTTTTAAGTCCGTGAATATTCAGTTACACTTGCTCACATCACTTTGAGTCATATAACTTAGATAATATCAATTATATATGCATGGACATTTGCTGCACCCTTGAGAGTCAACTTATCATTTTAAACTTTATTAAGAAGAAACATTATTTCATGGTCTTTATGCAAATTGTCCTCAAAGTAAATTAGTTTTCAAAGGAAATTTTCTCATTGAACAAGTACTGTAGCTAATAAATGAAGAGGAATGAAAGAATTTTCTGTAACCTAATGAATCTAAGTAATGATCATTCATGACACTTAGCATCACGAAAAGATGCACAACCAAGTATTTTTACTTCAATATGGAAATAGACACTAATTATAAAATATTCTTTATTAGCAACCAAACTCAACTTGAGCAAGCCTGTATCCAATAGGCAGTTTACAGGAAAAAATGGTTAATAGGGAAAAATTTAAATATAACACCATGGATATATACAGATAGGGAAAATTTTACAGAACAAATCACAATACTTCTGTAGTAAATTCCAACAAAAACACTAAAAAGAAAAATGATAGGTGGAATAATATCTACTTATAATATTAATTAGTTTCAATATCAAAGCTTTGTTAATATTTTGACTAACAAAAAATTAAAGTAATTTGAACAATGATAAATATCATAAGCCATTAGCATTTTAATTATCTTTGGATGGAAATCTTGAAGCAATTTTTTCATTGCTTTTAATCTTTGAGAAATAGGTACTTTTAGACAAAAGAATATGTTGGAGATCATTTTAAACTAGTTTGATGTAGTTATAGAAAGCAAGAGGTCTATTGTTAAAATTGGCTTTTGTTAGTTCATTTTTGTGAAAAGTGATAATGGGTTTCTAGACTTTTCTCATGCTATTCTTTTTAGCATGTATTTGAAAGTTTTTATCATAGCAAAATTTTTTATTAAAAAGAATCTGAGAGATTAAAATTATTTAAAAAGTATAAAAATATCTGATATATTTTGGGGGAAAGGCAGTAAATTATTACCAAACAAAATACAAAATTATTAAGTGAATAGTATAAAATGTGATTCAAAAATTGGAAGGGTGTCTAGTACTAATTTCAGAGAAAGGCAAAACAAACCTTTCTCTGAAATAACTTGAAAAGATGATAAGAATGTTTGTTTTCATTCATGATGATAACTTGCTGTAAACCAAGAGTCCTGTTAAATAAAATTGACTGGAGGAAAAAAAAAACCCTGTAAATCTACCAGAAAGCCCTGGAGAGAGAAGGCAGAAGGATAAAGTGGACAAGGACCTAGAGAAGGAATGTCAGTGATGGAGCTCATGGGGCCTTTCTTCTCAGGCCATGGATTGTTTACTTTTCTGCTGCTGTGATAAACATGACCAAGCCAAACGTTAGAAGGAAGAACTTATTGGGATTATGGTTTCAGATGGTTAAGAATCCATCATGGTGGGGTAGGCATGGCAAGAGGTGTGGTGGAGCAGGAAGTTGAGAGCTCATATCCTCAAGCAAACACAGGAAGCAGTGAGAGAGTAAGCTTGAAGTGGGGCAAGGCTCTGAACCCTCAAAGCCCACTCTTCCTCCGGTGAGGCCACATCTCCTAAACGTTCCATGACTCATCTCAGACAGTGCCACTAACTGACAGAGTGTTCAAATACTTGAGACTCTGGGGCCACTTCTCATTCAAACCACCACAGATTGTTTATAAATTGTTGGATCAGTTCACAGAAAACCTGATGTAAAAGGTCCTGCTATGAGGCACAAAATGCTCTGAGATTTTGGATATTTATGGTGGGGAAAGACTCGTATGATGGGATTTTGTCTGGCTTGAACTAGCGGGGGTTTTGTGCAAGCTGTCTCCGTTGCTGTGAATTCATAAGAATAACTGCCCTGCTGTCTATAGCTTTCTGTATTCTTGTGATCATCCACCATCTCTGGCTCTTGCCCCCCCGCCCCACTTCTGCAGGCATCTTTGAGCCTGGAGAGGTAGAAAAAGGATAAGCACTCTGCAGTCTCTTCTTCTCTGCATGTTGACCAGTTGTGGGTCTCTGTGTTAATCACTGCATGGGGAACATTCTCTGGTGAGAGTTGAGAGATGCATTAATATATGGGTATGACAATAACTCATTAGGAGTTGGTTAACTATGCCCATTTAGCAACATAATAGTAGTAGGTGTTCCCCTATGGCCAGTGACCTGTCTAGCTTCAAGTTCCAAGGCACAATGTCAAGTATCAGGTATGGGCTCCATCTTTTGCAGTAGACCTTTATCCAGTCAGAATGTGGTTGGTTACTCCCATAACATTCATGCCACTATTGCACCAGTGGGCCTATCCATCAGGTCAGTTGTTGTGTCAGGATTCACAGCTGGGCAAGTTTGATAAATAATTTTCTCTACTGGTAGCATGCATAGCACCTTCCAGTACTATGACAGCTAGCCAGCAGAGTTGAAGCTTTGAAATCAGTATAAGTTTGATTTCTCCTGTGTGTTCTACTCACATATGTCATGTGTTCAGCAATAGGGTCTTCTCATCAGGTTCTGGTGGGTAATCAAGAGCAGGGACAATGGTCAGTATTGTTTGAAGGTTTTGGATACCTCTGGTCAACAGCTTCAAAAAGGGGAGTTCATTCATGGCACTGAGCTTTTTCTTTGCTGGCCTATGATGTCTGGAAGAGGCACTATCTCCTACATGAAGTACTCCTTTTAATGTCTTTTGATGTTGTATATGTATATACTGGGAGCTGCTTCTATAGTGATAGGTTTCATATGACTCTTTCTAAAGATATTTAATGTTATTTATCTCTCCCCACACTCCCTTCTCCTCCTTGGCTTTCCATACCCCACCCCATTTAACTCTCCCTTCCTACTCCATTATGCCCTTTCCCCCTTTATATCACTGCATTCTACCTACCCTCCCATGAAGCTTACACTTCCCCCAATGCCCAATGTCTTTTACTGGTTTCCTGACCTCTACAGATTTTTCAACTGAATCATGCATATCTAAGGATTCAAAACTAACATCCACTAATGAGAACATGTAGCATTTGCCTTTCTGCATTATGGTTACCTCAGGATGAATATTTCAAGTTCCATCAATTTACCTGCGAACTTATAATTTCATTTTTCTTAAGAGCTGATGATATTTCATTGTGTTAATATATGAGGCTTTCATTATCCATTCATCATTTGATGGACATCAGGTTGTTTAAACTTCCTAGATATTGTGAGTACAGTAGCAATGAGCATGAACATTCAGGCATTTCTTTAGTAGGGTATAGAGTCCTTTGCTTATATGCCCAAGAGTGGTATGGCTGGATCATGTGAGGATCTAGATCTAGCTTTTTGAGCAGTCGCCACATTGATTCCCATAGTGGCTACACCAGTTTGCACTCTTACCAGCAGTAAACAGGTAGTCCCCTTTCTCCATAGGCTCACCAACATTTGTAGTTGTTTGTTTTTTGGATCATAGCCATTCTGAGTGGGGTAAGATGAAATCTCAAGCGGTTTTAATCTGCATTTCCCTGATGACTAAAGATGATGAACATTTTAAAGTATTTCTTAGTCATTTGCATCTCATTTTTTAGGGAATTCCCTGTTCAGTTCCTTGCCCCACTTTTTATTGGATTATTTGGGTTTTATGTTAAGTTTTTTGAGTTCTTTATATATTCTGCATACTAACTCTCTGTCAGAGGTATGGGTGGTTAAAAAAAATTCCCATTCTGTGGGCTTCACTGAAATGATGTGCTTAGATGTACAGAAGTTTTTCGGGTTCATGAGGTCCCATTTGTAAATTGTGCTCTTGGAGTCCTGTTCAGAAAGTCCTTTCCTGTGACTATAAGTTCCAGTGTATTCCCTACTTATTACTCATATCAGATTCTGGATATTAGGTTTTATATTGGGGTCCTTAATGCATTTGGAGGTGAGTTTTGTGCACAGTGAGAGACAAGAGTCTAGTGTCATTATTTTACATGCAGCTGAGCAGTTTGACCAGAACCACTGCTGAACATACTGATTTTTCTCAAGTGTATATATATTTTTGGCCCCTTTACCAAAGATCAGGTAGCTGTAAATACGTGAGCTTAAATCAGGGTCCTCAATTTAAAAAAAAAATTTTTTTTTGGTCGTCAGTTGTATTCCACTGATTAATGTTTCTATTTTATGACAGTACCATGGTGTTTTTATTACTGTAGCTCTGTAGTACAATTTGAGATCAGGGATGATAATGCCTGCAACAGTTTTTTATTGTTCAGGATTATTTTAGCTATCCTGAATTTTTTGTGTTTCCATTTGAAATTTGGGATTATTTTTCCAGTTTCTTTTAAGAATTGTGTTGGAATTTCAATAGGGATATCACTGAATTTATAGATTGCTTTCAGTGGAATGACCATTCTCAAAACTTTGGAATTACTGCTCATGTTTCACACTTCAGGAAGATTACAGTATCAGTAGATGAGTTAGCAGAAAGCTAGCAGCTGTATCAAGATGTGCTTAAGACTTTTTTATTAAGTGATAGAAATACAATGAAATACACACCATAATAAAGCAAAAAATCAATAGCATTAAGTAAATTCAGGGGTAAAAAAGTTGGGACTGGAGGGATGACTCAGAACTTAAGAACATTTGCTGCTCTTGCAGAGGACCTGGGTTTGATTCCCAGCACCCACAGAGTGACTAACAACCATCCATAACTCCAGTTCCAGGGGAATCCGACCTGACCTCCACGGGCATTGCATGACTGAGTGCACTTACACACATGCAGGCAATACATTCATGCACATAAAAGTAAATAAAATATTTATAATACATGCCTTTCGCTTCCTTGTTTAGGTTTCTTCCAAGCTATTTTATGATTTTTGCAATTATCATGAATGTGATTGTTTACCTATTTTTTTCTCAGTATGACTGTTGTTGTTAGACCACTAATTTTTGTGTGTTCACTTTGTACTCTGCTACATTTCTGGATGTGTTTGATAAGCTCTAAGATTTTTCTGTTAGAGTCTCTAGGTTTTTCAAGTCTTGGTTTCATTGATTCTTTGTATTTTTTATTTCTATTCCATTAATTTCGGTCCTGATTTTGATAATCTTTTCTTGTCTACTCTATTTGGATATTGATTGTTTCTGTTTTTCTAAGGTCTTCAAGTACATCATTAAGTCATTAATATAAGAAGTCTAATTTTCTGATGCAAGAACTTAGTGCTATTAAATTGCTTGGTAGGACTGACTTCACTGTGGCCCATATATTTTTAGTATGTTTTGTTTTCATTTTCATTCAATTCTAGAAATTCTTAAATTTTCTTTTTGGTTTCTCCCTTGAGACAATTTTCATTAAGTAGCATATTGTGTAGTTTCTGTAAGTTTTTGTGTTCTTTTCCATTTCTGTTGTTGTTGTGTTTATATCCTTGTAGTCAGATGGAATAAAGGATATCATTTCAGTTTTCTTAAATTTATTGAGAATTGCTGTGTGTCCTAATATGTGGTTGATTTTGGAAAAAGTTCCGGGGATTGCTGTTCTTTGGTATTTGGATGGAGTGTTCTGTAGATATGTTAGGTCCATTTTATGCTGTCATTTAACTCCTGAGTTTCTGTGTAGTTTTTGACTGGATGGCCTATCTGTTGGTGTCAGTAGGTATTGAAATCCCCCACCATCAATGTGTTGGAGTCAATCTGGGATTTTAGATCTAATAGTGTTTCCGTTAATGAAATTTGGTGCCCCTGTGTTTGGTGCATATATGTTTGAAATTGTAACATCTTCTTGGTGGATTTTTTTTCCTTTAATGAGTATGAAGTGTCTTTTCCCATCTCTTCTGACTAGTTTTAGTTTGAAATCTACTTTGTCAAATATTGGAATAGCTATATATTCTTGTTTCTTAGTTCTATTTCCTTAGAGTACCTTTTTATGGTCCTCCTATTTTTCTTGAATTTTTGTGACTTCATATATATGGATCATATTTAGACCCCTTTTCCCTGTTTGCACCCTCTTACTACTCCCTCCTGATTTCATGTACCCTGATAGACATATCTGTTTGTGTGTGTGTGTGTGTGTGTGTGTGTGTGTGTGTGTCTATCAAGTCAAACTTGTATCCCCAAATACCCTTCTCTGTAGGTTTATTTACTGAAGCCTGGCTAACCTATCCAGCATCACACCCTTAAACAAAAGTGACTTGCCCTCTCCCAGCAGCTATTGGTTGCCAATAGTTCCTCAGCTAGCACTGGGGCATCTTCCCTGCCTCTGTGCTGTGATTTTATCTGGCTTGAGCTAATGTCGATCTTGTTCAGGCCGTCACGGTTGTGCTGTGAGTTCATATAAGGAACTGTCCAGCTGTCTGGAGAACTCAGTTTCCTATGGTCATCAACCACCTCTTCCGACCCCATCTTCTGCAATGATTCCTGAGCCTTTGGTGACAGTTTTGATATAGGTGTCCTATTCAGGGATAGCATTCTTCAGTCTATAGTTCTCTGCACATTAACCAGTTGTGGGTTTCTGGGTTAATCAACATCTGCTGCATGAGGAAGCTTCTCTGGTGAGAGTTGAGAGATGCATTAATTGATTAATTGGAGTACCTTTTCCATCCTTTGACCCTAGGATAGTGTTGCTATCTGAGGTTGAGGTGTGTTTCTTGGAGGTAGCAAAAAGATGTATCCTCTTTTCTAATCCGGTCACTTAGTTTGCATCTTTTTACTGGGGATTTAAGATCATTGATATTGAGAGTTATTATTGACTAGTGTTTATCAATTTTACAGTGGTTTGTTTTCTCAGGCTTCTTTTGGTTAACTGTTCTGGAATTGTTTCTCTATTCCCTATGCTCTTTTGAGTGTCTTTACTCTTTGCTTCAGAGGGAAACATTTCTTCTATCCTCTGGAGAGAGCTGACTTAGTGGATAGAAGTTCCTTGAACCTGGTTTTATCATGGAAAATTTTCCAATCTCCTGCTTTTATGAGTGATAGTTTTGCTAGATATAATAGCCTTGTTTCGTATCTGTAGCCTTTAACAATTTGTGTAATGTCATTCCGTGCCCTCCTAGCTTTCAGAGTCTGCATTGAAATCAGGTTTTGTTCTGATCCGCCTGCCTTTATATGTGATTAGTTTTTCTCACAGCTTTCAGTATCTTTTCTTCATTCGATACATTTAATGTTTTGATTATTATCTGTGTGGGTGTTTCTTTTCTGTTCCTGTCTATTTGATGTTCTGTATTCCTCTTGGATCTTGACAGGAATCTCCAACTTGAGATTTGGGAGGTTTTTTTCTAAGATTTTGTTGAAAGTATTTTCTGTGCCTTTGACCTGGGATTCTTCTCCTTCTATATTTATGAATTGTAGATTTGGCCTTTTTATAGCATCCCAAAGTTCCTGGGTTGTTTTTTGTTTTCTTTCATTTTGTTTTTATAGATTTAACATTTTCTTCGACTGACTAATTCTGTTCTGCTATGTTTTATTAAGGTTTCATATTCTTCCTCCATGTGATTCAGACTCTTGGTGGTGCTTTTCACTGAGTTCTTTATTTTGCTGATAGAGTTTCTCATTTGAAGTTCTATTTCAGTTTGGCTTTTCTTCACAAATCTTTGTTTAATTCTATTTTAATATCTCAGATTGCATTCTTTATTTCATTCAGTTGTTTGTCTTTTCATGGTCTTCATTCTAGAATTTATGCATGTCCTCTTTTAGCAAGTTGAACATATTTATAATCACTATTTTGAAATCATTGTCTAGTGACTCAAGTAAGTTTCTCTTCTTAGGTGACATTGCAGTGGGTATACTGATTTCTGGAGGCAAACAATATTGACTAAATATAAATAAATTTATGTTTTTGCAGTTCGACCTGCTCATCTGGAGTTAGGTCGTTGGTGGTATTTCCCAGTATGGCTATCTAGTATCATCTTTATTGAGGGGATATTTGGATATTTGTTTGCTGTTACCTCAGTGTGTCAGGATCTGAACTAGCCGTGCTTAGGGTTCAAACTTGTGGTAATTCTGTACTGATGTGTAGATAGGGTGTCAGATGTGCTTTTCTGACCTCTGGGGAAATATCAATTTCTGAGCCCAGGAACAAACCTTCTGTGCAGTTAGTAGATTTTCACTGCCCATATTCAGAAATTTGTAGAACATTGATACCAGTCTACAGGTGGTCCTTTAGTGGTAGGATTTGGGGTCACAGTAGGAGTAAGAAGTACTCCTTGGAGGCCCAGGGAAAGATGTCACACTTAACTCAGATGGAAGTGGGTGGAATTGAGGCCAAGTTGGAGGTCCCTAACTGGGATGGAGATCTCAGGACCCCTTGTAACCTCTGGGCCATGAGGGTGGGGTGGTTAATGGAGGAATGGGGAGACAGACACTGGGTGTTGCCATCTGGCATGGGGAAGTTTTCTTGGTGCACCTACTGGGTTGAGGTTAACAGGGAGCCACCTGCGTGTTAATGTTCTCCTGGCAATGGCATGGAACCCATCTTGGGATTTAGGTGATGACAGATGGGTGGAGGCAGCCTCACACTGGAGAGTCCCTGGTGTGCAGCTGACTGGGTATAGGTGGATTCCAAATAGAGGACAGGGATCAGAAAGAGGCAAAATCACCTGCCAGTGTGGCAGCAGGGATTTGGGATGATAGCAAGAGGGCAGAGACTGCATATGTGGGTCTCTGGGCCCCGTGGAATGACTGGAGAAAGCCTGATGCAGCTAGCTTAGATCAAATGGAACCCACAGGGTCCCTCCCTGGGCAGTTGGGATGAGGTGAGAGTCACTGCCCAGAGGCCACTTTGCGTGTGAGGTGGCAGCAAGGGGCAGGGCAGCCCAATCTTAAAAAATAAAAATCTGATGGGCTTTAATTTAGCCCAACAAAGCACAAGTAATTAAAACAATATGAAACATGTTTGATTTCTAGAGTAAAATAAAACAAACTAGAATATTTCCAAATTTGAAAGTTGAACAGTAAACTTTTAATACATGATAAATAATTTTTTTGAAATTACTGTTGTTACAGAGAACCAGGTTTGATTCATGGTACCCATGCCTGGCAGCTCACAACTGCCTATAATTCCAGCTACAGGGGTTTTGGTACCTTCTGGCATTTGTGGGGGTTGTATTCATGTCCAGAAACCCACACACAAACACACACACATAAAATTTTTAAAATTATAATGAAAATTATAAAAGCGATTACACTGAGTGATAAGGAAGGCATTTTAAACTTTGCAGTGAACAAGTCTTACTTTCAAGAAAAAAGTATAATAATAAGTGCATCTGTTAGAAAAAAGGATAAAGTATAAATTACATAAATATATGCATAAGTCAGGTAAATAATAATTCAAATCCAAGAAAAATAAAAGTAGAAATCAAATAATAGAGAAAAATTAACAAGTCAAAGTTTCTGAGTTTCTTTGAAACTCAGAAAATTTTCAGGTCTTTTTTTAAAATATTAAAAAAATTTTTTAGAAAAAGCATTTCATTACAGCTTTAACATACTCAATAACAGTTTCCAGAGCAATTAATGGGGGAAACACATATTTGTAATATGTAGTATGAGAAAAGAAACTAACTCTAAAATATTAAAAATATAATGACAAATACTTGTGTTTGCATCCTTGGAACAAATTTATTCTCATGATATAAATAGTTATAAAAATGGGTGAAATATGTAAAAGAACTATTTCAAAAGTTGAACTGTGAGTCCCATTGACTGTCTGGGTTCTTTCTTTTCCTTCCTTCCTTCCTTCCTTCCTTCCTTCCTTCCTTCCTTCCTTCCTTCCTTCCTTCCTTCCCATCTGTGTGTGTGTGTGTGTGTATGTATGCTTGCATGCATGGATACCTGTGTGTATGTGGATATCTAGAGAGGTCAAAACAGGGCATCTGAGCCCCTGGAGTTGCAAGTCACTCAACTTGGATGCTGTGTTCTCTATGAGCAGTGCATGCTCTTACCAATGAGCCATCACTGCAGTCCCTGTGATAGCATTTTCTATACTCCATATCAAAGAATAGACTACAAATCTGCAAGGTAGTATTTGATTTGAAAAGACAAATTGATGTTCCAAAAAGTAGAGCCAGATGAATTGTATGAATTCCAAAGTAGACAAGTGATTTGTAGAAGAAGATGCCCAGAAATCTGAATTGGCACCCTGAGCATGTGATAAATATGAAGATGTATAGGCAGAAAAGACATCTCAAAAGGGCAAGTTCAGCTCCTACTGAAGTACTTCCAGCACTCATGCAAGGCTGGGGACTGAAAATTCAGTGAACACTCATCAGCTCCTAGTCATTCAGTAAGAACCCCAGAAATATCAACAAAACAATACTATTAAATATAGGTTTAGCTTTGTACATTCGGTCTCTAGAACTCAATTACCTAAAAAAAATGCAACTATATACCTGTTAAATACCACCCAGAACCTTGTTATTCTTCTTGTCTAATACCACACTGTTATCTATGAAATATAAATATTATATATACCTTATAGGAGATGTCAAATGGAATGTCCATTCTTACGTATTGACTAATTTCTCTTAGGATAATGTCAACATAGTAAACCTATGTCGTCAATTGTAGCACAATTCACTTATAAGTAGACCATGTAGTGGTAAATGCCATCTTCTTTCTCCATCTGGGAAGCATCATTTCTTTTTCATCTCTGAGGTTTTCATGGATGCAGTATTGATTGGCAGCTTCTTGTTCTCTTAGTGCTTTAATGTACCATTCCGTTCTTTTTGGCAGGCAAGCCTTCTACTGAGAAACTTGATTATAGTCTACAAAGGCTTTGTAGTGTGAGATGAAGACTTTCCTTCTCTTTGAATTTTGATATAATAGCCTTTCGTGTACTTTCCTCCTACTTAAATTTTTTTTTCTTATTGAGCTTTTTAAAATTTCATACAACATTTCCCACTCAAATCCAGACCCCATCCCCCATTCAAGCCTCCCCTGTCCCCCCACAGAACCCTGTGCACTCTGCCATACATGCTGAGTCCTATTCATTCAGGTGTTTGTACCCAAATGTCCTTCAGTGTAATGTCCTAGAGTCTAGGCAGCCCATCCAGTGGTCATGGTGTAAATCATACTCTTCCTCACCTCCTACTTTTTATACTATTGGCTCATTTCAACTTAAATATGTATTTCCATTTTTTTACTCCATGTTTGAGAAGTTTTGGAACTTTTCTTTATTAGACAGTGTGTTTTGCTATAGCTCAAGCTAGCCTCAAACTTACAATCCTCTCACCTCAGCCTCCTGAGTATGCAGATTACAGGTGTATGCCACCACACCTGGCCTGTTATTTCTTCAAATGTGATGCCTCTGTCTTAACTCTCTGTAGACTCCCATTGTATGCATGTTATTTCACTTGATATCACATATGTCCATTAGACTTTCCACATTTTTGTTTGTTTTACTTTTTGCTCTTCCAACTGGATAATTTCATTAACCTGCTTTCAAATCCACTAATTCTTTCTTCTACTTGATCATCTACAACCCTTCTATTGAATCTATGTATCAAATCTTTCAGTGGAGTTATTGTATTCAGAAGTCTTGTTTGTTGTTTCATATTTCCTACCTCTGTTGACATGTTTATTTTGTTAATGTACAAATGTTCTGTGATTTAGCTGTACATTTGTATTATCCTGAATTTCACTGTACTTCTTTAAGATACTTATTTTGAACCCTTTGCCTGACATCTATAGATCTCTCTTTCTTCACAGTTAGTTACTGAAGATTAATCTAGTTGCTTTCATTGTGTCATGTTTACCTAATCTCATTATTCCTTTTAGTTCTGCTTTTGTGTCTGTAAATTTGAAGGTTTGGATAAATATAACTTTAAAACATGTGCATGTTGTTTAATCCATCAAATTTATGGTACCCTTAATATAGCTACTATTTACTACTGATTCTGTGTGTGTGTGTGTGTGTGCGTGCGCATGTGTGTGTATCATTAACTAAGAAGCTGAACAGTAAAAAGAGTGTCTATATTTAGATAAATTAAAATCTCACGGACTATATTATTTTTACCACAGCTCTCCCCATTCCCCTTTTAAGCATAGTCATGAGTTTAGACTTTGATTAGACATTAATATTATCACATCCAGAGTATTTCAAATACCCCTTGGGCTGGTTAGTTTTAATTGTCAATTTCCACAACCTAGAATTGCCTAAGATGAGAAATTCAATTGATGAATTTTCTAGATTAAGTTGGCCCTAAGGGCATGTCTTGGGGGAGGGGCATTTCCTTAATTGTTAATTGATGTAGGAAGACCCAGCTCATTGTGATCAGCAGCATTTCATGGCCTGGGCCCTTAATATATGAGTGAGGGGAATGAGGGAGCTGAGTCTACGCAATGAAGCAAGCAGACAGCATGGACACAGTGGTTCTCTCTGCTCATGAGCGTGTATGTTATATGACTAGCTTCTTTGAGGTCCTGCTTCAGCTTCCTCCTTTGATGACGGGCCCAGAACTAAGCTAAATAAACTAGTCCCTCCCCTATGTTGCTTTTTGTCGGGATATTTTATCACAGCAACAGAAATAAAAGGTAAAGTATAACTCATATAAATATATGCATCAGCAATGAAGTGACACACCTCCAAATTAAAACCAAACTCTTGTAAATAAAATCAACCACCAGAAGAAATCACGAAGAAAACGCAAAAGCAGTATGATGTGAGTTGGAATGACAGGTACCCAGTGAAAACCACCACAGCTCCCCCCATTCCCCTTTTAAGCATAGCTGTGAGTTTAGACTTGCTAACTTCCATGGATTCCATGTAGACTGTATTCTGTCTTCTTTCTTTAGACTACTTCTGGGAGTGAGAACTTCTGCTGCCTATAAATTCATAGGAAAGGAAGCTGGGCATTAAGTGAGCTCTTCCATTCTGCCCTTGTGTAATGTCAGAAGCTCTTTTCTTCATACTTAGCACAGAGCAGTTTGTCTTTTATCCTTACCCAGTCAATGGCCTGCCAGATAAATACCTGGTTGAAGTTTTGCTGCTGTTTGTTTTCCTCCTTGAAAGAACCCTTAAATGATGGACATGTCTATAGGGGAGAAATATTTCTCCTTGCTGAGTACATAACAGAAAGTAGCAGGCAGCCTGATGACTGTGAAGGATGAGGGAACATAAAACACTCGTGGTACCAAACCCACATCTGAAGCAGCTAAAGAAAGAAAAGAGGGAATTGGAAGGCTGCAGCAGAAGAGACCCCAGTTCTGCATCATGTCACGAGGTATTCTTGGGGGTTACTATTCATTTCATTGGTAAGAGCTAGGAACCAGTTTTTCTTTAACCTACTCCTTCCTCATCCCTTCTCTTCCCTCACTCTTTAGATAACAGATGCTTTATGCAGATGGCAAAACTGTAATCCTGAACCTTACCCACTTAGGGAATGATAGTAAAAGCACATCTAAATAAATCATGATGTTCCCCAGCCTTCCTTAGCCGCAGGCCCGATGAAAAGTGCAGCTCACAAAGGAGATTTCTAGACGCCTATAAGCACGGTGTTTGTGATGCAGTGCTAGCCATTATTTTTCATTTTATTCGCTTTCCACATATATTCTATATGCTCTAAAGCCAATCTATTCATGTACAATTTTCCTAAAAAATATCAATATTCTTGGGAATAAATTTTTATTCTCCTTAAGAATTTCCAGTCCCTGCTATGTGTATGACACTTACGATATGTCATCACTGCCCAGTATTCGTATGTAATCTTTTTAAAAAAGGATGTTGGTTTTAGCTGATTGTATGATTCAAGTTTTCTAGAGAAACAGAATGGGGAATCAATATGTATTTCTAAGGCAGAATTTCTTAAATCAGCTTTGCAAGATACAGGCTGGTTAGTCCAACGATGACTGCAGAGGCTTACAACCAAATACCTATTTATTCAACAAGGCTAGGCTCCTCAGCAGTGCCAAATTTGTGCTGAAGGACTACAGAGTCTCTAGAAAGCTACTGATCTTCAGTCCAAGTTGAAAGTCTGAAGAATATGATTTCTGAATGACAGCAAAGGATGCTAGCAGCAGCAGCAAAGTAGACGCACTCACCGGCAAAGCTCAGAGCCTGCAAACAAGCAAGTGCTCTTCCCTCCAACCTCTCTATACCTGGGCTGCTTCCCAATGGTGCTGCCCACTCTGGGGGAGAGTCTTCCCTCTTAATTAATGCTTCCAGGAAATACCTTCTCAGACCCACTTACAGCCATGTCTCTTAGTTGATCCCAGAGCCAATCAGGTTGATTCTATCACAGTGATCTATCAAAAATACTTCATACAGACTTGATCCTTATTTTGATTGTATATTTAGTGCCTCAAGTAACCCCAATATTAACATGAAATCCTATAGATAATTGCTCAAGGTACTATGAATACAGGACTATGGTGATTGTGTTTAAGCTGTTATTAAGTAAATGTAGAAAAGACAAATTCAGAGCTGATCAAAAAAACTCATTTTAGGCCCTTAATATTTATTGATAAAGTGTTTACAACATGTTTCACTTACGGAGTTACTTATAATGCCTTGTAAAATAGTTGATCAAACATCATTTCTTTAGAGTCCCTGAGCACATTGAAGAATGCGCTGTGGGGTTAGTGAAGAAACACTTTTTGTGATATATATATATATATATATATATATATTGGAGGGGGTTAGGATAGGGTCTCACTGTGTAGCCCTGACTGACCTGAAACTTACTTTGTAGACCAGGCTGGTCTCAAATAGACAAAGATCCAACTGCTTCTCCCTCATGAGTGCTGGGATTTAAGTTGTGCACCACCGTACTTAGCTAGGGTCGTATCTATTTTAGTGTTGATTAGCATCAAGAAAAGTGTTGGTGTTAGACTGCATGTGGGTAAAGAATCAAGTGAGTACATCAGACAGGTATAAATATTAATTATCCCTTAGTGTAATGGAAAAAATTCATATATTCTTAAGATTGGCTCATGTTGACATCTCTAAACTTGTCAAGAAACCATAGCATTGAGATGGGCTTGGTGGCGCATGCCTTTAGTCCCAGCACTTGGGAGGCAGAGGCAGTTCAAGGCCAGCCTGGTGTACCTAGTGAGTTCCAGGACAGCTGGGGCTACAGGAAAACCCTGTCTCAAAAAAAAAAAAAAAAAAAAAAAAAAAAAAGTAAATCTTTCATTCCTTAACTAGTTTCTGTCAGAGATTTGGAACAGTGGAAATGCAAGTAACTAGTACAGCCTTGTGTTGTTATTTCTGGGAAGAATTCAGGCACCAACAAGTTTTAACAAATTCTTGGCAAAAGAACAAACACTGACTCTCACAATCTTTTTTTTTTTCTCAAAAACTATTTTATTTATTATTTTTATTTTAGATGTGAGTATATTTCCTGCATGTGTGTAAGTACAAAATTGTTTGTACACTGCCCGTGGAGGTCGGAAAAGGGTGTCGGATCCCTGGGAACTGGAGTTACTGATGGGTGTTAGCCGTCATGTGGTGCTGGAAGAGTAACCAGTCCTCTTAACTACTGAGCCATGTCTCCAGCCCCTGCTTCTCATTCTTAAGTGTGCCAAGCAGTCCTCTGGTTTGAATAATCTCTGGAGCTACTCAGGCAATTAAGTGTGTTAAGGAGATGAAGGTGACTGATTCTTTCCTGGGGAAGGAAGATTAACTTCTTTGAGGCTTACCATAAGAGGAGGGGAACACCCAGTCCTGAGAAACATGGGTGTACTTCCTCTAGAAGCACCACTGATTGTCAGTGTCTCTGTACTACTAAGATTCTGGCATAGAACACATGGAGGAGAAGGGAGACTTGTGAAAAGTTAGAACGAAAAGAGGAGAGGTTTTGGCCAAGTCTCTGAGAAGAGTTGATTGTGTTCTTGGAGGACAGATGGTGGCGCCCAGGCATCTCACATGGGACTTTGTGTTTCAAGCCTCTGTGAGTTTCCTGGGAATAGGCTCTTCCATACAACAGAGCTTCCTGTTTGGATTTATCTTTTTATGACTATATCATAACCAAAGAGATGGTTCCTCATATTTGGTAAAATTCCATGTAATCCAGGGAAGATTCTGGTCAAAGTTGCATTGTGCTTTCTGAATAATTTGGACAAAAATCCTTGATAATGAGCCTCTCATTGAGAGAACTGAAGAACTGTGGAATCATATCCACTAATACAATCCTATCATCAAACGTAGAGGAAAGTATTAGTTAATTTTTAGGCTTCAGAGATCCTGTGTAAGGCTCTGATAATTTTGATCCAGAAGATGCCTAAGAAAGACCCTCTATCCCTTAAATTAAGTGAATCTACAGTCTGGACAAATAGTCAAGTTTTCTATCTTGTTGAAAGAAAAAGTGCTTCTATAGATAGAATTGGATCCTCTCATTGCAGTCAATATTCCTCTGCTGGGCTCAGAAGTCAGTTGTGTGACTCAGACCATTTCTACCTGTCCTCCAGCTTCTGACCCTGAAGGAAAGGATCCTGATATGATGGTCATTAAGGAAAGAGGAGGCTGAGGCACTTTGACTCCAGTGGAACCAAGGGCATTAACTGTGTCCCAGTTAAGATACATTGAACAGGTCAAGGGGCATTAGGGAGCAGCAGAAAACCATTGCTTTTGAAAATTATTCTCTCCTGAAGTGTGAGAAGCATTCTGTCAATGGTATGGTTAGGAAAAGGAAAGAAAGGAAGGAAAGTTCAGACAAATTTTTCACTAAGATAGATGCTGCTGAATTTGTAGCTGGCACAGATATTTACCACTGTGTGCCATGAATATTTACCAAACACTGCAGGGCCTCTCTTGACTATGAGCATCATCTTGTAGGGGGATGATAGATCAACAATGAGGTTTCCTATACTTACCACACACAAAAAAAAAATATTGTATTCATAGGGAGAACAGGAAATGATGGTTTTAGTGAAGCACTCCAAAGCGGTAAAGCTATATATGCCTTTTTAGAGCATATCAGCCTGTCGATGTAATGTGGCCAGTTAAAGATGTGTAGTTGATTGTCACCAACTAGATTTAGTCATTTTCCCTAGGATTACAAGTATTTAAGATGTTGTGATTTACCCCCGAATAAAATGTACAACCGACAACCCTTGATTGGTCATCACAATCATTGGAAATGCTTTCGTTTGGATCCCTATCAAAGCAGTTGTGACCACATGCCTGTACTCTCAAAGCTATTGACTAGGCCGCCTAGAATATTTGAATTTTCCCAATTGCCACCAGTGGTGCACTTCTCTTTTAATTGATAATTATTTCTATTATAATGATGATAAGGTTATATTGCTAGAATTCCTTGGGTGGTGGTAAACAATGTCTCCCTAGTCCTCCCTTGGTTCCAACTACAAATTGAGGTATAATTTTATCAAACTACACTCTGGAACACCAATGGGTTTATTGGGCTTACTTACAGAGTAATAAGTGAAGGTTTACTTAAAGGAGTGTGGGTGCGCCCTCCTAAGGCCATATTGGAGAGTCTTCACCCAAGTATGGGTGATGGCTTCCCCATAGCCACACAAAATGGAGATAGGTAGACAGATGATAGATAGATGATAGATAGATAGATAGATGATAGATAGGTGATAGATAGATCCTCCCCTAGTATCCCCCAGCTTATATACTCTAGCCTCACCCCCAGGACACTTGCACTTAGGGCTGGATTGCTTATTACACAGGTTGGGACTGTTTGGTTGGACTCTCAGTCAAGGGTCCTGTGAGTCTCCCTGCCCCCCTTCCACCCAAGGGGTGTAAACAGTCAACAAGCTCAGCTGTAATGCATTTAGGCAAATGGGTGCAGCTGAGCTCAGGAAGATGGTGTCTGCCTGTCAGAAGGCAGCCCTGTATAACAATGTGTAAGCTCCAATAAAGGAAAAATGACAGTGGCTTTGAGGAGATACTCAGATCTGACCCCAGGAATTCTTAATTCTAATAAGACATTGGGACCAGCTACCTAACATGGGGAGGCAGTTCTTCATGAGTCTCTCGTGTTTCTGCACAATTTTTGAGCAATGTATTGATTGCAATGTCTGGGACTCTGTTTTCCTGGACAGTTGTATAAAAGCAGGTTTGGAAAAATTAGGCTGTCTCCTTCACAAGTAAATGCAGGTTTACTAACAGCTTTGGAATGCAGAGATCGTTTCTTTTTCTGGAGTAAAAGACAAACATCTCATTATAAACATTCAGATTCCTTATACTCAAAATTTCTTCCCTGCAATGCAGTCTAGTGTGTAATCAGGTGTCATAGCCGACCCTTAAATCACCTTGTGCAACTTGGAATCCAGGAAGCTGAAACAAGGTAAAGACAATACTAATTGCTCTGTTGACTATTGTTACTGAGTATATTAAAATGTTTTTTATCTCTCACCAGAGGACTCTTGTGCCTTCTACAGGGACTACAACGCTTGGTACCCCAACCAATATTACAGGCTAAAGCACAAAAATTGATCCCCAAAGGAAGAAATGAAACTTAATCATGTTGTGGCCTCTACAAAGAAAAAGAAACTATCAACTAATCCCATTGTTTGGGTCATTAGGGACAATGTTGGCCCCATCCAGACATTTTATACAAGTGGACCAGAACTTTTGCCAAATTTAGCTGATGTCTTACACAGCACATAGTGCTACATGCAAAGCAGGGCCATTTCTTGGAACTAAAAGAAATTCCTAAGGCTCCTCTGAATTCCAGACATCTATAACTGTTAACTAGTGATTAGAAGCTCTGGCAAAAAGAGGCTTTCTGCCTAGAGAATTCTGGGTATTAATTCATTGCCTCTCTAGGAGGACTACTTGATATATTCCCTCAGAAAACAATTATAACGTGCTATAATGTTGTGATATACCTGTGTTATTGGGGATATCAAAGAAGAAATTAAAGTTATAATAATGTTGAATGCAATCATTTATTGGCATTCTTCCCTTTCAGGCATACAGAGTTCTATAAAACATTTTAAATATGTATTTTATATGATCGTTACCAAAAGTGCTGTGCTAAAAAAGTGCTTTGCAGATGATGTAACTGAAAGAAAATGTTTTTTCTTAAAAGTCACAAAAGGGAGAACAGGATTCACATTCAAGTTTATCTAAGTGCACCATCCAATAGCCAGTGTATTAAATTCATATGTCAGCCATAACACATGGCTGTAACGTCAATGTTGTAACAGAGCACAAATCTATCACCCCACCATCCCTTAGGTCCCGATGTCAGTGAGCTTGCATCATGTTGGCAATAGGTGTGTGATCCTTCCTGGATGCTGTAGAAGTGAATCTGCATCACTTCAGTTGTGGGGCAGACTTCAGTTACTATGGTTACGGGACTGCGGTCCTTCTTTCCATGCTAAATGTTAGCTGAGGATTGTCATCAGGCTTAGTGACCACCCACATCACTCGAGTAGTGGAAACCTGGCTCCAACTTCAAAGTCAGCAGCAGTGACTAACGCGCTCAGAATTTGAATCTTCTGGCCTCTTTTCCAGCTTTGTTCTCTTGTCGCTCTTCGGTCATTCTCCTTTAATTTTAAGGACTTGTGCAATAAGATCAGTTCCACAGGATAAACCACAGGCTCGTTCCAATATCTCTTAATTTAATTAGATCACTAAGTATACATTTTTATCATCCCTCCCATCATTATACACACGTTGGGGTGAGAGAACATGGTTTTTAACTTCCATCTCTAGCAGTTAATTATTTGGCCTCTAGAAGGTTTCCTTTAAAATTCCATGAAAACAAACACCATTAGACAAGCCATGCACACATGTGAAAATGCTTTATAAATTATCAAGTACTATACAAACATTAGTTTGATCATGAAATCATGTTGATTTAAATCTTTTCCACCAGCATGATGTAAATAAGAGTCATGTGTTTTGCAATTCATACCACTGTCTAATGTCTGGAAAGGTCTCATCTTCTGTCCCTACCCTGTGGTCTGTATTTACTGTGTTAGGAAGTTTGGTACTTAATGCAGTGAGGAGTCCTTACTGCTGACCCCTGCATCTCCTGGAGACCCTGCTCTGTTATTTCATTCTCTGTCATTCAGATCTCCTACCACAAGTCCTGTTCTTAGTAAACCATGAGTATAACTGAGCACATGGTGATTATAATGAACTCTGCAAGGTCAGCGCTGTATTCTTGTACTACTTCTTAAAAAGAATACAACTTCATTCTTAGCTCAGTCTGGATCTCATTTCTAGCTGTGTCCTATACCCTCAACATGGATTTACACAACAAAGATTTTTAGGGTTATGAGATCATATGGATAAAATTCTTGGTATATGAGTTGATAGTCTATCAATTTTATCTATGATAGTGAAAGCTGTGACTATTAATGAAAATTTTAATCTTTATTACCTCTGTATAAATATATCATATATATGGTTAGGCATCGGTAAACTTCAAGGAAATTCCAGTATTATTTTTCTCCAGAGAGAGCAGTTGGATACCGAACACAGTCACTATTTGCCAATGTGTGATTTGCTCTGATAATATATCTTGACTGATTTATGGACTTGAAAGCCATTTATTCTCCTCTCAAGTTCAATTTTTGCTACAACGAGATTCTGTTCTCTGAACTTCACAGGGAATTGTATTGAGGGCTATAAAATAATACATGCCAATGTTCTGCAAATATAGTATATATATTCTGGTACTTTCTCTTTTTTCGCAAATAAGATAGATCTTGATCCTGCTTCAGGCGGGCTTCTTTCTGCCGCATTTCAGTAAATGATCGGTTTGTTCATATCTTGACACAAATCTGAAAGCAGTTCTTGACAGCTTTTTGTTCTCTTTTATCTGTCTTGAATCTACCAATTTCTCCAGACTCTATGTTTACAACATTTCCAAATTCCACTACTTCTCAGCACCACACTGACCCAACTCTAATGTAGCAGCTTTCCCTTCTTGGGTGTGCACGTATTGCTGGTCCTCCATATTTAATGCCTCTACTACCTTGAGTCTGAACCCACTTCCTTGACCAGTAGGCTCCTCTAGCTGTCTTCTAATGAGTGCCCCTGCATCTGTGACTCTATAGCTTCCCTTCTCTGTGCCTGCCAAAGGTTTATTTTTTTAATGTTATCTATTTTCCCATGATTCTAAGAAAACGAATCAGTGCCTTCTCATCATAGTTAAAGCCTAAGTCCTTACAGTGGCCAATAGAGTCTGCAGAGCCTGCCGACAGGCCTAACTCACTCCTCTTTGACAACGCCCACCATTGCTCCCTAGGATACAGCAGCATAGGCTTCTTGGGGTCTCTCCAAAATTTCAGTCTCTTTCCTTTCCCTTGGAATTGCTTCACCCTACTGTGAAAGGCTTTCTCCATTCAATATATTCAGTTTTATTTAAATGTGACTTCCTTAGCCTCATCCTCTTCCAGCCAAGGTCACCTTGCCCACTATAGTCTCTGCATTTTTGAACACCGCCTTTCTTCTCCTCCAGAGAACAAACACAATGAAGAGAAATGCTTGCTTCTTTGCTCTGCTCCTCATGCCAAATCCCAAAGCCTGGAACAAAAGAAGCAACCATTGATTATGTAAAGAAAATAAGGTCGTGAATCTTCTTGATGTTTTTGGTGTTGTTTAAAGCTTACTGGAAACGGAATTCCTATCATTTAAATATATCTGCTTTACATTATTGGAGATCCATAGAATAAATTTCTTTCTAACCTAGGGTTAGGAGGACTTGGTTTGTCCTATGCAACTGCTGTGTTTTAGTCATAATGCTATTATTTTTCTAAATTGCTTCTTATCCACTGACTCAATGAACATACTATCTGGCCATTTCAATTCTTATATAAAGGAAATAAAGTATAAATACATTAATGAAATGTATCCATGTCTTCCTCTCAGAGATGCTGTTTGTCATTCTTTATAATATGCATGAGCTCGTCATTGTTTAAATGAAGAAACCATATATTTACCCTCAGTTTAAGAGACCAAAGCTGACTACATGAAACATCTAGTAGCTCTGACCCCATTGCCACCTATCCTGGTCATCTTCACACTTAGAAGATTCTCCATGGTCAAGCAAGGCCAAGTCTCCTCTGATACTGAAGGCTTCTGCCTCTTCAGAGTTGATCTAGGGCGTTCAAATAGTCTCTATTCTTGCTCTCCTGCATGCTGCAAAGCAGTGGGAGAAGGAGCCACGAGAGTGGGACTTTTAGGTTTTCCCTGATGTGTGTTGAATTGCAGTGGGCTTTTTATGCTAGCTACTTGGTAATATGGGAGCAACAGTATGGTAGTTACCATTTGGGATATCAATGGCCTCTAACTCCTAGGATAATTTTGATCATATGGCATAATGCACAGTTAAGCCTCTTCACAGGGCCTGGCAGACTAAATATTCAATGGAGGTTTGTTGCTCTGGCATTATTTTGTTTTGCATTTGTTAGTTAAATGTTAAACTTAGAAACTTTAATGACAGATACAAGCTAGACAGTGTAACTTTGGAAATTTCATGTTAGCCTCTCCCCTCAAGGTTCTCTCTCTCTCTCTCTCTCTCTCTCTCTCTCAAATTCTTCTCTGATAGGGTCTTTCTGTATAGCACAGGCTAGCCTTGAACTCAGTGAATCTTCTTCCTCAGCTTAGCCTGAAATACTACAACCAGCCACTGTAGCCTGCTTATATTAATGTCAACATTCAGAAAGGAAGATAAGATTCCTCAGTGCTTGGTGTAGCACACACTATATAGGAAGTCATTCGTAAATACTGTTTATCATTATGATTAATTTTGAGAGTGTTTAAAATTGATTTCTACTCCTTTTAATTACATGTTTTATTCATATGCACACACATATGTGTAGCAGTGTGGTGCACATGTACAATAGTACATACACATATGTGGTAAGTATTTTATTATACACATGTATGTAATGTATAGGTGCATACAGAAACATACATACCAAAATATTGAAAAACAACTCACCTTAACTAGTTAATGAAGGTTGTAAGGAAAGAGAGCCTATGATCTAATCTTGTGAAAATTCTACATGAAGATGGATCACATACTACAATATCACAAACAGCCCAACTGAAATAATTCAAACAAAGTTTATTTCATCAATTCTAAAATATACTGAATAAATGAAAGTGATGTTAATGGATAAGAGAATGTAGGTTTTTGTTTTTTTTTTTGCTTTCTGCTTATAGTATTTAGCTTAAATGACCTAATGTCTTTTATTTCCTCACATTTGAATTAGATAATTGTCTCATTATCATTAAGTAAAATTTGCTTCAAGCAGGTCAACAAAGATTACAAATAGAAATTGCTTTATTGTAGAGTCAAATCATGTAAAGACATTATTAAACTAAGATTGTGACTCTAGAATTTGCTGTATGGATAAAATCAGAAAAAAAATTCTTAAATTTTGGAAATACTAATTTTTGAAAAAAATTAATAGCTGCTGTCAATTTTCAGAACAAAGAAGAAGCCCATAATATTTTTCATTTTAATATAGTAAATGGATGTAGGAGTTTGTCTGCCTGCCCAGCCCTCAGTTTTGCTTTATAAAAATTCTTTAGTTAACTGTCTCCCCATGTCAACCAACAAAAATGCTGACTCAGTGTCTAGTCAGCCTCTCTAAAAAATGCCCTTCCTCGCCACTTTGCTCTCATTGATGTATGCAGCTCCTTTATTCAATTTTGTTGTTATTCATCCAGCAAATTTATAGGACAAGAACAAGTAAGATCCGCTCACCCATGGGCCTTACAGTGAAGGAGGGCCATTCTGCAGAACTCAAATAAACAAGTACAGCAGTGAGCTTCTTTAACTCCTAAGACAAGCTATTTGTTGCTGTCATAACCTACAAGAGATGGATTTGACTTCTTCAGGGAAACAGTGGTTAAGTTAAAATCTGTAAGAATCTCAGATATTCGTAGAGGGAGGGAGTCCACCTGTGCCAAGTATTTGATTAGAGAAGCTAAAAGAAATCAATCAGGAAGTTAAGGGGCAACAGCCTAGGAGATGAGGCTTTGACAGATGAAGACCCTGTGGACTCTGAACTGATCCTAGGACATGTTAATGGAATTGATTTTTTTCCCTAATTGTGATCAAATAGTCTCTGTCTTCTTCCTCACCTACCCCCACAAAACAATGTGACAAGGGGTTATGAGGGTAGGAGGTTTAGATTTAAAACTAAAGGCATGGCAGTGATGTAATCTGTAATTTGAACCATCACTCTAGTAACAAGGGATAGAAATTACTGGAAGATAAAAGTGGACACATAGCAGCCAATGAAAAAGCCCCATTATTAGCTAAGAGATGAGTGCTTCTTGATGCTCCTGAGAGAGGTCAGTAATTTAAGGGACATTACTACTTAAAAGTGGTAATTGACTGAATACAAGAAATGAGGGAGTAAGGACAGTAGAAGTTTCTTAAGTTTTGAAATTACTGCCCGTATTCCCTTTTTAATATGCCTTTGATATTGATCCTAGGCATTTTCACATAGTGTGTCATTTCTTCTATCTGTTTACTAAACTTCAAGCTATTTCTTAATTGCAGCATTTTATCCACAATTGTAAAGAGTAGAAAGTATTCAATCCTCCCACAAAAATCATGTTTTCTTACAAACCATGCCACTCAAAGAGTTAATATTGTTGCTATCTAACCTAGGCTAAGAGTCCTCAGAGGGGCCCGTCTGTCATGGGTTCCTGAATATAGGCTTCTTTCCACCTTTCCAAGTTCAGTATAAGCCTTTTTCTGTTAGCCTTATGTGACTGCTTTTTAAATAAGAAGTTTGTTTATTTAATGCATATGTGTGGTGTTTAAAAAAAAAAAAAGGACCACAGGGGACTGGAAAGACAGCTCCACAGTTAAAAGCACTGGCTGCTCTGGCAGAGGTGCTGGATTTGATTCCCAGCACCTGCATGGCAGATAACAACCATCTGCAACTCCAGTTCCAGAGGGTTCAATGCCTTCTTCTGACCTCCATGGGTACTGCACGACACAGGTGCACTTACACATATGCAGGCACTACACTCATACACATGAAATAAAAATCGTAAAGAAAATATTTTAAAAAGGACCACAGATTTTAAAATGACATTTTTCTGGCTTCTGTTTTATGTTCTTATTTCTAGAGAAATCATTAAGTTCTTGTGTATCTTTTCAGGGGCTTTCAATAAACACACTAGTGTATAGTGGGTGTATATAGGTGTGTGCATGCACACCTCTACTGGATGTAAAAATACCACCCTCACCCTATCCTTTGTATCTCTCATTTTCACTGTAAAAATTTTATTCTGTATTCCAAATTCCAAAGTACATTTCAGTTACATAAAAAGCTTGAATGTTTTTAAAAAGGAAACATGAAATCATACAGTAATGGAAAAATATGGACTAATTTTATTTAATATTGGATGGTAGAAAGCTAATGAGGGGATATTGATCAATTTTATCTGTAAAATTACTAAATATTGTTTTGCTAAAATGATTTTACTCTTGAAATTTATCCTCAGATCTTGCCTGTAGCCTTAGCTCTGTCTCTTAGAAGCCACTCCATTTATGATAACCTAGGCAAAAGCAATTCTCCTGAAATACTCTAAGCCTGTATTAGGTAACCTGAAACACCACAAGAGATTACTGTATTTTTTATTTCTTTGATAGGAAAAAAAAAATGCTGGTGTGCCTTCCTGTTATCCTAGTTACGTTTCAAACTTAGACAAAAATGATTTTTACTCCTCAACCTAATTTCCTTACCTTATAAATATCATAAGGTTTAAATTTGGTGTGAAACATATACCAGGCATAAGAATTTCACTCCAATTAAGAATCATTAAGGAGCATTATTTTTTGCAGAGATCTTTGGATTTCTTGTTTCAATATTCTTCCTATATATAATTATAATTACATTTATATTGTATACCATTTAAGGACTTCTTAAAATTTTAGTATAAAAGTGGATCTTTATTAATTGGTGGAATTGGGGCTGAAGATATAACTTAAGTAGCTGAATGCTTACTGCTCTTCCAGAGGCCCTCGGCTTGGATCCCAGCACCCATGCCTAGCGGCTCACAAGCCTCTGTAACTCTAGTTCCAGTCCCTTTTCTCGTATACTTAGGCAGCCCCTCCCCCAGGATATATGTACATATGCACACACAAATAAAGTCTTTTAAGTAGGGAAATAAATCATTTCTTTTGAATTTTTTTAAAATTAAAAAAAATTTTTTTCAAGTTTTGGGGGGCTTTTATGCTCTTGTGTGGGGAAATGCAAACAAAAGGCAAAACAGCACGTGGGTGACAATTAAGTAAAAGGTACTTAAGTAAAAGTTGTGATAATTAATCAGGGTAACATGGCCGCAAAGGTTACAGGAATGGGAAAACTTTGGAAAACAAAGACTTCCATTCTGGGCAACCACAGGGGGCAGGATGGGGAGACTCCTGCTCACCTCCCCATATCTGTTGCTAAGTTCTTATGTGTATGTATGAATGCCTGCATGTAAGTATGCCCAGCCATATGCATATTTGGTAGCCACAGAAGCCAAAACATGGTGTTAACTGCTCATAGATCATTAGGGGCAGGCATAGTGCCATATGAACCCCTCTCCTTTCCATGATGAAGTGTTCAAGGGTCCAATCTTGTGTGGGTGTTGTATAAATAGTCACTGTTGTTTTGAGGTTTTAGGTACTGTTGGGGACCCCTGCTGTGTAAAGTAGCAGTCTCTCCATGTCCGGATAGCCCATAGGCTCGGCTTCATATGCAGAGACTCCTTTTATCAGCAGGGTGCCTTCCCAGCATCTTCCTGACTCACCTTTTGAAGTGGCCGCCACAGATGCCCTACCAAAAACATGGCCTCTGGCATAGGAACTGCCAGGTTTTCCTATGTGATAATCAGGCAGTGTCTGGCAGCCTGGCAGCAGCCCACCACTACATGTAAATTGAAAAAAAACTATCAGCTAAGGTTTTTACTACCACCCCCATAGTATAAAATATCCTGGTTTCCCCTCAATAATCGGAGCTGGATCACCGAGACCTTGAGCCGAGCTGAGTCACTGAATAAAGGAGCTGTACTGAGCTGAGTTCTGTGTCTTACTGCCTACGATCCAGCCTTCCCGGAGAGGGCTATCTCTTTGTAAACCACGACTCACCGAAAACCAGCTTTCATGGTTTTTCGCACCTCCCCTCATGACCTGGTGGCCAATGGGTCCCGAACTTAGCGAGAGAGTGCATGGTGGAAATTGAACCGGAACCCGACAGGGCGGCTGACAGCGGTCCTAGAGCCGCCAGCTCCAGTAGCAGAGACCCTCAGCAACACGGTGCAGGACACGCGTGCACCCCAGCAACGCGGTGCGTGACCCGCCACACCTAGGCGGCCTGCAGGAGACCGGCACCATGCCCAGCAGCTGGCACCCCGAGATCCCCGCACCCCATAAGGTACAACTGTCCATAAGATATCTCTTCTCTGCACATTTTTCCATCCTCTGGGTCTTGCATTCTCTCTCTCTCTCTCTCTCTCTCTCTCTCTCTCTCTCTCTCACACATTCTCTCTCTCCTGCAATGTTCCCTGAGCCTTACAGGGAGATGGAGGTGCCATGTTTTGGGTTTAGCACTCAACAATCACTTATTCTCAGCACTGTGGCCAGTTACAGGTCTCTGTATTAACTACTGCTCACTGTGAACAAAACTTTCTCTGACTACAGCTGGGAGAAACAAAAGTTTCCCTCACTAATCTATGGATATAAACACTTAGAAAAGTGTTTGGTATTGTGTCCATCTATCAAAACAACAGCAGTAGGTTCACCGATAGGGCATATAGCCTCCCCAACCATGGCTTTCGGCCAGAGTTACAGTATCAGGCATGAATTCCTTCTGTGGAGCAGGCCTAAAATTCTGTCAGAAAGCCGTTTTGTGCTGGGTCACTCCCATAACAATCCTGCCACTATTTACCATTGGATATATCTTGCCTGACAGCTTGGTATTGTAGCTCCTAGGTTTCACCCCTGGGTAAGACTATTAGTGACTTTTCTGCCCTAGCAGCCTGCATAATCCTTCAGGCACTATGAAACTAGCGAGCACGGATAAACCTTCCAGCTTGATTTCTCTGTATCCTGTAACCAAAGTGTGTGGCATCTTCAGTAACAGCATCTCTTCATCCATATTTTTAAGTTTTTGGTTCAAAGTTTTAAGGAGAGTAAATGAAGAGAATTCAGAAGTTACAAATATTTAAAATATTCAGGATCACTCTAAAGCACTTTTTGGTCATCAGTGATTGATCTGCTTTAAGAAAATAATCAGAAATCCTAATGAGTTTTGTTTCTATGGTCATATCACAAAGAATATGCTCTGTGTATCTCTTGCCACATAAGTAAAATTGCAGGGGAAGAAATAGAGAAATGGTCCTTAATATCCAAGACCTGACCTGGAACAGTCAGGAAGACTTCTTAGTGCTTTCTAGCTGGCCTGACCTGCAGTTCACATCTTCCCTGTTCTCTAAGTAGGAACAGTATCCCAGAGCATCAGCATCCACCAAAGCCACCTCAGGACAGATGCTCCCCCAAACAGAGAAGCAAGCAACAACGAACCCAACCTGTCTTGCAGACATGTTGAAGGCAAACTGAACCTGAGAATTTTATACCTAAAAGAAAGGCAGACCATCTTCCTGTCTTGATCCAGAGGTGCAGGAGTGGCATTTGGCCATTAGAACACTTGTGTAGTCTAGTTCTGCCTTTTTTGATAAGGCTTTTGATATCCGGTCATAGACTTGTCCCTGCTCCCTCCTATCCTGCAATTCGGAGCAAAATTGCTCCTCTCTGGACCTTCCTTTAAATAACTTACCGAAGTTTCATTCGGACATCATTCTGTTGACATACTCCACAAGGTCCCTGTGTGGGTTTTCCATTGCCGCTACAGGTGATAAACTCAAGTTATCCAACTACAGGTGACTATCTGGTGACCCTTGGGAAGATTATATTGCACTATTAATGACTTTATAGTGAGCAAAATTCACACACCATTGGAGAGGTTTCTAAGTTTTACACTTTTATCATTTTCATTAAAAGTTGAAATAGTTTCACATTTACAAAAACAAATTGCAAAACAAAAACTCAATTCTTATTTAGTTCACACAGATTTACAGCTATACCCTGAAGTCAGTTACTATAAGTCTGTCAATTTTTTAGCTGATTTAAGAACTGCATTTCTATACATGATTTAGAATCATTTTGCTAGATTTTCTAAACACCTGTGCAAAGTTTGGGATATTAATTATATATTAATAATAGATGCATTTAGGAAAATTTAAGTTTTTGAGACTATTAAATTCTTTTATTTATAAACTTGGCATATAAACTATTTATTTGGAATTGGTTTATTTTTTTAAATGACTCTTTTCTAGTCTCTAGTATTTCCTCTTGGAAAATGAAATTACCTAGAATCTGATGTTTTTAATGCTATTTTAAATAATTTTGTTTATTCTTTCTTAAATTTCAGATTCCAGTTGTTTATTGAAAGCACATACAAATGTCATTTGTTCTTATATATTGATGATATACAGTCTTTTGCTAAACATACTTAGTTTTGGAAGCTTT